>NC_134963.1:12163661-12474823 GCF_965638725.1 Aptenodytes patagonicus
ACATATTAAGATATAAAGAGAGGAGGACCTTTTGAAGTTGACCTTAAACAGAGAATCTATCGTAAGCATAATTCTTATTAAGATCATCAAGACATGTTTTCCCTAATTTCAAAATGCGATCAATTCAGACGGTTAGTGTTCCACTGATTACTGAAAAACACAACACAATGAAAAGTGAGAAAAAGGGAAAAAAGTTATAATGGAAAGTTAGATATAGTGTCAAATACATCAATATATACATAAATCCTTTACTTAAGATATCCCATGCTCAGAAGGAACAAAAATGATTTTTTAATTTGATTCATAATACGGTCCCTCAGTTGTTGTGGTTTTTTTGTAATCCAAAGGAAAAAGAAATTTGAATGATCAGAAGAAGAAGGGTTGAAAACCAACCCTAAAAGGTAGTTCACAAACCCTGATATGAAACATGGCTCATGCAGCCTCGTTCTGCACCTAAAATGTGAAAACTATCACAAGAAGAGAGAATATTGGATGGAAATTCTGAACCTCTATTAGCCCTGGACTGATTCAGCGTCTAAACAGAAATTCTCTCTCTTGAAATCCCAGTGGCCTTCATCTTTAGATTGTTGAAATTATGATCACAAAATCAGCGCGTGAATCACCCTGATTTTTTACAAACGTAGACAATGAAAATACTAAGTGTATCTAACTCTGTAAATTTACAAGTCATCGTTTTTGCTTGACAATACAGTACAATTTCAGAACTGTAATCAGAGGTTTACGCGAAGAAGGCATGGCAAAATACAGCCACAGTCAATAGGATGATGCCATTGATATTCACAACATTTCTCCAAAGTGGTATTTCGCTTGTGTCAGTCAGTTTCTTCTTCAACGCTTCCTCTTCCTCCTTGCTCAGTTTGGGTCCTTTTTGTTGATCTAAGCCACAGAACCAGTTGTACGCTTTCTTAAAGCATCCCGGTTCTTCCTCACTTTCCTCATTAACTGGAAGGAATAACACACTGGTCATGAAATGTAAACACGGACCACTGCATGCACTAGAAGGTCTCTGTGACTGAGGACATTCCTATGTTTAATACAGCAATTCTGATTTCTGGTCATAGTTGCATGGAAACATTTTAGTACAAGGCAGTACAAGAATCAAGTTAACATTGTGTTTTCACAGCTCACCTGGAAAAAGAGTCATTTTCTACATGTTGCAAGAGAGCCTTTTGCAGCAGACACTTGCACCTTTTGCAGCCTAGAGACTTGGTCTGGTATTGGAGAAGCAAACCACGCTGCCATGCTGCAAAGCTTAAACTCCATTTTTTCAATACTTTCCTCACTTTTTAATTAAAAGACAAATAAATGAATTTGAGGATACTTATGAAAAGGAAGTTGGCAGCAGAAGCAGAAACCCAGCAAAGAGAGCAGGTGGTTTTGCCCAGATGGATGTCTGGCAATTCGCTTTCATGGTGCCTTGAACCACATCCTTGCTCCTTCAGTCCTGGCGGCTACCCACTATTTCCAAGTGAAATCTTGTTGTTTCATTCCAAATGCTAGAGTCACACGCAGTTCTGCCAATGCACACACCTCTGACCTAAAGCATCTCCATTGTTTTAACCCTCGAACCACCACCTGGCTACCTAGAGAACAAGATTTTCTCCCTTCAAATCCACTTCACTTCTGATTTACACTGAGCTCGATAGATTGGTAGAAGGCAGCTTACTAGCCATTTAAATATGTGGGGTTTGAGGTTTTGTTTTGGGGGGGGCGAGTGTGTCTTTGAATATCAAGCATGTTCATGTTTCTTCAGGAATGAAATAGGGATACTCAAATATATTGATAGAATCTATAGATATTCAACAGTTACCTGATTCCTCATCTTTTTCATCAGCTTTGTCCTGTTCCTCATCTGCATCAAGATCAATACGTTCTTCTTTGCTGTTCCGCAAAGACCAGCACAAGCGGTAAAGCTGCCGTGAAACAAAATGAGTTTATAAATCTACAGCCTTACTACACAGAGACAAATCAGTCTGGCCAGCACGTGAACAAGCTATAAGACCATGGCATCCCAAATGTCTGTTAAGTCAACATTTAAGATTATTAGGAGTCACTGAAGATTTGTGACAGATGAATGAAGGCTATTTCCTTTGCTTTCTTACAAGGACTATATGATGTGGGTAGCTGAAATGTCAGGAGGTAATATACCAAGTACCAGTGTTCAGAACTAGTGGTTTCATTAAGTTCCATTTCTTGAGGAGCAGGACTGCAATAGTACTCACATGTACATCAGGAATGGGCTTAGTCATGAAGGAGACTGCCAGGATGACGATGGCGGAAACCCCAAAAAGAATCATTGCAAAGTAAAGGTAGTGAATCCCACAGATGACGAATGGGCAGTTGGAAGGGGTCACACAGTTGCCAGTTCCATAGGCAAACTCTGCAATCATTCTACTGAGTCCAGTTAGCAGCCCAACCATCAGGCCCCAGAAGGCACCCTGCAGACAAAGTGACGGAAGTTATCAAAAGGAGTAACTTCAGGCATGGAAATGAGCTCTAAGCTCTGAATAGTTGCTGGAGGAAACATGAAGGTAGCTATGTGTTACATTGGCTTTGGCACATGGGTTTTAACCCAGATACTTTCAGTGACTCTGTTACAGCTCAGTGTACTAATACAACTAAAAGGGGCAATGACCAGCAGCCTGGAGAAAGAATATGGAGAACACCTTAACCAGCTGATTTCTCAAAGTTCATCCATCTCCACACAACGCTCGCCTTATACAGGACAGGCTCTAGCCACAGACTACACATCCCAAGGGTTGTTCTCATATCTTTTTACCTTTGAGGGCTAAATCCCTGACTGTTCTAGCCTGACGGAACCAGCTAGCAAGTGTGTGTCATTCCTCCTGACATACGTGTCTGGTTTATTTTCTAATGACCTTGTCAGTAATTAATTAAAAGTTAATTCTTGACACTTTTGGTGGATGTTTTGCTGCTAGGTTTATATTACTCTAGCCCAAAGTATAAAAGACACACAGGTATGTCTGGGCACAAATTGAAATACGGGAAATTCTGTTTAAACATAAATTTATTTCTTTTTTACTATGAGGGTGATTGGAACAGGTTACCTAGACACATTGTGGAGTCTCCATCCCTGGAGATATTCAAAACCCAACTGGACAGGACCTGAGCATCCTGCTCTTGTTAGCCCTACTTTGAGTGGGGGGGGTTGCACTAGTCCAGAGGTGCCTTCCAATCTCAACCATTCTGTGAGTCTGTGAAGCCAAAAAACTAATGATGGTAACACAAATTTATAATTCCTGATCAAAAAATATTCTAGGTTTAACGCTGGGTTTAAGAACAAAACGGTTTTAATTATTCAGTGGTCAAAGTCACAAAAACGTTTTGGAGTAGGACAAGATAGTTAATTCCATTTCTAGCAGAAAGAAGAATGATTCTGAGCAAGAAATGTTGATAAATCTTTTAAGTAATTACAATATTGGAATTTATCTTATGCAAGGCTCCAGTTCTCAGAAGCTTTGATGCTCGTCTCCCCTATTTACCCAAATTTAAAGTGTGCAGTGTACACAACCCCCCCAAGGATTATACTGAATTCTTACTCAGGTAAAATTCCAGCTAAAGTCAATGACAGGTTTCCACGAAGGGCACAAAGATTTAATCCATTTGTGAGGTTTAGCCATATTGGGATAGGAAATGGAACATCCCTTGTGTATAAAACAGGTTTTTCTGGGATATACACACAAATAACCATTGAACTGATCTCAAGAGAAAACAGTGAGAAAAGAGTTCGAGCCATATTCAAAAACCTCCTCTCTCTAGGCTTTCTCGTTGAACTCATCCTCCTTGGAGCAAACCTGAGCAATAGGCAAGTATTGTTATTCCCAGTGTTATAGAAAAGAAACCAAATTCCTGAGTACCGAGTTTTCAGGGTGTCTGAGACCCCAGTTACCACGACTGGCCTATGGTCCCGTCAAAGCATGTGACAGACCTCATGCCTTCTGAGTAACTTACAATGGCTTAAGTACAATATTTATCAGTTCACTGCTCTACCAATCAAAACCAGTGATTCCCAGACTGGGTCCTAAAAGCAATGGGAAACAATGCATAAAACAACAGCATGTTTGTTTAAAAAAGTGTTGACAAAATATGTAGTGGTCATGAGGAAGGTGAAGGGTGGTATGTTTTGTAAAGCAGTTTGGTGGCCAATATCCTAAAAGATTACTTTCACATATGTCACCATAAATTATCCATTTGACACACTTCTTGGCAAAGTGATAGATAACCTAAGTTTCAGAGCTATCTAGGAATTCCTAGGTGACTATTTATCGGATTAGCAAAGAACTTTTTCAAACTCCTCTCTGAAACCTCAGGTCCTGGGGTATGGAAACACAGAATCCCTGGGCTGTAGTAGGATCAAAATAAACAGAAAAAAGTTGCTAATAAAAGACACCAAAACAAAAAAGTTGTCCTAATGCCTAAAGGAACCTGCAGCAAACCTGTTTCCTAATTTGTACTTACCTGCTCATTGACCCGCTTGCAGAAGACGGCAAGCAGGAAGACAGCAGCAATGGGAGGTCCCAGGTAGCTAGTAACTGACTGAATATAGTCAAAGAGCTGCCCACTTTGAGCTGACTGCACCACAGGAACCCAGGCAATGCTGATGCCAATTAAAAGTAACATAAATGCCCTGTAAACATAGCCAGATATTCAATTAGCCACCTGCTTAGAAGCATCTATCAGAAAGAAAAAAACAGCAATTAATCAATAATTTAAATGTCCATTTTGTATTTCAACCAGCAAAGTCAATTATAATGGCCAATTACCATTGAACAAACAAAAGAAATCCAAGCTGGATATTGTGTCTGTCAAATATCGGTCAGCATACAGCTAAACTTGCAATCAAAACACAGAAAATCACTTTTTTCCCGTTGTTATGTCTAGAGACAAATCAATAGCAGATCAACTAGAAGAACTAGTTCATTGATGCTGTAGTATGGCGTAGCATAAAGCCCATGAAGGTATTTTAAAACAGTTCCCTTGGAATAGCAGAAGGAAGTGTTGAGAATTAGTTTAGCTACTTCATGCACCACTGTCAATTAAATTGGAAGCAAGGTCTTTTTTTTTTTTCCCCGAAGGGAAGTGTACGGTGGGACAGCCTGTCTGGCCACAGGAGGCCACTGCTGCACTGCCCGCACACTGCGAAAGCAGGTTTTCACCCAGGCATTTAGTGCATTTTTTGGAGGCTGCAGTCTGTAACGCATCTAGTGCTCGCTATGTTTGTACGGCTGGGGAAGACTCGGCTGCACTTACCTTCCAGCTAACATAAGCTCTTTCTCAGATGGTCGTGATCGAATTTTGGTATAAATGTCCATAGTGAACAAAGTACTAGCGCTGTTAAAAATGGAAGTCAGGGAGCTCATAAGGGAGGCCAACATGACTGACAACATCAGACCCCGCAGACCTGAAATACGAAGATACGTGAACTGAGATGAGCATTCAGTGAAGAGTCTCAGTACATGGCACCATCCGTAGTGCTTGTCTGACCCTTTGAAGTCAGCCAGCTATGAGTGTGTCTGGCATATTCATGTGCTGATGCCTGCCTCATGTTCTCTTGCAATGCAAGCAGAGTGATGTCTGCTGAGCTTTGGAATTATTTATTCCAAATTATTATACGGAATTATTTATTCATATGCTGTCTATTTACAGCAGAGACAGGGCACCTCTTGAGCTTTTGGAACATAGATACTTGTTTTGTGACTGCTGTCTGATTAAATGCGGAAATAAGAAGAAAAAAACACTAAGCAGAATTTCACCAACAGTTATAAAAACAACTTCTGTTGTTTGCAGGTGAGTGCTCACTTGCTTGCAGTGTATTTGTAAACCAGTTGTTTGGAAAAAAAACAAAGTTTCTTTTACTGTTTGAAAGTCAGAGTAAGCCACTTTTCCAGATGGTATGATCTAGTCAACACAGTATGGGGAAGTACTGTAGTATTTTAATAATACTATGTACAACAGTTATAATACGATGGGGAAGTACTAAAGATATCAGGGAAGTACCATGGTCTGTATAATATCATAATCTGTCTTTCTAGCCTTATGAACCAGCTCTGTGGTTTTCTGCAGAAATTTATCTTCTATGTATACATTGTCCTCTCCAGAGTGGTGCCTTATTCTCTCATTGAACAGGGGACAATGTGTACATAGAGTATTTCCTCCTCCCACCTCAGTGGGTTTAGCAGAAGGACTGCAGGTGTATACCTCCAACTCAGAAATCCTGGCAGAGAGAGTCTGTTATAAATCATTGGCTAAGTAGGTTATTTTTTACCTTCACAGAAAGGGAGCTCAATTACCATTTCATCACCCAGTATTTGCCAGCTGAAAGCTGACATTGTCAGCGTGTAGCTATTCTGCACCTACAGCTACAACTAATATAGACTACCCCTTTGATTAATAGTACATAGTTCTAGCAAGAATTTTTGAACTAAATATGGGACTTGGGCTCCCTCTATCAGCTGTTTTTACACTCTGGCAGCCTCACCTTTCCTAAAACAAACAAACAAATACAGACAGTGTCTTACCATTTGGCATAAGCTCCACTACCATTTTTGGATAAGCAACATTTGTACAGCCAACTGCAGTGCCACAGTACTGCTGGCAGACTTCAGGCACAACACAAGCCACCACATCTGAGGAGAGGATAACAAGACAGGGTTAGACAAGGTCCTATAAACAACAGATTGCTCCCAAATTAGTAGAGCTTCTAAAATTTATCTCTGTGTTGAACCACTGGATTGACATGCTTGATATCATCCTTGGCCTGCTGGCAGGGAGGAAGGTGATTCTAAGCCTCTATCCTTCCTTTCCTCTCTAAAAGAATACTGAAAAGTGTTGGAGGTCAAAAAAAAAAAAAAAAAGAGATCAGCATTAATTTGTCAGACCAGGGCTGAACAACACAAGGAGAACAAGTAGAAGAAGCAGCAGAGGAACACTGGAAAGACCTCTCCCTCCAACCTGAACATCTCTCCTCTGCCTGCTGTTAAACACACTGATAGTAGAGAGAAGGGAGATTGGCATTTCCCCCACACCGCACTCGGGACTGTGCATGGCCCAAAATATTGCTGTCTGTGACTGATGACCCTCTTCCTCTGATTCCCAGCAGAGTATCAGTCCTGAACAGCATTTTCCACTCATTCAGCCAGAGTGGGGCTGTAACAAACATACTGTGGAATTTCTCTCCCCTAAAACCGACAGCAAGAGCGTTAGCAGAAACCTGGGATCAGGGAAAAGAGGAAGACCTGTGGCTTCTTACAGTGTAGCTAGTTTTTGTCCATACATGTGCCTGGACAATTTGCATGACAAGATGACAATCTAACAGGTAGTTTGGAAGGGACAGAGAATAGGAAATTAAGAGAGATTGGCAGTGAAATATAGGCAGCAAGAAGAAATTTGCATTTCTGTATACACATGCATACCTGTATACAAAATTCGGCTGATCATTCCAGGCATCACTATGATAAACATGGGCAAGAGTTTCAGGTATCCACACATGATACAACCAGCCTTCACATGGGACATATTCTTGCCAGAGAGACATCTTTGGACAATAACCTGTCAATGAGACATGGCAAGCAGGCGTGATTCAACCAAGAATAGCATTTCCATGAACATACCATACCCAGTTCCAGGTATAAGGTACTTCTTAATCTCTGTGATAGTGAAAGAGCCTATTTACCATTGCTGTCACTAGGAAAAATGAAAACTACATGAAAATCAAAGGATATATTTGAAATAAGTCAGGGAAAATATCATTTATCCAGTGTATGTTTAAGAGGTAAGACTCTTTCTCACAAGATGTTCTTAAAGTAGATAGACTAAAAAGCCAAAAAGGAATAAAGTATTTACCTGAGCAATAGCTACAGTTACATTGGGGGGTTTGTTCATTTGTTGACAGATTGTGAAGATCATATTTCTCACAATTCAGAATGCAGTGAGATCACTTGCTAGAGATTGGACACGTTCACGTGTCGCAGTTGCAGGTGCACACTTTCCTCTACTCATGTCAGTGCGATCTCTCGGGGAAACTGGATGGTAGGTTTTAGGGAGCAGGAAGGAGGATTGGGGAAGAGTCTGCAGACTGAAAGACCTGACATATAAAGAACATCCTCCAAGACTGTGCATGCAAAGATGAAAGCCGCACAAATAGGAAACAAACTAGTATTACTGAATGGGTGTCCTGGTTTCAGCTGGGCTAGAATTTTCTTCCTGGTAGCTGGTACAGTGCTGTGTTTTGGATTTAGGATGAAAATAATGTTGGTAACACACCGATGTTTTAGTTGTGGCTAAGCAGTGCTTGCACTAGTCAAGGACTTTTCAGCTTCTCATGCCCTGCCAGCGAGAAGCTGGGAGGGGGCACAGCCAGGACAGCTGGCCCAAACTGCCCAAAGGGCTATTCCATACCATGGGACGTCATGCTCAGTATATAAACTGGGGGGAGTTGGCCGGGGGGGGGTTACCACTGCTCGGGAACTGGCTGGGCATTGGTCAGCGGGTGGTGAGCAATTGCATTGTGCATCACTTATTTTGTATATTCTCTTATCATTATTATTGTTTTCCCTTCCTTTTCTGTCCTAGTAAACTGTCTTTATCTCAACCCATGAATTTTACTCTTTTTTTTTCCGATTCTCTCCTCCATCCCACTGGGCAGGGGGGAGTGAGCGAACAGCTGTGTGGTGTTTAGCTGCCTACCAGGTTAAACCACAACAATGGGGAATCATATCTAGACCCAGTCTAACAAGGATCATTTGATGCATGGTTTCCTAAGTAAATGTTCATATTACAACCTCTCTGTGTTTTTACACATGGTCACACACAAAAAGTGAGAAAGGAATTATACACAGTATCTGCTGGGCACAGCGTATAAGAAAAATTGAAAGAACACCCTTTCCATTTTCTCACACGGGGGAGGGGTTTAGAAACCAGAAACTGAGAAGTCACTGACCAGTCTTGAAATAACTGCCATTTCCGTGACCCAGCTTTGAATTACAGCGGGGGAAGAGTACCCCTAGATCACACTAGGCTGCAGAGTCTTGTGTTCAGCATTTCCAAGGCATATGGCTTCCACATTACCTGATCTGTGCACCAGTACCACAAAGCAAGGATGCTCAAACCAAAGAGGAGCCCTGGCCACGGCAGATCTCCAGTGACGGCATCTCGGAAGATGTGAAAGGAATCCTTCCGAGGAGTGTAGCATTCTGCATTAATCGTAGTATTCCCGTAGGAGATATTGGATGGAATTGCTTCCATGTACTTCCGCATGAAAACATCATACCCTCCTACTTCAGAAAATGCTGAAAAACAGAAAGTAAAAGTAGCAATAAAGCATTTAATACTGAAATCTCAAATAGAGCTAGAGAATGTGAGGAGAAAAACCTCCTTAATACGGATGTAAAAAAACCCTAGCCAGTATACACCAACATTTTCAGAAAACAGTGTTTTTTAAGTATTCACAGAACCTAAGTACCAAAGTGACCTTTCCTTTTAGGTTTCTGTATAGCTCGCAAACATTGGTTTAGGCT
The DNA here is from genome assembly GCF_965638725.1 of Aptenodytes patagonicus. Lineage (NCBI taxonomy): Eukaryota > Metazoa > Chordata > Aves > Sphenisciformes > Spheniscidae > Aptenodytes > Aptenodytes patagonicus. The sequence continues at coordinate 12,173,219 of NC_134963.1, forward strand.
CCACTGTCTCAACATCTCTTATACATGCCTTGCCAAGAAGTGAAATGAAGTTACGTTATTTCCACACACTGTTAACCTAGGGAGAACCTAAGGCAGGGTCTTACCAGGTTAGGTCAGTCTGAAGTCATTTCTGTTGTAACAATGGTGGAATAATTTAATTTCAGTGAAAGACCTAGCTAGAGGAAAACCAAGCGCTGAGTAACTAGAAGGATAAGGAAAGGACACTACAAATTCACAGAATCTTGTCACTACTTCTTTCTTTCTTATGATCCCTTCCTATTAGTTCTGTTTAACAGCATGATTTCTGTTTTAAAATGCATATAGTCTTCTGGACACACACATTGCCCTATGCATAAACATTCAGTTTGTATCTTTTGTCCAGCTAGCAATATAATGACATCCATAGATCAACTACAAGGCTTACTTAAAATGTTAATATGTTTGGGTTGTTTTAAGACGAGCTAGCAGCTAGAAACAAGGAAAAATCATGCAATGTGACCAACAGCTCTTCACTTTGAATCAGAAATTTTCATGCATTAGCATCTGAATATCTATGAAATTATAATCTTCTTAAAACAAGATACTCTCTGAACTTCTCAAGAGTATCATCATCACCTGCAAACAGCTCTGCTTTTACCTCATTAGCCATCACAAGTCCTGTTCTGCCATGGGATGATATATATTACCTACACATTCACCTGTGCTTTGGCGATGGAGTGGTCTCAATGACTAAAGCGCTTGGCGATATGCCTATTTTCTTCCCTGACAAATAGGTATATGAACTGAAATCTGCTGGTTAAGATAACAGGGTTCCACACTGCAGGATCCATTTCCATAGCCACTGTGGGATTCGTGGTTGAACATTCCTGTTTAATTCATCTGATTTACTTACCAAATCCCATGAGAATAAAGGATCCCACTACCATGATAAATGTTTGTAAGGTGTCTGTGTAAATCACAGCTGCAAGGCCACCTAATGGCAAAGAAGTCAAGACAAACAGGTTAGCCTCTGTGCAAATGCCTCAGTGGAAATACTTTTTTTTTTACTTTTCTCACCGCCTCTCTCTTTCAAAGACCACTGTAAATGACTCCCCTTTCAAGTTTTCATTTCTCCCCTCTTACCCACCTCCCCTCTTCTCTTTTTTCTGGCTCCCCTAACCTCTTTGATTTATCAGACTTCTCTGCAAACTCACCTGTGATGGTGTAAAGAGCAGTAATAGCAAGCAGGATGATTATGGCCAAATAAAGATTCAGCCCTATGGCCAGCTGTATAAATACAGCTCCAGAGAATATATCTGCCTGTAAAAGAAAAAATTATAGATTAAGCAATGTTTAAATTCATGATGATGGCACATTACACATTCATGATGAGGGTACTGAAATATACAACTCCCTCCTTACAGTACTGCACACACACACACAAAAAAAGTGCAAAATGAAAATAGAGATGATTTTAGTACAACTGCCAGACTCCTCTCAGTGCCATGCTGCTTTCAGTACAAGAGTTGTAACACTTCTCAAAGAATTTCTAGATCTTTTTCAATGGCTCCTTTTAGCTAGACACAGAGTCACGTCCCTACTCTGTGCTTACATACTGAGAGACAGCTTAATAACGAATTACTTGAAGCTCAGGTTACACTTGCTCCTATGTGCACGGATGCACTCTGTGACACCTCCAAGACATGGCATGGTTCTCTTCATTTAATGCTACTTTATAAGCCTCTTATTTTTTCTTTACTGGTTGCATACATGTGGTATAGCTAGTCTTGCTGGTTCAGGACAAATGGTAATTAAAGGCAAACATCTTATCTTATGTCTATTTCTAAGTTCCTGTCAGAATAATTGACATCAGTTGGCTAACAGAAGAGACCTTTAGCTCTTGCATAAGAAAGGAATTGTTCAGGTTTCAGAGTAACACTCTGGGATTTTAATCACATTAAATCAGTTCCTGATTTAGAGATAATTTGCATCAATGTTATTTATCCAAGTTTGCAATCAGAATAATCAACCCCAGTGCACTTGTAATGCATTACTGTAAATTATGCTTTCATTAGAGGTTTGCATCTGTACCTATCCTTGCTCCTGAGCACCCAGTTCACTGGCTCATCTCCAATCCCACCTGCATGCCTCCCTTCTGTGTACCACACCACCTATACGAGGACTCTATACAGGGAGTCCTATCCTCATTTAACATTACAAGCCCTAGTGGTGTGCAGCAAGCTCAGGAGCTGGAAAATGCTGCAGGAACTGCCCATATGCAGGGTCTGAGAAACAAAGATAAACAACATTACATGTGCCCTGCAGCAAAGCCTGCACACACAATTACTGCAGGGCATCTGCTAGGTGGCAGCTTGCTGGAGGAGCGGGAGGTTCCACAGGCCAGGCTGCGGACAACCAGAGCCTGTGATCACAGAACAGGCACTTGCACGGCTTTTGTCGACGGCTAGGCTGAGGTAAGGCAGGTCAGATATACTAATAAGCAGTTACGCAGTCTGGCTAGCTGGGAGATGCCAGATGAAGAAACCCTATTCATTCCAGAGACGCTGAAACCAAGACTGCAGGGTATGATCTCACCCTTAGTTCACTCTCAAGAATGAGGAAGAGGTATGGACCTCTGCAGCAAGAGGCCTTCCCTACTGCCCTGACGTGCAGAAAACAACTGTGAAGCAGTGTGAATCACAACAGAGGTCCCACTCCCAGAACTCCACCTCTGGAGCAGCTTGATATGATTTGATTTCTTACAGGTTTTAGTTTGGAACTGGGAACCAGGACATTTAGCTCTTAACCCCAGTGGCTGTTAGAGCATATCCTTTGTCCCTTCTTCCTGTGGGAATATTTTTTTCCTATCTTTTCACACCACTGACCATCTTATGTCCCAGATCTTTCTTTTATTGGTCTTGGCTTTAGTTTAGCCTACATAGCCTTAAATATTAACGGTGCTAAAATGACCCCCAGAAAGAAATGTATAGTTAATTATTTAGCATCCTGAGCAATGTATCAGCTTCTTCGAATTGCTGAGTTACCTTCCAACTTCACTGCTCCTCCCTCCCAATTAGATTATTTCCTTCCAATATTTCCTTGTTTTTCCATTAATACTCTTTTATGGACACTATTTAATCCTTATCTTATCTCTGAATAGAGTAAATCTTTCCTTTACATCACAAGCTCTCTCTCCAAAGCCATCCACAGATCATGCAGGAACAACTGGCAGAACACATGCCAATTGAGTGAATCCAGCTGCAATGTTAATGTGGGATTCAGGGCAGTGGCACATACTCTTTACCCCCTACACCATGCAGTCCTAAGAGGAGGTTATCCTTCTAGCTCCTCTTCCCCCAGTAAGTCTATACCCATATATTTACTACTGAAATTATGCACAATGAATGTAAAGAAAATGCTGTAATACATTCAGAAATTCTGGTTTATAATTTCTGATTTCTTCAAAAGCATTCAGGTCTTAATTGTCATGTCATAATTTAGTCCATTACTCTCCATCAAGATTTTATTTTTACTAGGCCATTTTGTTTGGCATAGTGGCCAATATCAGCAACACTAGTGGCTAGCAAGCCCCTGAAAGCTGCTACGGGCATTACTTACAAAGCCCTGCATGCTTAGGAAGCATGTACATGTGAGGCACCTGTGCAACAGAAATCCTTTGGGCTCAAAGATTACGTGTGTCCTGATCCCAAAGATCAACACCTTGCAGCATGGCCTTGTCTGGCAAGTGGTTGATTAGCCACAAAACAAGGTAAGAATTCAATTAAAAATACACAGAAAATGTGCAGGAAAAGAGAGAAATGGTAACGACCTTGTACAGAGGTGTGCAAAGGGAATCTGATCATCACATGGTGGTGGGCACTGTGCCAGAAAGAGCATGCCAGGAGTTACACGAACCAACGTATTATATTGTTCACTGGAAAGCACAGTAATAATTATACTATTAAGAAGATTAGATAATATTTTAACACATAAGGAAGCAGCACATGAAATAACTACCCCAGAAAGACGCCGCCACTCTTCTACAAGGATAGGAGGCAGTAAGTATCACTGTCAAACTGATAGGTGTGACTACCTGTTAAGGGAAGGGCAGAAACTTCTGCCTTCTATATCAAATCTCAGTAAGCCGCAAAGATCACAAGGCAGTGTTTGCAAAGGCAGCAGTCACGGAAGTAAAATGCAAATCTCCAAGCTGGCTATGGCATGGATTGTCAACACATGGGTATGTTTGGATATACAACGTACCTCTGGGAAGCGAGACCTGTGCTAGCTTCACCTAGCATGCATATCTCTACACAGCACAAAGAAGTTAGCTACGGTCCAGGATGGAACAGCCCTTCCCTTTCTGCTTCTGGAGCTGGTTCATCTGGAGACAACTTGGGCATGGCGTTGCATAGCATGGTATAGAAAAACCTACTCTGACATCCTCTGACAGTACCTGAAACCTCCAAGGACTTTGACTGGTCTGCCTATTCTGAATAAGACATGGCAAGTAAATCAGACCTGGGCAAATCCTGCCCTACCGAATATAGTGACATAAGACAACAATGCAGAAGGCATGTTTGTATACTACAGAAGTCTGAGCCACATTTGTACATGGGACAGACACTGTCAGAGTTGTTCTGGGCAGATGGGGGGAAGAAGAGAAATGGTTACAGGAACTTGTGCACCAGATTTTTCCCCTGCATGGCACAGAGACCCAGCTCCATGGCAATTCCCGACACGCATCTGGAATAATTGGGTTGACGGGAAGCTGGGATGGGCCACTGGTAGAGTGGGGCCCAAGTAATAGGACTGTGAATCATCTGACTGGAAAAATTTCTCAGCTGCTAGAGCTGCCAGAACTCTCTGTCATACCTGGGATTTCTGATTATGGTAGTTAAGCACAACAGCAGCAAATCAACTAATCCTTTTGAAATATATGGAAATCCAACTCTGAGGCCAGCTCCACAGTACCAACCTGTTTAATTTATAACCTTTCTAAGGATCAGTTATCGTAAAGATGTGAGAATGAGAGCAAAAGGCCAATCTTTTAGCTTAAATTGCACCATTATCACTCAGCTCCCATTCAGAGGGCAAAGAGTAATCTGCCATGGCAACTTCTACAAAACAACAGACTGAGCTATGCCTGAACTGTGGACTTCTTTAGAGGCTTGGTAGTTTCAAGATATATGGAAAATACCAGCTGCCTTCACTAGTTCACAGCAACACAACCACTTACTTAATACACTTGCCCATTAAAAGAATCTCTCGTCTTCCCTCCTTTCACCTCAGCTGTTATAATTTCCCTCCTTTGCATTTCCCCACTCCCTTATTTTCTAATTCCTATTATTCTCTTTTTCTCCATAGCCCTCTTGCTCTTTTCCCTCATCTATATTACTGACAGCATGTTCACCAGAGGATGCTAAAACAGATAAATATGAAGTTTGGGGACAAAAATTCCTGCCACATGTTTCACGGATCCCTAGGATGATAGACTGCAAGATCATATAAGTTTCCCTCGACTCTGACTTGTTCTAGAGGAGAACATAAGTAGAAGTAAACCTTAAAACCTGAAAAAGAAAGGGGAAGCACAACAAGCATCAAGAGACATTGCCAGGAAGGAAAAAACTTGGATTGAAGAACAGATCTGGATACACAATCTCCCTAGACAGAATGAAGAAAACACAAAATCATATTTTTACAGTCCTTAATTCAACCAAGGGCTCCAAATCAGAAACAATTTACCAATTGTGTGAGCAATATCGTAAACGGGAGTTTCTTTTCTTTCGATCAATGTAGGACGGAAGAAATGCTCTAAAAGTTTTACTTACTGAGATCTTTGTGAAAATATACAAGATCAGGGAAAGGACTGACAGGTAGACCTGAATCCGTTTCCCACCAAAACGCTTCTTCAGATACTCTGGCATTGTCACCACCTGCAGGAAGGGTAGATAAGGTTTCAGATAATGGGGAACAGATACAAAGCAAATTAGAGGAAGTTTTTTGCTACTCAGATACTGTAAGAGTGGAGGGCAAAGGGAGGGGAGCTGCAAATGCAGTTGCAAGAGCAGCTCCAGGAATCAAAGGAGAACAAGGAGAGAGTACCAAGTGCTTCTCAGCTCAGGTCTCAGAACAGAGAATCCTCATTTTTCAAATACATACAGACATAATATAGTACAGTTCTAGCATGCTCAGATCTCGTGCCATTCATAATGGCTTTGCAATATTCAAGACCTGATCCGCAAACATGAGCAGCAAAGTGTAACGTACTGTTTTGACTTACCCCAGCTTTGATGTAGATGGGTACAAACAGCCATCCTAGAACAACCACAAATATCAGAGCCTGCAGCCAAGACAAGATCAGCTGAATTAGCCCCCTCTCTCTAGACAGCACTCCCAAAGACCATTTATCAGACCCAACAGCAGCTAGAGACCATTGAAACCACATAAACCTGGGTATTGCGGGGCTCGGGGGGAGGAACGACTGCTCTGTCCTTTGATTTACAGTCGAAAATTTGGGAATGAAATCTTGGCCAAAAAAATTGTCAGGTATTATGCAGCCTGGATTTCATGCTAGATGTCCCAGAGAAGCACACATGATAATAATACATTTTCTAGAAACACAGCTGATTTCTGCTCACAGGATTGCCCTCTAGTATCAAAGCACCACTCCACTAGCATCACCAGATTATCCCAGCCCTCTTCAGAGCAGGCCCAGGGATCCTGGTTTAATGATGGTTAAAATGCAACCAGCCCGTAAGACTACCATTTCTGGGAAATATTAAGGAAGGTGAAGCCTGCTGCCTGAGACCTATTTGCTAGCATCTTGATCCCAGAGACACTAATGCAGGATACTTTCCCACCCAGAATCAGGTATGCTGCAATGGTATGTTGTGCCACCTGCAAATCTAGGTACTGGGGAGAGCAGCACTTCTTTTGATTATTATTTTGATCATTAACTGCCTTCTGCACTGGGTCTCTGTGAGATGGCCGTATGTTCTACAACAATCCCACATACTGTACAGGATGTACCACATGCATTTAGTTAAATATTTTGTATTTCCACATTACCATTTCATAATATGTTTTGTGTTACCATGTGTATTTTGTGAACTATAGATCTTATTGTATTGCAGTGTCACAGTTTTCTGACTTAAATGGCTAGCTAATGCTGTCTGATATAGAGTTGTACATATTTAAATCGACAAATATAGAACAAAATCCTGCTCTCAGAGCTGCACTCTGCATTTATTCTGTCCACAGGGCTTAGACAGCTTTATTAACTGTATCTTTTAAGTTCTGCCCTTAGATCAAAACCATAAGATGGACAAGAAATATAGGGACAGCTTCTGCTGTCATACTAATACAAATTAGAAATAATTTCAGTGGAATAATAGAGATACACAAGCACGATAACAGTCAAACTTAGTATCTCTTTCAAGAGGAGAATCAGATTATACAGTCAAGAGCAGTATTTCCACCATGTCTAGTAACCTGTACACCAGTCCCACTATGTCATAAGTAATGAACTACGTAATGTATCTGCTCAAATACACACCTGCATCATTGCTTCTTCCTAAACAACAATTGTTGTGCACTGTGTATTGATATTAGTCCACAGAGAACCTCCCAGGAGATGAAGTGTTAGAGGTGGATATGTTTGAAGAAGCATATGGGTCCTAGAGATTTGAAAACCATGAAATTCAAGCAATGTTTGTTCTGTTCTGTTTTGCTTAGTTTGGGTACAAAGAGAAGGGAGATCAGGTTTCTTACAGGACTAGTGTAAGCAAACAGAGAAAGATGACATTAACTGTGCATATCTCATAGAGTTCATTTTAGCCTTTATCCTTCTTCTTAAATATTTATATCATATGAGTACTTGACTATTTGCAGCAACCATCTACTTGCTAAGGAAAAAAGCCAAATCCCTCAGGGTGGTATGCTTCTTTCACTGTGCAGAATTATATGCAAGGAAAGTATCGACCTATGTACGCTCATTAAGTCCTTGGTGTCATGGTATAATGCTTTCCATGAAGGTGAATTCAGCAGAAAAAAGGCATTATTATCCACACCCACAGAGCCTGAGAATACAAGGAAATGGACTGAATTAGCTCATGTGAATCTCCATGCTGCTGCAGTTAACACTACCCCTGGTACCCCAAGTAGTTCATTTAAAGTCAGCTTGGATATCTCTACCCTATACTGCAACCATAAACAAAACACACACATAATTAAAGGAAGGAGAAAGTAAAGAGGAAAAGATTTTTGGAATGCAGATTGTTGTGAAGGATGTCCATAATTTCTTATAGCCTGTGAAGAAATCAAAGCCCCTTCAACAACACCTACATAGCAAAATGCTGTAAAAAATACTATGGATTACAAAACTGATAAATTCTTCCCAACATCCTGCAGTCTGAAAGTGCTCTTTATAAATACTTGAAAAGTAATCAAAAGATACGTATAGAGAAGAGAATCCACCAATTAATTTGGTTCAAATGCTCTCTAAAAAGCCTCATTCAACACAAAAGGGTCATCTTCTCCCAGTGGCTTGGACAAGGACCAAGGAGGATGAATTAAATAGTAGATTACATTGGCACTTACTGGTCTGTACAGAAAACAAGTGTTGCCAAGCACAAACTTTGAGAGTCCTAAATTATTAGGCAATGTTATTTTGATTAACTTTTGCAGATAATCCTGATGTCAGAAATATGTTCACTTAAATGCATGCCACTTACATTCCATTCATATCCTCCAATGGCAATTCCTCCAGCTGCTGCTGTTCCTGCTATTCCCACAAAATGTCCACTGCCAATGTTACTGGCAAACAGAGAAGCACCAATCTGGAAACAGAAAGAACAATATTTTGCTCTTAGGCCCTGTTCATGGTAACTTGAAAAAAATCATGTTCATTTGGCATTTTGAACTCATGCCTATCTATCATCAGATGGTGATGATGAGAATGATTGACAACCAACTTCCTTGACAACTTTCAAGACTCCCTCTCATTGTTCCCCCTCAAACCTGAGACTCCAGCCATCATATCTACAACAATGAGAATGAATAGGATGCTACACAGAAGATCTTCTTCCAGTTGAGGCAAATAGTTTATGACACCAACATAGATTTTTAAATATTTGCAAAATTTGACTAACTTACATTTGGGCGATATCCAAACAATTAGGGAAGAAGACTATGATCTGTCTTGCTCAAGGAGGAAACGATAAGTGCATACCCACTTGTTCAACTGGCACTCCCTATTTCATATTCCACAGTCTGTGGAACTACATGTATCATGGGTGAGAGTTGTACAGACTTTGTACTTGGTTCACTTTTAGTCAAAAGATATTCGATTCCTGAATTAAATTCTGAAAGCTGCACGGTAGAAATATCTGCTGAGAACGTGCTTCTGGAAGATACAAACAATAGCAAATCAAGGAGTTATATTTAAGAAGTGCTGGATCTCTAAGACCCCCAAATATCGCACTGATCATACAAACAGAACAGTGGGGAGAACGTAGGAATTGATGAACAGGGAGAGTTTAAAAAAAATGAAAGGTTTATGTTGGATTACAGACAGGCAGGAGCCGTTCACGAAAGAGAGATTGTGCCAAAAGATCTAATTCTTCATTGAATAGCTCAGACAATAGAAAAGATTAAGAGAAATGGTATGAGCTTCATTTCCTCAAAATGAAACCATTAAAGGCAGCAGAAACACCTAATGATAATTTACAAGGTCAGACATTGAAGGATGCAGGGTGAGAACTCAAGCATGAAAAAGAGGTTGGGTTGGGTATTGTAGGCAGAAGACGTGTGAGCTGAAGTAGTTCTGAGATGAAAAGAGGCGAGTGAGCATTTTTTTATTCACTTCCTTTTTTCTTTATGTCTTCTGAAAGCTACAGGAAAAAAGGAAACAGGGTTAAAAATAAAAGCAAAGCATACAGAAAGTAGGCCAAAGAACCTCTGGTGACCAGCTTCTAAAGCTCTCATTTGAGGTAGACCTCTCACGTTGAAAGATCCCAAGGAGCTTAAAAATGTTTTTTTAGACATATGAACGCAGGACCTGCATCTGGCACATTCTCCGTATGTAGTTCCCAAGTACAGGTGGTTGGAATATGTCTGGAGTCACCTTACAAAAGGGAGAAATATTCCTTGTCTGCAACTCACTGGGAGATTTTTAGGGACCTAAAATGTATATAAAGGGAATAGTTACAAATGTCCAGGACTGCAGTCACTGCAGTGAGTTCTTTGAGTAGCAGTAAAAATTTAGTCAATATTTCTGAGAGCACAGGGACGATTGCTTGAGATTCAGGAGGATAAAAGGGATTTCATCATAGAAATCCACCTCTGAAGATCAGATTTATTCTATAGAGCTATGCCATAGCCAGGAATAGCAACCATGCTCTTCATCTCACAATCCTGATCTCTAATCACAAAATAGATTTTCCTCCCCCATTTTTCATATGCAACATACAAATAAAATTCATCAGAGGATTCCACTCTTTCTTTTCCAAGCTTACTTTTTCCTCCTTCCTCAGTTTGATCTCCTGATTTCTTCTAGTCTTTTTGCAGACAAACTGTTCTTTTGCTGTGGCAGGAAATTTATGTCCCTAAGTTCACTCAGTTTTGGATTTTTTTTTTTAAAAAACATTTCTAGAAGTCAGTTGTGCCCTACAGAAATGTAACCAGTTTGTCATATGACGGGTATTTCTACAGGAATGATAAGTGTTGCAACAAGCATTAGCAAATCAGCCAGAGAGATCACTGGTAATAAAGAAAACTTTTTCTTCTAACCTCTTTGTGACAGCAACAGTGTTTTCCCAGCAATGATTGTGAAGAAATAAATACCATTTATACCAGGCATTAGCATTGTTGTCCAGTGCTTTCCCTGGAGATGCATAAGTAAACTTAAATCTAGATTACTAGAAATGCAATCACCATAAAAGATTAACCACATTAATCTCTGATTTTATTTAATGTGTTCCCTCTCCTGTTTCAAAAGCTTAAAATGTACTGCAAGCAGATCCAAGTAACAAAAGCAGCTAATGAAGAACTTTAAGAACTGACAGCTGCAGTAAGCCTTGGCTCAGTGCCTGAAACCTCCGGACATCTTGTAGCATTCGCTGAGAATGCTGTGTTCCCAACTTTATCCAGAGTACAATTGTATTGTAAGAAATAGACAAAAGCAAACAAAAACAATGCAAAATTACCAACATATTTAGGGCCAGCGCAAAGACAAAACAATGTGAATGCAGATACCACCTTCACTTTCTAAATTTTATTCTCTGAATTAGGGAACATCCAGTGCAGCAGAACTGTAAGATCAACACTTACTAATAATGGATGCAATTTAAAAAATGTTTTCTATTGTTATGTATACATGGAAAGGTAGAACATGACTTCACAGCTGGGAAAATGCATATTACCCTTAAAACTGCGGCATGGTTTAAGCAGAGGAGTGTTTACCAAATATGCGTGCACCCTGTTAGCTGCTGATGCCAGAGGGGAAAGAGAAGTTTCCAGTCTGCCACGGCAGTACTTTAAGGATGAGGGAAGAAGGCAGATAGGCTCTGGGCCCAAGCTGTCTTGCTGAAGAACCTACTGCTGCGGTATTTTAGTACTGAAAAGGCTGATTACTGGAACTGCTTGACTTGCCATTGGTAGATGCTGCAGTACACCTATGCATGACCTAAAGAACGCTAGGCTGTGACTGGGCAATGACAGAGGGAAACAATTTTCTTGAAGTGTTAACTGTTCTCAGTGAATGTGTTAGTGAATTGATTTTAAAAACAGATCTAGGAGGAAAAGCAAAGAAGAAAGTTGATTGAAAGGAACAAAAGCTGTTAAGAGGGAAAGAGAGGACAAAAAACTGAACTAACCTGGGAAAAACGTAGAACATTAACTTTTAAAATCTTTTAAGAGGTCAGGTTTTAACAAGAGTACTCTGTTCAGGAAAAGCACCACCATGCTGCAGGCAGATGATAATCACTATGTTTTTCCCATGTTATTCATTAACCGTTTCACCTTGCTCTTTTCATTAACTTGAGCATGCACTGACATCCCAGCACTTGCTGTTCCAAATCATATACGATGTACTTCGCAAATCAGTGACCGCTGCAGTGACAGTGTGCAGACTTTACAGCTTATGGCTTTTCTCCCCCCCGCCCAGGACCTGCTAATACATATCCTATGACCCTGATGTCCACTTTCCTGTTTGAAAGTGTTAGCTCGGTGTCCAACTCTTTTCCCCAATCCCAAGCACACCTTGCCTGTGGCCTTTAGCCCCTTTACAGAGAACAGCAGAGGCTCCCTCACATCAGCATGAGGTCATGAGCCTTGTCTTGAAGTATCGCTCCTCCCATGAGTCACCTGCAGAAGCTGCTTCTCAGACCCCTCTTCCCTGGACAAATTTCTCATTCCCTTGTTTGAGAACTATGCCTTGACAGTGTCCATGCTTTTCTTTAACTCACAACTCTTCCCTGCAACATGTGTTGCATCCTTCCAACCCTGATGGAAGGATATATTTTTTCCTACCTGAGTTTTTTGGGATCACCCTTAGTCACTTTGGAAAAATCAGTACACTGCTTACAATGAAATATTACTGTCACCCTTTCAAGGCTCTGAGACCCAAAGAAAGAAGTGTAGGCTTTTATTCAGCTTTCCCAACTACTCTGAAAATTCTGTTTTGCATTATTGCCAAATATGCATTAAACCACATTTATACACTTCCTAATTCACTAAGCGAGAGAGATGAATATACAATACACATCAAATAATGTGTCTCTGTCTTCCAACAAGCCCAGTGGCTGTTGCAACAGCACAGTCGCAAGCAGGCTGATCTGATACCTTTCCACCTTTGTCCTCTGAGACAGAAATAACACCTCCCAGCCAATTGGAAAATTCTGACAGATTCTGTAGAAATCTGTTTCACTGAACTTTTCCTTTTCTACCAGAGCTTTGCTTTGATTATTTTATTATTCTTTTTGTTCTGAAAACTATTGATTTCACGCTATTTTTTGCATGGAACTTGACAAAATAAGTTAATTTTTTATTCCACTTTACCTAACAAAAGGAAATACAAACCTTATTCATACCAGTTGTCTTTCCTGGCTCCTCACAGCAATGTCCGATTCAGCAAGTGGGGAGAATTCTGAGAACATGTAAAACTTAACCGGATGCAGAGATCAGAGAAATCGTGCCAGTGGTCAGTTCTGATGGCCACGAAAATAAGCCATGGAGAACTGAAACAAAAACCTGTTGGGTTTTTTTTCCTTAATTCTTCCCTCTCTCACAAAGATCAACACATAAGCGACAACAAACGAGCTGAGTTACCTTTCTGTTTAAGGTGTAGTACATCACTGACTCTGCATGCTTCCTACTTACTAGTCAGTAAATCTTTCTAACCATAGCTGGACTTCAGATGCCCAGCAGATACTTTTTGTCCTATTAGCATTTATGCCTCAGGAACTGAGGTATGTAAGGTAACCCATAATTTTGTACAGACAGTTCTGTCTGCAAAACTACAGAACCTGAAGAACAAAATTCAAAAGCAGGAAAGCTTCAAAACTGAAGTTGTGGGTTTTTTAATTGTGCATGAAACCCTGTTAATCCTGTGAGAGTCGCTGCTACCAAAGCTGGCTGTTCTCCAGGAACAGATACTTCGTTTCCTACAATGGTAGAAAGTATTTGGCTGAACCTAACTCCTTCATCTAACAAAGAAGCTAACATTCGGTTTGCAAGGCCCATTGTTACAAAGCTGTCACTTTCCTTGAGCTTCTCCATGTCTTTTTGGAAAAAGCAGAACTGGTTTTGGGTATTTAAAGAGCCATATGTGTCTTTCCTGAAGATATTTCCCTCAAAGTCCAGGAGACCAAAACCAGTTTCCTGAAGATTCTTCTCCTAGTTTCTGTAAAAAGACTGTGGAAAGGGCACAGCATTTCATACCATTATGATTAACCCACGATGGATTTTGATTTCTGGCAATCAGTGAGAATGTAATTACATACCTTGATCCCTAATTATCTACTGGAACTATTGAGTTGGCTCATCCACTGCACATGGGGAGTGATTTCAGTGAATTAACACAGAAGTGACCTATTACCTCTGCAGAACAGCCAGAAAAGACTAACTGTGGGCTTGGTTCTGCAAAATACTAAGCAACCTTCATGGATTCCATTGGAGCCAACAGAGCCAAAGTTGGACAGATTTGGCCCAGGATAACTGTCTTGCTCCTACTTTATACATTGAGAAATTGAATCACAATCAGGCAAAGTGACTGGCAAACATGCAAAATCCATATCAAATGTGGGACTATCCTCCAGCCTTTGATTGCCAGAGTCTCCTCTAGTCTACTAAACCACAGCTATTATATTATTTAAGTGAATAGAATCCCTTTCCCAGGCTTGTCAGTAAGAGATCCTAATACACTGCTAATGAGCCTCTTTCCCTGTGGGGTCAGAAAAGCCACTTATGGTGGCCCTGTAGAGCATAGAACATAGCACAACCACTGAAAAATACAATTAGTTTAAGGGAATTAAATTTATAACAAGTTTGTGGAAGGATTTTTTTTTTTTCTTCTCTGTTCCAGAAAGCAATTACATGGCAAGAGTCATTATCCTGAAATCGCACGGAAGAAATCTGTAAACAAAGAGTCCACTTACAAAACAACTTCCCCCACCCTGCCTCTCATCTACAGTCTGTGGTAATGTATCTGGGCTTTCCAGAACCATGCCAGGTTAGTCCTGACGTGACACAAAAGAAAAGTCAAAGCACAGAAAAGGTAAAAAAATACACACAGCCTTAGCTGTTGCAGAACTGAGATCGCATCTTTGGCTGAACTTTCTATACTTTCATTAGTTTCCTAGTCATTTCAGCCCAGTTTGCACTGGGTGATGGACAGCCTATCTACCTGCTAAACTGTGGGAATAGGTGTTTTGAATCTCTTTTTATGCAAGGCAAACTTTCCAAGGTGGTGCTGCTGACATGGTATTTAGTTTGTGGTTTGAGTGCTTGCCGTTTGTTTATTTTGAGTGATACCAGGAAGAATAGCAAGAAGGGTTTATTTTTATGGTGCAGAAAGACACTCCTGGCATTCCAAAGGGAAGGACTGAAGGCGTGGTCTAGGACTCCATTGATGACTAGCACTTCATCCGTGCTGAGCTCAAAGTTTGGGCAGGAGAGAGAGAGGATCCTAGCAGCAACCACTGCACTGTGGGGTCATCCCTTTTGTCTTCCCACTGGAGGAAGGGAGCTTGCTGAATCCGTTGGGTTTGTGTTGGCAGAGAACTCAGTGTTAGATAATCTTCCCTGGGTCTTAGGGGAATCATTAGGAGTTCTCAGTGCCACTGGAGCAAGACAGAAGTTTTTTATGGTGAGTCTTTCCTGCACTTGCTTCTTCCACCTTCATTTACATCTGCACAAAAGGGCATATTCACCCTTGACAGGCATACAGAATTGCACGAGGTTAAAACCAGCCCACCGATTAAAGTGACAGTTCAGCAAAGTAATCTGTTTGGGTTTTTTCTCTCCCCCTAGAATTATGGGATTTATCTTAAAATAACTTGGAAACTTTCTCTTTCCTCAGTCTTCCAAAGGAACTTGAATTTTCTTAGATCTACTATACTAAATGAGGAAACCTTTTACTGTCATTGGCCTTTAATATTTTTATGTCATTAAAGAGGCAGTCCCAATCCTTCCTAAAGGCAGAGAGCAGCTCCCTGAAGCACAAGAAGACTGAAAGATGTGTAGGTATTTCTGCAGCCTACTTTAACAAAATTTCTAAATTTTTAGACAACAAATATTTACTCTCACTCTCCCTGATCCTGTAACGGAATCCATGTGGGTGGAATCTTGAATCAAAAGTCTTAATGAAGTGCAAAAACATTTTTGGAGTCTGAATGCAAGATCAGGAATGTTGAGGATTTCCATTCAAGCACATGGAAGCATGTACCACACAAGTAATACAGAAAATGCAGGTTTGCCTGAGTTTTCTGCTTTTCCAAGAAGTCACACTAAACAGACCGTATGGTCTGGAAGAAATTGGTAAGTGTTTCTAATATAATTTCTGCCAGAGGCCTGATGGATGGCTATGAACATGTTTTGTGTCTGTGACTCCTTTTCTCCACCTTGAAAGAGAATACAGATCCACAGAAGACAAACAATATAAGTCACACATAATCTTTAAATAAATTTAAACTATATTTTACCAATAACTTATCATAATATTTCCAGGATTTTCTCCTTGTACAGACCAGAACTTGTTACCAAAAGTGGAAACAATAGAGCAATACGAGGAAAAAATTTCAGTAAATTAATTCTTCTCTGCGATAACCTCAAAATGAGCCAGCTTCTTTGAGTGCAGTGAAAGTAATAAATTCAAAATATTAAAAAGTTTTAAAGTGAGCTGAAAGACAAAGCACTGGATTTGTCTACACTGACATTACCAATGTATCTAGGTTCAAACAAGTTGGTCACATAATCAAGACAGCTGAGAGCTCAACACAGACAACTTCCTCAATACTTTTCCCTGCCTATCAGGTGGCTTTTGTCATGCAGTTTGCCCTGTGTCACCATGGCTAGAGAAAAAGTTTGAAGTGCATCTACATGACATAGCCATCACAGTCTCAACAGTATTATAGAGATGCTTAACATTTAAGGACTAGACATAGTCATATGGAAGTGGATGCACATACACATACATATGTTTTACATACACACACAATATATAGCACTCACCGGCCACCAAACCATGCTTCGTCCAGCCAGGAAGAATCCACCTACTGTCCCTCGGTTGGTTGAGTACATAGCCTGGGGAAAAAAAAAAAAGAAAGAAAGAAAGATTGAATAATATTTTAAGTATAATAGGCAAGCTATACACAGACTAAGAACAAACAGCTAGAACCGAGGGATAAAATATATGGGGAGGGTAAAGTGGAAGAAATAAACGGAGTGGCTAAAAAGAACAAGCTTATGATGAAGAAAATAATACAACTGAGCAATGATTCTTGTATCTAGGTCTACATTAACTGTTCAAGCTTCATTGCGTCACCTTTCGTTAGTGTGAAACATTAAATTAAAATTAACAAAAAAAATGATCATTTTTCATAAAAGCTCATATGAACACTTCATCAGGGGTGCAATACCTTTGATTTCAGGCATCAAAAAAGACTATAAGTTGCAAGTTCATTAACAGAAAGCGTGCAGCTTTTTTACTCAATACTATCCAGCCCCAGCAGATATCTACAAAAATCTATTTTCTTGTTGTGATATTAGCATTGTACCTGCTTCTCTCTGAAGTTCAAAAAAAGAAGCCAACTAAAATTTCCTTTTCACACACTCATTTTGTATTTGTCAAGGGATGACAGGCTTTAGAGGAAAGCTTCGTCCAATTTTTGTTAATGACCCTGATCCAAATATTGGATTCCCATTGTCTCCTCTGATGGGTATTGAACAGGCAAATAAAGAAAGAAGATTTGGGAAAATTAGCCACCTCTTTTCTTCTGATGCAGAAGGAAGTAAGTAAATACAATAGATTTGCATTTAACTACATACAGCAACTGAATAAGTATTTGTCCAATAAAGAGGACATTGTTGCTGTAAAGAAATGGTTCCAGGAATTACTCAGCACACAATTGCTTGACAAGCCACAGATCAGCCCTTTTTTGTCACAGACCTTTAATACAAAGTTCAGCTACAGCAACAGCCAGACTTCCGTGGCAAAGACCCAGCTCCCTCCTGCAAGACAGCCAGGTGTTCAGGTATACTGGGGGCTTCAGATTTTTTGCTACATTTTTGGCATCTACTACCACGACGAAGGGGTAAAGAAAAAGTTGTGCCCATTTTGTGTACACCCCAAATTTTTGGTGCTCTTCAAAACATTGCCAGGCTGCTAGAAAGGGAGGTTTGTTTTGCAGCTGACTTCTCTGCTCTGTGAAATGGACCCCTGGGATGCTCCTGGCAAACACAGGATTACTGAGGGACAATGCCTCCTCTCCGCTTGTTAATGGTCAGGTGTTCAGGTGACCAGGAGAGCTTGCCCCAAGGAAACCGAAATTTAGTGACATTCCACTGTTTAAAGCTTTGTAGCTCACGGTATTGGCCTATTATCTTCAAACACTTTAGCACTGAGGTTACACCAATAGGATAGTATCTGCCTTTCTCCATTAGCTGTGAAAGCACTGGGCTTTGTTTTCGGATTAGGCACCGAGTTTTCCCTTGCAGTCCTCAGCACATTCAGCATTGCCGGGGTAAGGGCAGGAGGCACTGCCGTGCTTAGATCAGGAACAGAAGGTCATTGCCATCAGTTGCCACCCCTGAAACCGTTCCTTCCTCATAGTTTCAATGGCACTGCACCCTGTAGTCAAGGTCCCGCTGGCAAAAAAAAAGCCACAATAATGCTGCCTTCAAATGGCACCTACAATCTTGACCCATCTCACTCCTTTGCTGAGAGTGATCTGCAGTCCCCGGTCTGTCACACAGCCACAGCTCCAGTTTTACTGTTACACCACCATACTGCCCTCCCCGCACATTAACTTCACATCCATTCTTCTCCCTGCAACTCCCTCTTCTCACTATTTCCTATGGCACCACCTCACACCACCAATTCTCACCGCAGTCCCTGTGCTCCATGGTGCTAAACCCCATCTATTCACCTCTGGCCTGCTTTCTAATAGGGACTCTAGCTGGCCTGACCTTTACTGATCAGATCTCTCGGCTCCTTCCCCACACAAACCTCATTACCCCACCTTCCCCTCTAGTTCCATTCATCCACCTAAATGGATGCCTCCCCGGGTCACCATCCCCTCTCCAGTAAATACCCACATTTTCCCCACCATACACTTATTAACTATCTCAGTTAGGCGCCAAAATCTTTATACACTTATACATTTTCACTTACTGAGCCATTTTCCCAGGACCCTATGAACTACCTGCTCATTAAGTAAAAAATAAAATAAAATAAAATAAAATCCCAACCTACCCATAGTCCCACTGCCAGGACTACCAAAAAATAGATGACAATAACAGAGATGTCCGCAGGATTGTTGATCCTTATGTTGGATTCCATCCTGGCTGCTTCTCTGGCTTTCTTCTTCTTTCTCTCCTTATATGCTTCTTGCAGAGTTCAGGTTAATCATAAACTGCTGTCATCCCCTACGTCTTATATAATATATAACTTCAGATTCACTTGTCTCCCATGGGACACAAGTTGAAGCTGCTGCTTTTCCTCAGACAGCAATTCCTTCCCAAATATTGCTCCTCTGCTACAGGTGCTGCAGATTTCAGAGTTCAATCCCCCTGCCAAAGGTGCTTAGGGTTTTAACATCCACGAGCAGATGTCTGAGGAGGAATGAGCACGGAAAGGAGTGGCTTGGCTGCAATAAACCCGCATATTTACCTCACTGTGTGTGAATACTTTTTTTTTTTTAAGTGGTTGTACCTGTAAATCTAGTCATGGAAGATGTAGTTCTTTTAGATGATGATGGTAAGCAATTATCTGTGAGGAGTGACCTGACACCTGGGGAAAACCCAGGGGTCCAGGAGCTGGGGCACCTTCTGTGTCATCTCTCAACGCAGCAGCATTACTCAATGCAGAAACAGCCCTGTATTTCTGGGAAGGAGACAACTTGAAGATGTTTACATTTCTCACATGGATACAGGTAAAGATGCATGTGAACCACAAAACTCAGATCCAGGAGCTTACTGTGCTGAATTTCAGGGTGTTTAGACCGTGGTGTTGGTTTTCTCTATTGTAGCTAATCAGCTTCGCATTCAAATAAGTTCAAAGTTCATCAGAGCTTGGGTCTGCTCTCCCTTTATTTGTTCCTCTGACTTCAGAATCAAGCTAAGCAAAATAACTGGTCACAAAGATGTGGAACACACTGATTATAGACAGATCTTCACAGTTCTTAATAAGGAAGCTTCCCCAAATGATGCCTGTGATCCTCTGTTTGAGCTAGAAGAGGTCAGAAAAATCCAGGATATTTAGAACAACAGACACAGGTGCCAGGCACATTTCTGGACTCTGAGGATATCTGAAAGTCCTATTCTCTGCTTGATACTAGGGAATCATTATTCATTTACAGCTGACTAGGCTGCCTTTTAGGAGTAAAATGTTACCCTGAAGTTACACTGAGCAGAGCAAGCAGTACAGTACACAGAAAGCACAGCGGGTTTGACTGATCTTGCAGTGGTTATTTCCTCGGGAGCTGAAATTGAGGTCTGATGCTCTGTTTGTTGGGAACAAATTTTTCTTAGGTAAACTACCCTTTGGTAATTGTGGATACTAAAAAACATCAAAGTCTAAGAAGCTATAATAAAGCGTGATTACCTACAAGAATAAAATAAAAATCTCATTATTGCTTGAGCACCTATACTCTTATAAAGCAGTCCTGTCCTCTGATAGTTTAGGCATCTCTCCCAAAACACATTCTTCAGTTTGTCCTACAGGACTGTGAAATGTTAGCTTTAAATCCAACAGAGAAAAAATTAACCCTGGAAGCTGCTGAGCATCCAAAATTCCCATTAGCTGCAACCTTCCCTGCTGTGTATTTCAGAGGAAAATAAAAGACTTATTTACCAACCTTAATTATCAGGAAACAGTTTGCCTAAGATAGGCTGTAGATGGCACTTCTTTACAAAGATTGACATAGATTCCTACGGGTCCTTGCAACTAACAAAAAGTTTGGTTTTCATGAATTCCATTTCTGCGTCTCTCTACAGAGGTAAAGCAAAGAAAACATCAGACAGGAACTTATCTACTATAACGTATCTTGTGTTCTCATCCAGACCTCTGCAAAAAAGAGCTCAGAGGCTAAGAAACACTACAGCCTCCTGTCCACAGCTCCTGGTGTGCCCACACCAACAAGACTCCAAGGTTTGAAACAGTAATGGAGAATCAGTGTCTAAAAATAATAATCATGCAATTCCTATCTTTAGATACAGTGGAAGCAAACTTAATTCTGTTTTCCCTCTGAAGGCCACAAACCCAAACCAAACATTCTCTACAAGATTGTCAAAAAGGGGAGGCAGCTTTGTCGAGGTTCTTAATATTAATACCTCATCTCCACATCTTCATATTTGCAGTCCAAAGAGAAACCTAGAAGCATTATACTCAGCAGATTGTTGGTGTACTAAATTAATCACTTCATGAATTTAATGCATATAAACAGTCTCTGAAAGGTCAGACAAGTTTCCGCATTTGAAAAAGGCTGAACCTACCTTTGTATTAAAGCTTTCAAAGATAAGCATGAGTAAACCTCCTGATGTGAAGAGTGAACTTCGCATCAGGAGACAATGATAATGCTCAGCTAGCAATGTGCTTCAGTGGGTGCTCTCGTCGTCCTGAAGTGTCTGGTCAAGCAAGTATAGGGCTCCAATACTAGACAAAATGACAAATAATTTGATATATTGAGGAAATTTCTCTACTCTTTCCTGTGAGCCAGGCCAATTCATTGAAGTAAGAGAGACTTTAATGGAAGTGAGAAAAACAGTTAGTCTAAGTAACATAACACGGTGCTGTGACCCGTGTCTATAATGATTGCTCCCCTCTGGATCAAGTCTGATGACATTTACCTTAGCATGAGTATGTCTGTTCTTACCTGAATAGACAAAACAGACAACAGACAAGACCACAAGCAGCTACAGAATGGTGTAGTAACTTGTTCAAAACCACACACCAGATTACTGATGGAGACCAAACAGAATTATGTCAGGGATTTGCATACCCAACTATGAAACTGCACGTGCTGACAGAGGCACCACTGTCTTATGGGGCACAGGGCAGATACATGGACTATGGAGAAGCTGCAATTGCTCTGTTGTCATTAGAAAATGGGGCTGTAGCACAGAAAATTTGAGAATTATAGCCCTTGCTGCCACTTAGCCTAGTCTCTTAAAAACTTGTGTGTAGGTCTTCCTCCTGAAGATGGCAAATGATAAAACAAATAGTAAAACAAACAAACTACAAAGAGAAAGATGCATTAGTATGCAAACTACCTCCTCCAGAGGAACTTCTCTAATCTTTTCTCTGACATTCCTACAAATCTCTTTATAAAGCAAGCAGATTTCTTTTTGAGATGCTCTTCTGAAATGCTAATTTATACACAGGATCCTTTGTGCAATTAATAAAGGACAAAAACAGACAAAGATTTGCAGTTATTTTACTTGCAGAAGGCTATATACTACGTCCCTCGCTGGTTTCCTAGCCACATAGTATGAACTTAGTGAGAGAAGAGATCATATTTGCAAGTGGACAAAACAGAAATTCAAAGGCTCTCAGCAAAGTTTTCCTAAGATGGTCCTAATAATAGAGGATGGCAGTTACAGTAGAAGACTGGAGGATTACTTAGCACCTTTGGTTTGATGCCACAAGTCCTTTTTCTCTTTGTCCAATCTTGCTTAAGTGAGCAAAATTTGGGTCTAATTAGAAGAATTAGTCACAGAAGGATGACAAAAATGTTGGAAACTAAAAAGTGGAATCCATAGAAGAAGAATTAATAAAAGGAAAAAAGCTCCAAACTCCAGTAGGTATGATGTAGATAGAAGAAAAAATCAGTAGGAAAACAGGTGCCTTCCTAAAAGGTTATCAGAAAGAAAGCAAGGTCATTCTATTCTTACTCAGAGGATCAGAAAAATGAACACTATTTCTAGACTAATTTTCTAATTAGTATCTTTACAGAGGAGAAATATCAGAGGACATGAAAATAGGTTTATATGCAGATAGACAAACAGAATTGAGGCAAGTAAATACATTCAGTTCTTCAGCAACAGATTAAATTATCTCTGTGTGATCACTAAGTATGCCCAGCCCTGCAGTATCTAAGCATTGCCAATGTTATAAAAACAACAGTCCAAGGACGGTACTCTTCCTACAAGATAGGCTAAGACAGCAAATAAGGTAACTTGAATTTATTTTTGGTTTATTAATGTTTTATTCCTTCTTATAACTCAGGAGATTAATAGGGGAGGATTAGATGGATTTGAAATTTCCATTGGAACTAATAAAGTTTAGTAGCAGATTGAAAAATACTCCCCAAAACCAATGCAGACTGTCACCAGACTTAGCCACCTGACAGCGGGGCAGATTGTACCCCACAAGCAACTTCTTAATTGAGTAGCATTCTCATTAAAACAGAATTATGATTATTATCTCATAGACTATATAACCACAACATATTTTTATCCTCATGATCTAATCCATCATATTTTGTATATGTTAGAGGCTTGCTAATCCTTCTTGGGAGCTTCCTACCTTTCCCCTAAAACAATGTTTCCAGAAAAATATTTTTTAGAGATTTTTTAGAAATACATGCTGATTTGCCACTTCTACTACAGCTAAAATTAAATAATAGAAGGAATTATCCAGAGTGGCTACATAATCACGATCACAACTCTCACAAATATTTTTGTGACTCATGTTTCAGAGATGCTTTAGGGAAAATACTATCTCCACTGCATAAAATACAGGAGAGAAATGAACAGGAGATGAGCTGCTGATGCCCCTTCCACTGAAATACTTCTCCAGTTTTTCAGGTGACCTAATGAAAACCCTAGGTGCTCATAGTCTATTTTGCTTGAAATAAATGTAACCACTCTTCAACAATGGATAGCCTCGGCCCTTGTGGATATGTTTTGATTGCCCTACAGCTACAAGCAGCAACAAATTTATTATTATTATTATTATTATTATTATTATTATTATTATTATTATTATTATTATTATTACTATTATTATTATTATTATTATACAGGTTAATTTGGTTAAAGAACTCTAAGTGGAGGAGGGAAAAGATCATAATCTACTAACGTAATAGCCTAATATATACGTCCAATTTGCTCTACAGGGTCCCAGAGGCTCTTCAGTTAAGCCTCTTGTTTGCACAGTGTTTAGCTGGAAAATTAAATGAGGAAAAAATCTGAATAATACTGTACAAAATATGAAGCTTCTGTAAAACCAGTAAGAACAGAAAACATTGTTGGAGAGAAGCCAGGGGAAACATTCTTTAAGGAATCTGGGCTGAAAGAGATAGCATCCGCATTTGGCACAAACAGTTTTTTGCTATTGGAGCAATAAATTGATTGGGAACAGTGAGACATGGGAATCCCTGGTCAGGATAAAAGTGAAAAGAATTACCTGGAAACACTTCCCCATTAAGGGGAAGGAAAAGCTAGCAGACAGACAAAAAACCCCCAACCAACAACAAAAAAGATCATACACAGATTACAGTTGAAAAAAAAGAGACACATGCAAATAATGAACATGAAGAGTGTGAAAAATATACTAATATTATCTGAAAATGAAAAATATTGTTAAATTACCAGATACATTTGTGCA
The DNA here is from genome assembly GCF_965638725.1 of Aptenodytes patagonicus. Taxonomy (NCBI): domain Eukaryota; kingdom Metazoa; phylum Chordata; class Aves; order Sphenisciformes; family Spheniscidae; genus Aptenodytes; species Aptenodytes patagonicus. The sequence goes on from NC_134963.1 coordinate 12,197,526, forward strand.
GAGGTATCTTTTGGTCAGACTTTGAGTTCTGACGGAATCTAGAACAGAACAAAGGACACAAGCATTATTTTAGCATGAAATGGAGATCCCTTCTAAAGTGAGATCTTATTGATCTGCCAACTTACAAAATCTCAAAAACAAAAAATACATGTTCTATAGTTTAAATCTTTTTAACCAACTTAACTTCTGAAGTTATTACAAAACTGCTACTTTTGACATTAAGGCAGTAGCCTGCATCCATTTCCAGGAGAAGCGCTAGCCTAGTCTGGTATCTAAAAAAGTCTGAAAACTTTCCTAGCAGATATGAAAAGTAGTCTAGTATCTATCTAGCTATGTATCCTGAACTAAAAGAATACATGATATAAACTAATGACATATTTTCTTACTTTAGTAATCATTGAGGGCAAGACAGGGACAGAACTTGAAAACTTCATAAAATGCTATAATCACAGGAATCATCGTAACTGTATATCCGATCTCAAGATTCTTGTACCTTTAATTGAACTCCTAGGACAATGTGAATGGAAGGAACATTCCATCGACTGCTAGAGTGAAGCAATAAGACAATTCCAAGGCAACCATGCCCTTCCTTTTAAAAGACCCATCCCTCAATTTCTAAGTTCTGTGGAAATCAGAACTTTAATTAAACATTAATGAAACTATAATCCAGAATGGCACGAGAGGCTTGTGGCTAAGCACAGCAAAAGTTAAATAGCTCAGTAGCTGTAACAAAGTTATCATTCATTCATATTGAAAGTTTTGATTTAGATTATTGCTTTACAATACATGTTTTTGCTAGCATATTCTTTTTATTCCAATCATAATTTTAATGACTGTACATATCTGATTAAAGCTACATCTGGTCATGAGTTTTATAGCTAGTCTGGTGAACAATCAAATTCAAGAGGCTACATACCTTCTGTTTAAAATACTTCATGAAGCCTTCTGATATTGTGCTAAATGTCAGCCACAGCAAAATTTTGTGACTACTAAAACTGAAACCTCAATATACAGGAATTTTATAATTTTATTTGCACTGTCAAAATAGATGTGAAGATTTACAGAATTAATTTAATAATAGGCAGTCATCATTTAAATCTCCCCCATAATCAGCATGATGCAGTCTTTGGATACATTTTAATTGTTATTTTGTAGAAAGCTGAACATTTCTAGAAGGAATTTTAGTTTGTGGACCTCACAGTTTAATAGTTTTATACATTAGATCTGTGTTATTTCAGTCTGTGGTGTATGTGTTTACCAGTACACATAATGTGTGTATTTATGTGAGGATTTTCCCATGTATGTCAGAACATCAGTGCATGATGAAAAGATGACATATTGATGGGTGTGAATATTTCCAGAATTTTGACTGAGGCATAAGCTGGTCGCTTACATTCTTAGATGAGTGTTTGATGACACCAGCACATTAAAAAAAAAAACCTACTTGATCTTTACAGGTGCTCTGAAATTTGTTTCCTCACATTGTGATATAAGGAGCTAAACTACAAAGACAGACAAACTGATAATTAAACTTAATAGTCTCTTTACAGTAAGAAAACTCTTCAAAACGGCTATAGCTCTTGCTAAAACAAATCAGCTCTCCCAATTTTGACACTGTTAAATCTCTCAGGTAGACAGGTTGCCGATGTTTTAGACATCACGTTTAAAACTGTGCTGAGAGCACTTTTAATTTGAAACAGTGCCTAAAGCAGAGGCAACAGTCAAGAAGACATTAGCATTCTCAATGTTATCGACACTTGCCTTCTTGGTAAAGGGAACACAGAGGCCGATTACCACCTAAGATTACTCAGACACAAGAAGGAAAATACTTAGGAATACACTGGCTTCAAAAGCCGTATCTTTCCTGCTATCTGACAACTCAAAACACCAGAAAGCCTGACTAACTGGATGAGCAGGTATTCCCCAAACCGCTACAGAATGTAGAGAATACAGAGGATGAAAGTGATACTCAGTTATGGATGTTCTCCATCAGAAGAAATGTTCTTCAGGGAGAAAACCTCCCGGAGCTGTTCTGTGCATTCCTGAAACAGCCATCCCATGATTAGCATAATGTAACTAAAAAATCAGCATTGTATCCTTCTTTCTTTCTCTTCAATGGTGTCAGGCTCTTGCTCCAAGATTTGATAAAAAATTAACATTTCTACCAAAACCACTCATTAAAGTAGTATTTTTCATTCATCCAATCCACTGCACGATCTGTAGCTGAAATCTAGAATATACATTTAGTATCATATACCAAATTATTCAGTTCAACAGTGTTAAATGGAAACATTAACACATCCATGTACAAGATAATTATGCCAATACTGAAAGGAGGGGAGAAAAACTCCTGGAGCGCTTTTTCCTTCCCCTCCATTCCCTCCAAAAAAAAAAAAAAACCACCATAAAAGTTGACATATTGGTTCCATGGGGATTCAACATCTCCAGTTTCCTTCTTTAAAGCCAGAGGAGGATACTACTAGCAGTTAGGAGTGGGAAATCAATAAGAGCCTAATAAAGAATGCTTTTAGCAGCAAGATATATCAACTTCACCTATGTTCCAAGTAATACTGCTGAAAGAAAAAAATCCTATGGGCTTTGATAGCTTTTGACAGCCCATTTAACTGCCAGAAAGCTCAGGGCCCAGCATGGTCTGTAATGGATACATAGAATAGGTCATAACTAAATCCAACTTGTTCAGCAGCTATACTTATTCTATTACTTATACTTGCAGTAATAATTTCTATGCTTTTTCCCCACAAGCTTGCTACACTAATGCCGTATGTAAAATCCGTATGTGGTAATCTATCAGAAGTAAGGACCATCAAATAAAGCTTTTGATAGCCTAGGACATACTAAAGATTGTTAATGTGAACTGGGTGGTAACTGAGTAAGGAAGTTAAGCATTAATGACAGGTTGTCTACACATGCTTACAGCGAGAGAAGGCGGTTAGCTTCAAATTACCCTTTACTTTCACAATACTTCAGGTGTGGAACTTTTGTGATTCAGGTGCAGTTGCAAAGTGTAGTACACTATGTTTAAGAAGGGTGTGTAAAATTTGGAACATATTTTTCAGTGTCGGTTAAGAAGTTTCTTATCATCAAGACGTTGCTTACTGGAAACTCTGTTGAGGACTGTAAAACTTACCTATGTAGATCAGGTTGAGTACTGAAGTCACCCCAGGTAAGAATGTAGCTTCCATTGCCATCCAAACAGATCACATCCAGAGGGACTACATAATGCTGGAATACAAGCTCACAATCTACTCTCAGAGATTAGTCCCAGAATAGAAAAAATCTCTTCTAACTCCTCAAATGTCAGTGATCGTCCTTTAAGCTCATGCAAAAGAAGTGTAAATGTTTTGGGAACATCATGCAAAGATCACAGATAGAATGAGAGATCCACATTCCAGGACACTCTGGTGTCGCCCAGAGGGACAATTAGAGTTTGAGTTTCCATTTGTGCTCACAGATAAAATTTGATCTGAATACTTCGAGAATAAGCAAACCACACATTTATAAAGAAAGATTTTGAAGACTACATAAATTAGGCCCTTTGGCTGTCAGGAGAAATAGCATGTGTGTGAATAAACATGTATGTTTGCTGGAAAACTGTAGCTTTGTAACTTGTTGGAATTCTTTCCACATCCAGAAACATTCATTTTTACACTATATTGCCACTTAGAAAAATTCTAAGAAATTTCCTACATATCAGTAGTGTATCAGATTTTCTCTAAGAAAGCTGAGTCTCCAAACTAGGAAACACATAAAAAGCTATTTTTACATGTTCATTCATTAGAAATGACCTCACTTGACTGAAACAGTACTTAAAACATACCCTTCTTCTCAGAGATCACAAGGGGTAGAGAATACTAATCGTTCTTGTACAATCACAGGACACCAAAGTGATTAAGAGTGGCTATTATTTTACTACTTGTTAATGATTCCTTAAGAGGCCAGAACAACTGGCAATAATAGAGAGTCCAGAACAACTGGTAATAATAGAAAGGAGACTCATTTTACCATGTAACTCTTTTCATCATGATCAGATGCTTCAGTGAATCTGAACATAGGGTGCTTCAGACCATGTCAGAACTGAGGTGACCCCTATGAGCAAATCACTGTCAAATAAAATCCATCAAGACATACTTGTTCAACATTTTGGGGATAGGAAGGGACAACTTTCATTGTCAGAGGCGACAACAGTAAAGCTAACTCCCTACAGCTACACAAAGGAAGCCTGCTACTAATACTTGTGCATCCATAACAGGCCAAGAAATTTCCACATGGCTGGTGTCACCTCCCAAATTGTGATGGCAGGATTTAAGTCCCAAACTGCCTGAAAATAGAGCAATGGCAGTCCCAGGTTCCAAGGCTTCCCTTCTTACTGCTCAGTGCCTGCTCCATGCTAGTTGCTGCTTTGCCAAATAAGCTTTGCGCTCCCCACCCAATAACATAAATGTTGTCTCTCCCATTCCAAAATCCTGCTTCCACTGGTAGTTTCTGTACACTTGCAGAACAATCCTGTACTCTGGATGCTCCTGTCAGATCAAGACCCTGTTTGGATTGACAAATTGAAGCCCTTCAGGCTTGATTCGCATGTCTTGTCAGCATCTGAAAAAAGGTCTAGTAGTGCTGCCTTTTCCATCTGTTGCACCTCCCCTTCTGCCTTTTTTTCACTAGATGTATTCCGTGATGGGCAGAAACTTGCGTTCTCAGCAAAGGGAGTCTGCATGCATCTCTGTTGCTAGCTTTCAAAGGAAAAGAGTATCTTGTAGGACAGCTGCTAGGCAGTTTCAGGCTGCTTTTTGCTACAGCCTGGCAAATTGTGTTTGAATAGTAGATCAAGAATGGCACAGTATCCAGGCACTCATGAAGCACAAGTGTCCTCACAGTAGCCCAGTGTTTTCCCTGACATTGAACCTGGAAGAAGCTAATCTCAAAGAATAAATTTCTCCACAAACTTCCCCATTATACAATGTGTCCTCCTTTCTTACTTTATAGAGGAAAACACATGGATATCAGGACACAGCACATTTGAGGACATCCTTTTGTTTACTGTGCTATCTGCTAGCACAAATACTGCACCTGTGGTCTGTCAGATATGTACAGCTGTGAGATCGTGTTCACATGCCTGAGCATGTGATAGACTTGAGCTGCTAGTGATCCAGCCTTACCACAGATCAAACTTACAAGAGGGGTAATTATTTCTTAGGATACCAAGGCAGAAAAGTCTTTGACCAACTTGCTGCTGTAGCTTTAATTTCTGCTACTGAAATTGGCTAGGAGCACACTGTAAAACATAGGAATTTTCCTTATTTGAAGAGAAACCAGTCCTCCCAGAAGTCATTTCCAGGTACCCATGGGACAAAAAAGGTGACTGGGAACAGCTGTTGCAGATTTACCAAGGGAAAAATTTGCCTGATAAACCTGACTGCCTTCTACAATAAAATAACTGGTTCTGTGGGCATGGAGTAGCTGGCTTTTGACATGGTCTCCCACAGCATCATTGTAGCCAAACTGGTGAGGTATGGACTGGATGAGTGAGGTTAAAAGGTGGCTGTACCATCAGGCTTCAAAGGTCAATGCTTCAAAGTCTAACTGAAAGCTGGTTACAAGTTATACCCATTTCAATACCGTTTAATATCTTCATTGATGACCTGGACCTTGACAATAGGACTGAATGCACCTTCATCAAGTTCACAGATGACATCAAATGCAAGAGAGCAATTCATGCACTGGAGGTCAGAGCTGCCATTCAGAGACCTTAACAAGCTGCAGGAGTGGGCCAACAAGAACCTTGTGAAATTCAGCATGGACAAACGCAAGTTCTGTGCCTGGGACAGACAAGTAGGATAACAGGTGATCAATGGATTATCAACACAAGAAGAAAACATACCCAGTCCTGCATTCTCATTACTCTGGCCATACTTAGAGCTCAGTGCATTCTAACTCCTTGTTTCACCTTTTCATTATCCAGTTATGTCATTTCCATTGGCTAGGAGACTGCAAGGCTATTTCATGTAGGTGTCATGGCACTAATGGAGAAAGTAGATATTAATAGCTAATATTTGTTTCTTATGAATTATGCTTCTAGGGCTTAATGGCTTATGTTTCCTTGGCAACAAACACATCATGTGCTTTTTAATAAGGTTTGCATATGAGCTGTGTACAGGACCATGCCAGAGATCCCAGCTGACAAGGTTTCTAAAACATTATGAACTCAGAAGAGTGGATCTACCCTTTGACAAAGCGAGGACCACACTGGTGATTTAGCAGAAGAGAGCCTTCCCTAGTCTTTATAAAATTGCTCAAACTGCAGTCTCCTGCTTTTAGTATCTGTGAGATTCATACTGCACAGAAGTCAGTGATCAGTTCTCATTCAAGCAAAAGACAATGTTGTGGAACTGTCCTCACTTATTTTACATCAGTATAATTTCATTAACTTATTGGTTATCCACCTAAATATTCTACAATGAAAAAAAGAAAGATGATATTCCAGGAATTAAATTTGGCCAGTAAGGCTGCACTTTGGTTTATCCTGAAGAAATCTTGGAGAAAAAACAAGCTGCTTATTTTGTTTCATATTTTTCTACAGAACAACTTCTTACAGGAAAGAGGGTGCAGTCTTTTTCAGAACTTCAACATGCTTTGTGAAATCTTCTAAAGATCACAAGAGGGTATCCCACATCCACAGAAAACAAACGTTAAACTACATAAACCATACTGATGAAAAAACAGACTTCTGAGGAATATGCACAGGCACAACTAATTCTCATGTCTGAAGTCAGCAGAGATCATTCAAGTGCCACTTTTACACACCTCTAACATTCTATTTCACAACAAATATAAAAGCCCTACATACAAGTCTGAAAAGAAAAAAAACAACTTGGAGTTTGTCAGAAAATTATGTTTATTGGTAAAATTTTGAATTATCCCATAATGTTATTTTGAGGCTGTAATTTGTACATACTTTCAATTTTCCTCTTCATAAAAAAAAAATCACACATTATGGATTTCCTACTAAAATTTTCCACAGGCTTCTTGCGTATTAAATACTGGAAAAGGTAGTCACCTCTTAGTTCTAAAAAGCAGAGTCCTCTACTCCAATATATAAGCAACTACTGCTTTCTCTTTCTACTCCATGAATAGCTTCAAACCTACTTTGCAGGGTACCAATCCTGGCAGAGAGAGGAAAACTCAGGCTGCAGGACTTTCCAACCCCAGCGAGACTTGAAGCAGGATAGTTTTAGTGACGGGACATGAAGGCTGTTGGTCACAAAAGGATGTGGATGCCTACTTTAACAGGCACTGACCAGAAACACTCATTGCACGTATTGTTTACAAAATACTGACAAACCAGTTACTTCATTGATTGGGCAATAACTTTATATCTTTCTAGTACTTTCATCTTAAATCCAATGAAAGTGAAAGGCAGAGAATTCAACTTTATTATCATATACAATCCAGAGTCTTCTGATTTTGTTATGCATTCCAGAAAAGCCTCATTCTACAAACAGCTCACCTCACTTGCAGATGTTCACACACTGTTTGTTCACCACACAAAATAAAGTTGTTTTTTTTTTTAATCAAGAGGATGTGTGAATGTCTCTCAGTGGAACAAGGCATACATTTGGGAAGAAAGCAGCATGGAAGAACTGTCTGCCTCGCCAGAAAACTAAACTTGTAATTATAAAGATGGGAAAAAAAGCAAACAAACCTTGGGCCAGGACTGATCTTCAGCAGAGACTGAAGGTAGGAAATTATGTTGAAAAGGTCACTTTTTTTTTCTTATGTCCCCAGAAATATCCAATTAACACCATGTAAATCTTGGCTGACTCCAATCTTCACAACACTATAAAAACACCAACAGGCAAAAGGGGGTGGGACACTGAACCTCTAACACAAAGTACCAGATAATTAACTTGTTTATATTCTTAGACTGTCATTCACATGGTATCTGATGTAATTACTAGAGTATAATCATGTGATCCATAAGCACCTTAAAGCATTTATGGACGAGTAATCCACAGTGCTCAGTTAAGGGAGGCTACTGAGAACTGTATCTCATTTTGACATCCATTGGCAGCAGTACCAGAAATAAGAGGAAAGAGAGCTCTGTAGAGTTAGAGCAAGCTTCTACATTCTACATCTTCACTGATAGCTTCAGGCACACAATAACAAGACCTTATTAACTGAGGTGAAGTTAAGTATGACTTAACAGTCAGCTTATAAGGACTCCTGTGCTACTGAGTCTACTTGTGGAGTCAGGCTAGCACCCATTAGATGGGTGCTAATGGTCTGCCACATGGTGACGTGAGTCAGGCTTATTCTACAGGTGTTGTCTCCAGAGCTTCTATGGAAAGCAACCAGATGAAATTTTCAGTGCTAAGAGGTTCTCCAAAATCTACAACATGAGGAGGCAAACACCGATGCAGTTCTAGAGACATCCACTCACACAACATGGAGAGACTCAGTAAAATAAAAAGAAACTTCCTTTCCTGATTTGAAAGCTACTTTTGGTGCTATAAAACTGCAGAGAATAAGAGAGGTGATACATGATGCTGAACACATCTCACTGACAGTCTTGGAATGTTCCTCAGAGAGGACACCACAGATCCTTTCCTTCCCCTCCACATCTTATCTCTTGTTTTTTGATTTGTGTTCCAGAAAGAGAAACTCACCTCTTCCCATTGTTACAATTGGTGTTAGTCTGTTTGGCTTGTTTATCTAAAGCAATCGGAAACTTCAGAAAGAAACAATTCCAAACATAGAAAAAGAGTGCTCCATTGTTCCATCTGAACCAAGAAACACAATGAAAGGATTATTAAACACATAGAAACAAGATCTACTAGATAGGGAGGAAAAAAGAAGATGGAAGTAGCACCAAAGTATACAATGGAACAATTAATGAGAGAGACATCTCTACAAATCATATTGAACAGAATTGAAATGAGTAAATAAGGTGTGCACTGAACCACTACAGGTGGCATAAGGAAGAAAAGAAGATAGCAAAACTGTTACATCAGGTAAGCTTGTGTAAACAGAGAACCCTGTTTAATTTCTCCCCTTTGTTCAGTCACCAGGCTAGATCACTGTAATCAGGACTCCCCAGCTGCTATTGCACCAAGCTGAGCATAACTGAACATCAAGAATATTAAAGTGAAATTGCCTCTGCTTGCTACTTCACTAGGTGTAATAGAATGATATTCAAAACCAACTTCGACACTGTACAACAGAGTATCACAAAAGTGTAGAGAAGGCAACTTCTGTAAAGCTTGCAAACTGGTACATCAGTCGCTGTTTCACCAGTGAATGTTACTGTCATTGCATCATTCAACCACTGGAAAGAAATTATTCCCCGTTTAACAGAGCAGCCAACGCATAGCAACTTTCTGCTTCAGAACAGAATTGCCCTCTGCTCCATCAATGACACAAAGGTAGAAAGTATGAGGCAGTCATGAATAACCAGCTGCAATGCTCATTCTCCAGGAACTGAAAAGTAAATTGATTTCCATATGACTCAACTGCTCAAATCAATACCTACCCTCCCTTCCTCCTGTACACACACAGATACTTTTCTTCCTTTAATATAACCAATATTATCTCTAAATTTAAGGAGCATCATACTGTGCTTAACATTGCATAAATAAATTTTTCAGGGAAAACTACCATGGAACATTTTCTGTTACTTTATCCAATGAAAAATCTGTCATCAGTTTTTGTGAATCTGGTCACAGACAATCGTGGTGCAACAGTTTTCTATTCATGTTGTTCATCTGCTAGGAAACTGGTTCTAAAATTTGATGCCAACTTATGATTTGAATCAGTCTAGCAACACAACATCCCAACATCCCTATGTTTTCAATCCTAGAAGGACGTGTGAAAACATCATTTCCATGGGATATACCACTGCCTAAAGTTACAGTGACATCACATAAGAGGCAACTGAGGCCACTCTAAGTAGATTCCTGATGAAAATTAAAAGTTGTCAATTGACTAAATACTAAATTATTTGATAACTTTCTAAGAAAACTATTTGAAGCAGCAAGAGCACATGTATCCATTAACAGTGACGGTAAGTAGCTCCATCTCAGTTCAAAGGTAGGAAAAAGAAATTAAAGCCCGTAGTGGACAGACTTGCACGTGTGAGTTACAGTCTGCTAAGGCTCTAGATGGTATGTAAGCCATAAAGATACTGACAGCCAAAACACTCTGAAGATGAAAGCACGCGCATCAGCAGTGGAATGTGCTCCTGCATGGTCATTCAGAGAAACGCACGTCTTCTGCCTTTATTTGCATATATAATATGATGGACTGACAGCCTTTTTTTTTTTTTTTTTAAACTCCAAGAAAATCCTTTTTATTAAATGATTACCAATGGCAGCTTCAGATATTGCTGCTCCTGCAAATGAAGTCACAACACAAGGAAAACGATAAATGCCTAGGTTTTTGCCTCTGGGCTCCACATAATTTCTTAAACTGCACATCCAGCTCAGTTAATCCTACTCAAAGGTAGCTTCTGATGGCTGCTAAGGTAAACAGTAGTTATTTGTCCACACAAATCATCAATTTTGGACATAGGCTGTAGTGTTCCTACCATTCACAGATTCATTTCCCCACATTCTCAGCACTCAGGGCAGAATACATGCTGCCTAGAAGTACTGAGGTGTTTATTTTCAAAAAAGCACAGAAACACCCACACAGAGAATCAATTTACTTATAAAACATATAGTATCATCAATGGAAGATATCTTGAACTATTTTTCCTTAACAGTAGAAGAACAACCAATGCAAATCTAAAGTCTATACTTCCTACCACTCTCGTCATTTTAAAAATGTTAAACCCCTAAAATCCATTCCTGTGCTCTGGTTTTTGAACATCGTTCCAACTCCCTGCCTTAAACCAAAGAGCACTTGGCATGGTTACTGTGTAATTAAGCTAAACACCGAAACAACATAGCACCTTATCAAGCACAGGTATTTCAAGAAGCTCAACGGTAACATAAAATTCAAAAGCCAATATATTCTACGGAGTTAGTTATTGAAGGCCAACATGGAGAGCATGTCAAGTTTTCATGTGAACAACTGAAGATACTTATCTCAGTGTAATAATGATCCCAAAGGGCAGAGAATTGCATAGATTGCAGGTAGGCAGGGGCAAGGTGGTCTGACATTATGTCCTTTTTATAAAGGCACTGTCCTAAGTATTGTTTATTTATACAAATAGAAATAAATATATTTAGTAAATATATTTAACTAAAAATAAATAAATATAGCTAAGTATGTTATCTTCATTTAGCATTATACTATATACAAAAATTTATATAGTTTGTATAAATTCCTCTAAAATTATTCCTTTAACTAGTACATCTAGTCTTACATATAAGCTTATAAATTTTATATATACTTTATCATTTACTTTATATATAAATTTACAATTTATATCTAATATAAGCACATTGTATTTATTTGTAATGCCACTGTATCAAGTCCAAAGGTGCTCTGATATTATTACTTTCAACAACACTCATAAATAACAGTAACACAGAACAAAACCTATTTATTTTCTATAAATTTTACAGTTTGGGGTGGGGTTTTTTATTTGTACACTTCTCCTACACAACCTAACAAGAATAATAAATAACAAAAGGATAGAGCAACCATTCTATGCTGTCCTTTCAACAAATCAATGGATTTGCAGGAAAGAATGAGAAGAATCACTCATTAAAGAAAGAAAGGCAGGCTGGGAAGTACTATTAGCTGGGCTACAGGTACATGTCTCTAGAAACAAGTTTATTCCAAAATTCTCTAATCAGACACTTCAAGGTGCTCAAAGATTAGCTAACAAGAAAAACAGAAGCCGCTATTTCTTCAGTTTCTTCTCAGCCACCAGTAGAAGCGTCTTTCATTCCACTAAGCGGCAAGTCAGTACTGATTACCACCTGCCTCCGGCAGTGACGCTTAGGGACCACAGGCAAAGACCCTGATGTACGGTAGCAGTGTAAGTAATGCTGAGTGTACTTTTCTAGTCCCAATACTAACATATATCATGTCTCAATGGATATCTGTCCCTGCCCTGTTCGGTCATAAAGTGTAAAGGGGCAGTTCTACAGCCTCTGAAGTCTCGTACTGGAAACACTATTTTGTGTCACAAGTCACAAAATCGCCCACTAGGAAGATGTTTGTAGATTCTGTACTTTATACAACTACTGTCTTAGATACCATATTTTAGAATAAATCATAAAGTATTGATTCAAGATAGGCAGACAATTACACATCTTTCAAATGTAAAGCTATAGAGCACGTAAAAGCATTTTGTGTTAGCTACTTAATATCACAGAGGAGCTATTTTTATTATAATAATTCATAATTAATAAATCTTTGGGGTTTTAATTAACAAGACTTTAGATCTCAGAGTACAATAGAGTGAATACTGTGAGAATGAAGTTCTCCAGTAGATGGAAGCATTAGTCAGCAAAAGCTGAGCTCACATAGCTCATAGGATTGTCTATCCTGCAGCACTGCATGCTGCCTCCCCTACTACATGCAGAATTTTACCATGTAGATACCCCGAGTGGTTGACACTGGTGGAAAACAAATCTATAATTCTTTATCAGTATGAGATCTCCAGTACTGCTATATCACAGCATACAATTATTTTGTAAGTATTTACAAAAACCTGACATCGGTGAAAGATCAGATGCAGGTAGCTGGAATATGAATCGTAAACCTGACTGCTGATTCCATGTAAAATTTACCAAAAAACCATAAGCTCTACCAACCTTTTCCCATACCTCCCTGACAGTTAAACAAACACAGTCCTGCTTCTTGCTTTCTTTCTCATATTTTACCAATAAATATGATCCAAATGTACTTAAATACATTATTAAATGTACATTAAATCCATTATGTACTTAAATACAATAAACCCAAGTTGCCAGGTATAGTGCTGAAATAAAACAAACCCAAGTTCAGGGGTCATTCTGAAGCTCAGTTAACAGGAAAAATAGCAAGTGGTCATCAACCCATACTAGTAACTGTAAGATTGTTCCAGTCCATTAGAGCCCAGGAAAGTTGCAAGATTACTGACACATATTTCACAGTGATGAAAGTCCCTTAGCTCAAAATGAACAAAGCAGCCTGATTTGCAACCACCACCATCGCATGTTGATTAACTAAACACTGTTATCAAGTTAGAATTTAAGAATTTACACACAGGTCTGAAACACAGGCCAGTGATTATTCGCGTCTCTCACCTGACTGTTGGGAACCCCTCAAGACTGACTCGCTGCTGCTTTCCACCTCCATTAGCTGTTCTGTCTCGTTGCCATCTGGTCTCTTACAACTGTTGTTTCCTGCAGCCCTACCTAGTTACAGATGTGAAACACAATTTTCTTTTACAATTACTTTGGCACAGAGGCTGAGATTACTTTGTGCAGTACACTGAACAAATAAACAGTTATACAAATAATATTTTTACAGTATGAGGAAGGGAATCCAAAATTAAACTCTAATAAAAGGTTTTTACTACTTCACCCCAAACATCAAAAAACCCAACCCCTACCCCTTTGTTTCCCCCCATAACTAAGTCTGGAAATTCTGTTCCCCACCCAATGAAGTTACATTCTCTCTTCCCAAATCTTCACCTAGTTCTCCCAAAACTGAGATGCTACTCCCGTTCCAGCCTCCACCCAGCACTTCAGGAGCCTGGATTTCAATCAATAGTTCAGGCACTCCAAAACTCCTCAGTCATCTGGCCTGCCACCAGCACGCTCCGTATCTTCTTTGATAACATTCCTGTTTTCAGCTCCACAGTAATTGTAAGGTTTTTAACCCAAATCATGATTTTCAACTTGAGGATCACCACGCACAGGGGGGTCAGAGAAGGGCTCATTTCATGGCTAGCTAATGGCAAGTTTGTAACTGTTGTTTCTAGTGAACTCTAGAGCATCCACATGGGTACTGAGAGTAAAGACTCTTTATTTGATATGTGGGGATAAGTCACGCCTACACACGCGTAATTTGTCTAATATACCTTAGATATGTAATTCACTCAAATTGCAGAAAGTCTATTTTCATAAAAGCTTATTTATCCATAGAGCAATTATATGTATGTTTATATAAATACACAACACTGTGCCAGAGTTACTGATCTGCACATCACAGACAGACTTATTAGACACACAGTTCTAACCACTATTTACGTTCCCACATCCTTACACGAATCACGATCAACCTCACACACATGCTTCCACATTGTTCTATGCACTCAATAAAGGCTAACAAACTTGTTCTTGCATACCTTTCTTGGTCTTCAATAGCTGCTTCCTACTTTTTATTTAACCTCTGCTTCACCTTTCACATTGGACATTTCTTGGAACTCCTGGAATTATTAAAACAAGACAGGTACGTTTCAGCAAGGATGAAATAGGAATTGGGGAAGGCAGGAAAGACGTGGAAAACAAATTATAGACAGACACAGAGCCTGGTGCAGATGAAGCAAGCTCAGGCATGTGACTTTCACCATTACTGTATCTCTGACATCTGCTGGGATAGTAACTGGGCTGGGCTATTCATCACAGAAACAAAAGGAACCAAACAGGAAAAATCAAACAGCAATAGAAGGTAGGAACCCATCTTACGCAGAACCACAGGACAACGTAGCTTTTCCCCATTTTATTGTGGCTTGATGTTCACGATAACATTCAGTGGTAGAAACAGGTGGGAAAGATCACACAGACCAACGGAAAGCAGCCCAAACGGAGCACGTTAGATCAGAAAAAGAAATGGGGTCTTTGAATCACAGGCAGCCCTCCCTGGAACATAAAAATATAAATAAAAGTCTCTTCCTTATTCCCATCAATGGGAACATTTCCTGGCACTGGTCAGATGACAAGCCCTTTTTTCCCAGTTACTTCAGCCAACTCAGTAACCATAGCAACTGTCTCCAGTGCAATGACATCATATGGTTTCCTAGGCAACCGTTCCCAGTGCAATGACATCATGTGGTCACCATGGCGATGCTCCATGAGGCCAGGAAGAAGGTATTTTAAGTGGAAAGATAGGTCAGGGAGGACAAAAGAGGACCCAGGGAAGAGCAGGGTGAAAGATAACGGAGGTAAAAATGAGCCTTATGAGAAGGATAGACGCAAGGGAAAGGACTAGATAGACAGAGTATAAGGACAGATAGGACACTGGGATAAAAGTGAAATTTTGAGAAATTTAAACTACTTTTTGTTAAAAAATATATATCTTAATTGCATTATGTACTTTAATGATACATTATTTAGGTCAGAGTTGCTGAACCACACCATGCATGGTTACATGAAGTTTAGGCATGGCTTAAATGCTGATTTAGTGGAGACACTTTTGACAATCCATAAGAAACTGCCAGAAATCTCCAGAAAGACACGAAGTGAAACCACACTATATAGAATATACTAGGTACTTTTTCTAATACAAGGTACATTTTCTAATAAATTTCCATTCTCAAACTGACCAATTACTCAGGGGCACTGTCACAGCAATGCCAATAACCAGATGTTACTGTCAAGCCTGTACAGGGCTTGAGGAGAAGATTCCTTTGCCCTTTTCATTCTGTTCTTTGTACTTGAAGACAAGATAACAAGAACCTGGCCAACTGACAAATGAAAATGTGTTTTCCATTGGCTGAAAACTCCTTCAGACCCTCACCAGGATGGAAGTAAAGAGTGTCTCTTCCTTCTTTTTAATTTTCTAGATCTTCTTCCAATTCTATTATACTTTCAAATGTTTGAATTTGCCGAAGATAAATATCCTTTCTGAATTCCTGCCGAGAAGGACTTGGGGGTACTGGGGGATGAAAAGCTGGACATGAGCCAGCAATGTGCGCTCGCAGCCCAGAAGGCCAATTGTATCCTGGGCTGCACCAAAAGAAGCGTGGCCAGCAGGTCGAGGGAGGGGATTCTGCCCCTCTACCCTGCTCTGCTGAGACCCCACCTGGAGCCCTGTGTCCAGCTCTGGAGCCCTCAGCATTAAGAAAGACACGGACCTGTTGGAGCGGGTCCAGAGGAGGGTCACAAAAATGATCAGGGGGATGGAACACCTCTCCTATGAGGACAGGCTGAGAGAGTTGGGGTTGTTCAGCCTGGAGAAGAGAAGGCTTCGGGGAGACCTTATTGCAGCCTATCAGTACTTAAAGGGGGCTTATAAGAAAGATGGGGACAAACTTTTTAGCAGGGCCTGTTGTGACAGGACAAGGGGGAATGGTTTTAAACTAAAAAAGGGTGGATTCAGACTAGATATAAGGAAGAAATTTTTTACGCTGAGGGTGGTGAAACACTGGCACAGGTTGCCCAGAGAGGTGGTGGATGCCCCATCCCTGGAAACATTCCAGGTCAGGTTGGACGGGGCTCTGAGCAACCTGATCTAGTGGAAGATGTCCCTGCCCACGGCAGGGGGGTTGGACTAGATGACCTTTAGAGGTCCCTTCCAACCCAAACTATTCTATGGTTCTGTGATTCAATTGTCTTTTAATTCCCGACAGTCTCAGCCAGTGGACAATGTTACTACCAGCTTTATGTTAAATGGCTATAAAACCCCTGAGAAAAAGCTTCTTGGCAATGAAACGCTGGCACTATTGATACATAGTGTTTTATCAGTGTACACAGCCTTGAGTGAAAGATAAAGTAACAAAAAGGACAGCTTGCAGTCTAAAAGCTTAGGACAATGTTCTTGAGGAAGCTTCCAAGTCTATCACACAGTATTTTTCTATCCAGCAAGGCATCTTCACTTATTCTGTCTTAAGCAAGACCTTAATTTAGTTTAATTAGCACAATAATTGCCCTCCACCGTTCATTTTAGAAGGAGTTAATGTAGAATCAGATGTAGCAATTGTGACTGTAACACAGCAATTAAGCAATGTAATGTTGTAGCGGTGACATCTTCTACCAGAAGTGGCTCCTTTTCTTACAGCTGAAGCGAAGATGAACTTCAGTTGGTATATTCAGACCCAAATTTCAAACAATATGAAGTTTAGAAACCTGTCTAATTCGGGCATAGCAGTAGATGCAACTTTTGTTTCAGACTAACCCACAAAAAGCAGAACCTCAAAAGCCAATGGTAGCAGAGTGCCCATCAGTTCAGCTGTCTGTACATTTCAGCACAAAGGAAAATAGTAGTTTTCTAGATGAAGGATTTTGTGCAGTTTGTAACAATGAAACATTTTTCTGCTACAATCTCGTGCAGATTGTTGCTGTTACTCAGAGAGCAACAATGCATTTAATATGCGAAGCACTTTCAAAATCCATACAAAGACAGACAGGCATTAGGGTACATAAAGCCTGACTCCAGAGCACTGCATTTCAAGAGGCAGCCTTACTGCAGTAAACCTCAAAGGAGTTTCATTGCAAAACTCTGCAGTCATCAGGCTGGAAACGTTCCAAGTGCTTAATCATAGGCAGCAGAGTGAGAACTGAGAGAGAAAGACGAAAAATCTCCATGATAAGCAGCCCTACGAAGGATGTGGTGGCTGAGGGAGAGAAACAGGAAAAGGGGAGGAGGAGAGGAAAGGGAGAAAAAATATCTCTCACTGTTGATGAGCAGAAACGCAAACACCAGAGAGAGAGACATAAAGCAAGGCCAACTTCACTTCCCCAAAGCTATTCTTCACTCCTCATACTCTGCCTCCCTAAATCAAAAGATACTCACGGAACAGCTAACTGTGCACATCTCACACAAAAATCAGGCTAAGCTGGGCATTCCCATTCAATCCAGAGGTCCCACCCACCAGTTACATCTTCATGTAGTTACCACAACGTGTTTCTTCAGGGAGAGTGGGGGAGGAAGGAAATCTTGGCAGGGTCAGCACAAAATGAAGGAAAAAGACTGCTAGAGAAGAAAACAAGTGGGAAATAGGTGGTGGGGAGGATTGTTTTAGTTTGTGGGTTTTTTTCAGGCTGAGCTGTGAGACTGAAACATCTGCATTGATGAAGCTATGTTTCAGGCTGCAGTCTTATTTCAAAAAAATAGGAATTTTTAAGAAACAGTGGCAAAATACAAGGTGAATTGATAATGCCTTTCAGTTTGACTTCTGATAAATCCCTTTAATGAACAGTGATACATGCCAACACTAAGTCAAACAAAAGGAAATTGTAAGAGTTGACTTAAAAGAGAGAAAGGGGGAAAAATAGAGTAATGACTAATGGTGAAATAAAAGAAAGGAAAAAAAAAAGAAATCTCTTAGCTGTTGTAAACTGCGTTCCCTTAAGTCATAAAGAATAATATGTACAAATATCTAATTACTTCATTACCACAGTAAGTGCTATGCTTTACAATTCCACATACAGGTGTTCTGCATTCATTAAAAATAAGACAAATTCTGCTCTGATTAATACAAGACAACAAAGCTCACCAATAAAACCTTGCAGACAGCTTTCCCAAAAGCTGTCAAATGCTCCAGCTCTCAGCCCAGTTTAACCCTAAAAAAAAAAAATTGTTTTTTAAAAAAATAAATGTTGAAATAACAGAAAGAAAGGACCCCAAAGTATGACTGGTTTCTATTAAATAAGAAACAAATTATAAGAGCAGAACAGATATTTATCAGCAGGAATTAGAATAACCGTTGAACAAAATATCTCCTGGGTATTCTTGACTTTGTGTCAGCCCATCCACCTGCTAATCAGCACCAAGACATTATTGTGATTGCACTAGGATAACAGGATGAATAATTCATAATACCTTACCCAGAGATCTGGCACATTAGTGGTTCTTAATCAGTTCCTCACCCCAGGATTCAGCATAACTTTTATGGCAGAATTAACAACATACATACACACACAATGTATTTAGTAAAAATTTTAAGCAATTGTTTTAAACACAACTAACACTGGGCCACTAAGCTCAGCTAAAGCTGGGCTTTACTAAGCTAAAAATAATAGTTCTGTCCAGTCTTAGACTAATCAGAAGTGACATATCATGGCACTAATAATTGTGTCAGGTCCCTCAACTGTTGAGTTTTTCATTCCCAGTAAAATGTCAATGAACAGTTTACTGCAAATTCCAAAATTCCTACATGTTTTCTGAGGACCCCACAGTGCAATAAAAGCTTATGGGACAAATCACTTAATGACAGAGTATTGAAGATGAAATTCTAACTTTACTTGCAGTATATTAGAGTTTATCTACAAAGATAATTTTATCACAATGGCTGCTTTAGAATAATTTTCATTCCAATCACAAGGCGGACTATGCTACATTATTCTAGAATAAATACCCTGGTAAATGTATCATAAATGTCCAAGCATAGAAAAGTTCTCTTAGTATGGGCTGACTGCATTCCCCACCAGAGCTGGTGAACTGGACATCAGTGACACAGTTAGTCCAGGAAAAGACTCAGGTCCTAATGTATCATTTCAAAATTCAAAGAAAAGAGCAACAGTAAAGAAATTTCCCTGCAATTCAGCCTCTGTGATTTAACTATCTATATTAAATGTAGCTCATTAAAAATTAAATTAATTTCATAATCCATCTTATTTTCTTTTTTTTTCTTTGCATCTCCTTTTGGATGAAAAGAACTTGAGTACTTAGTTTATCTCATTTTTATAGCTCACTTCTTAAGTCCTTTACCTTGTCAGATTTAGCATAATAATGCAATATTGGGGGGGGGGGGGGGGGGGAGAAGCTTTTTCAAATTAAGAGAAGATTAAAATAATTATTTCTTAATTCAGTTTTGTGGAATCTTCAGTTATTTTTTAAACCATTGAACACTGAAATGAATGAAGGTCCAGACGGGGCAAGCAAGCCCCTAACAGATGATTGGAAGGATGAGAAAACATTTAATGGAAAGAACTATTCCCACCATTGGGATTTTAACTTTCCTCTTCAGTGAAATGGTGTTCAGCTGTCAAAGGAGAACAAACAGAACCTTCAAGATGAAATTTAGATGAGCAGTTTATGGAACTTGCACCTTTTCTTCTTAGCAATATCAAACATTAAGTCAAAATACAGCTCATACTGTAACATGCAGCAATATTAAAATTCTATCAAGAAATCTCATAATTTGCTGATAAAGTAAAATGTTTCCCCCATGATATGTTCCAAATCAGCCTTATGATGAATTACTAGAAATTTTAGAAGTGATCTTTTATAGATTGCCTTCCATCCCAGTGGCTCATAACAACTTGCAACATGAGGTATTTCCAAAGTTAGAGTACCATTTATTTTTTATTATTAAACAATTTTAAACATCTGTAATTAATGATGTTCATTGCAATGTTGCATACTTTGCAGTGTACAAAAATGAACATTATTAACACAGAAAAAGAGAAGTGCAGGGCCAATCTCAAAGCAAGGAAGTCTCAGCTGTGAAAACCAGGAGAATGAGTCAGCAGTAGTACCAAAGCATTCTCATCTATTAACAACATTGGACTCTGATGATACTGACGACAGCAAATGTCTCAACTTCCCAATCCTTCCATACCATTTTACAGCCCAGAGAGGCTTAATAGGACTTGTTTCAGAAGAGGCAAATAGCAGTCCTTAAAAAGCTTGAGGTGGCACAAAGGAACAAGAAGACGTGTTCCTGCCCTTTAAGGACATGCTGGAATCTCAACAGAAACGCACTGACCCAACGCAGTGGCCAGCCAACAAACGCTTGGAGAGAGCAGTGCCATTGCCTGCCAAACACGAGCTTAGGCCTTCTGCTCCCTTCTCTGGATTTGGGATGCAGAGACGGGAGCGGAGAGGATTGCTCCAGTATGGCTCCGGTTGCCGTGGAGACGGGAAGCCGCTACAGATGGTCCCCAGCCGTGCTGGGTTGTCCTGGCATGGTGCACACACCTCGGCAACACCCACCAAAAATTCATCTTTTCTCCGTGATGTTTTAAAGTCCTAACACCCCTAATTCTCAGACTCTCCTGGGCAGGTATCTCACTGAAGTAACGAGGATTGTACTTCAATAAAAAATAACCACCTCGGATTTGGGATTTTTCTGTGATTTAAAACAAAGTAAACATGGGACAAACACAAGTTTCTCATTGCAGAGAGAGAACATTCTCCATTTTACTCAGGAGGGAAACCAGTTACTTAATTACTATGTTATTACACACATCTAACTAGTCTCTGCCCTCTGCAAGAGTCAGATGTTCTTTCGTGATGCTGAGGACACAGCAACAGTCAGAAAGCTAGTTAGCAAAATGCTTTTCTTGCCAACCCCCTACAATTCCTGCTTCCTTCCAATGTGTGCATTACGTGCTTGGGAAAGAAATCAAGGCTTTACTGCGATCCCTCCTCTTTCAGTAGCCTCTGCTTGAGAAAACTCTGAATATTGGCCATTCCTCAGATGTTCAAACAAGGATGTAGTTCTCCAAATGCTGTACATTTTATATATAATTACTGCAGATATAACTGGGTTTCCAGCATAGCGTCACTGGAAGTCATGTGGACAGTGTGTTTTGATCTGTTTCTTCCCTTAGCCATATTGTTAAACCAGATAATTCTTCAGAGATGGAAGAGTTCAATTACTAATAGATTAAATCCTAAAGTGGAATCGATCACATTATCAAATTATGTGAAAATAGCTCATACTAATTTAAGTACATGATTGTACATAAGTGATTTCTTAATGATTACCTCCATAAAAATGTATTCACTGCTGGAATACTCACAGTGCTTTGCCCTAATGCACTCTGGGGTTTACAGACAAATACCTAACCAAATGAAAATAATTCGTCTGGCTATAATGTTTGAGTTAGGACAGAACAAATTGATTTGTAATCATCATTTAGACTAAAATATAAGCATGTAACACTGAAGATTCAGAAAAACGAAATATGTACACTTGAATTATATATATAATATATATAATAAATACATAACTATATTTATAGTTATGTAAGATTAGACCACAATTGGCATATAGGAAAGAGTTATAATAAATGTATTTAACCTTGTGATTAACAACAAAATGGAAAAAGTACTTGTAACTGTAATACATGGAAAGTTAGGCAGCTCACTCACAAAGCTATACTCAGTCTTCACTGCCTGCAGTTTACAATTGCAGGAAACCAAATTCTAGTGACGAAAAAGCATCTTGCTGACAATAGCCAAAAAGTACTGATATCCACACTTACCCTAAATTTTTAAAGAGGTAGGAATCCACACTTATCCTAAATTTTTAAAAAGAGGAAGGTATCACTTTGTTATTCACATATTCTCAATCCCCAAGCATCTTTACCCTACAAGAACAGTGAAAAATCAATTTTTTTCCTGCAATTTTGTTCCTAAAAATTCTACCTGTTTCTCTCAAACAATCGTTAGTTCCTTTCATTCCACACCTTTTTCTCAACTGATCCATATAGCTACTGTCCCATAAACTCTTCTCAACACTCAAAGTTAGCTGTGATATAAGAAAAAATCTGATAGCTATATATATATCTGATATAGCTATATATATATCTGATATATAACCCAAGTGGGGAGTAACTGGGGAAAAGAACCAGAACACATCATTAAAAACCACATATACAATATATATTTTTTAATATTAGATATAATCAGTCCATCTTCATTTCCCCAGACTATAAACTCTTTGGGGCAGAGTGCTTTACAGTATATTTATAGTTTAAAAATGTACCCACCCTAACTGTTCCTTAATCCCAGCAAAGCATTGATATTAAATGTTTTCTCACTTGATTGCACTTAGGGCAGATAGACATACTGTACTAGATTGTTTCCTCCAACTTCAAAAATGTGTTAAAATAACTGTATGCAGCTTTCATATTTCTAGGAAATAATTAAGCATCTAATTATACTACTCTAGAAATAAATCTTAAATATTCATTAAAATTTAAAGCTGACAATTTATTCTGCATAATTGCCTGATGGAATTAATTTGTACTGTGCTACCTTGAAATTAATCTGTACAACTATTTGTATGAAACATTCAATAAATATCCCTGTGTACAAAATCTTCTTCATAGTTTTTCATAGTAGTCAAACAGTATTTTATTTTCATTTTGTAAGTATGCAATGAGTACAATTAGCTGATCAGACTTTATTATTACTAGCTCATTGTGTATCACGCCTTATGCATAGGACTTAAAATTTGCAGATATTTCACACAAGTCATATGGCAGATGAACTACCTATTGCCAATTTCAAACAAAGACAAAGCAAGTCATTAAAACTGAGAGAATTCACTGAATCAATTAAAAAAGAAAAAAATATCAGAGGTGTTTAGTGGAAGTTCAGAATACATACCAAGTACATATGTGTGTTGTGATTTTTACCCTTGTTCACATGTGTAACCAAAGAGTTGAATTTTATTTTTAGGTATTAGGAACGTATGAGTTTAACTTCAGTTAATATAACAGCAGAAGGAAGTGCAAGAACAACAACTGATAAGGTGGCTGTGTAACGAAGAGGAAGCACACCGAGTTTATATATACAATTTCTGAGTATATTTATGACTAGATGGTACTTCTACCTCAACCATCACCATTTTTTCATTGGAATAGCACACAGATAACACCAAACTCTAATATTAGGTATCCAAAGAGACCAGCACACTATATATAAGTAGGAGATAAGGCAGTCTTTGCACTGAAGAGTACAGAGTTTAAACAGATGAAGAAGAGATTAAAAAGTAGGTACAGATATAAGCAAAATGTAGAATGTACTACTTACTGAATGGTACTGATTTTTCAAATGGTATTTAACTTAAACATGGAGTACAAAGAATATGTATGTTGGGAATGAAGTTCCTGTGAGGATTTCATATTGTTCAGTAGAAGAAAGCGCGTACTTCAGCTTTTCCCATGATTGAGCACTAATAGGACCTCTTTGCTCTACTCAGCCGCTTTGTACATGAACTTTGATGGAATTTAATCCCTTTGGGTCTTTTATTTGTCTATAAAATTTGGTTCAAATAGACCAGTGGTTTCCAATGTAAATTCACAGAGAGTATTAAACTGTAACAGTAGCATTGCATAAGCTTTGGGTTTTTAGGGGCTCAGTAGTCTCTATTTGATGTTTTTAATGTATCAACAATCAACAGGAAAAAAAAGTTTCTATGTACTGAGAAGTGGAATCTGATCACAGAATCACAGAATCATAGAATCATGAAGGTTGGAAAAGACCTCTGAGATCATCGAGTCCAACCGTCGACCCAACACCACCACCCACTAAACCATGTCCTTAAGTGCCTCATCTACACGTCTTTTAAATACCTCCAGGGATGGGGACTCCACCACTTCCCTGGGCAGCCTCTTCCAATGTTTAACCACTCTTTCAGTAAAGAAATTTTTCCTCATGTCCAAAATTAGGACATCTTCCTTCAAAAAATTTCTTAATGATCTCCTCAGTGACAAAATATATGCAGATTAACAGAACTTTATTTCAAAATATTAGAAAAGTAAAACTATGCTCTCTTCTGTCCAAGCATACAGTGACCTACTGCAGTGATTGGGTAACACTAACGATCGGCAACCCCTTTCAATAGCCACAGAGAGCAAATATTTAACAAATTGCCTTCTTCATGGCCTTTATTATACTAGAGTGGAATAACAAATACATCTAAGTCCTTTGAGTTTATAACTCAAGAACTGAAATAAATTCCACTTTTACTCCAAATGATGGTGCCATGGCAAGAGAAGACAACGCAGCTTATATTGCATTGCAGTTCTGCATAAATTGATTTTGACTTCATTTACACGAGTGACTCTTCACTAATTCCATCAATGTCCATCAACTTAAGGACCATTCAAGGTCTCAAGGAACTGTAAGATACATACATGTACTTTATTTACTACTTTTACTTACTATTATTTAATAGTTGTATATAAGTAACAGATTATTAGAGCATTATCTTTGTAAACCTTCATTGTCAATCCTTTAAGTTTTCAAAGACAAGTTTTCGAATTTATTTCCAAAACACTTTTAACACTAGTTATATCTGAAGAGCTAAATCAAATCAATATTAAGGAAAATTACTTTATGTGAACATAAACCACAATTAGAATAATAGGTCTTTATAAGAACTACTTTAATTTGTGATGTCTTGCCTCCTAGTCTTTGACTTCCAGTTGTAATGCTTGTTTTTCAATAAAATATTTTCAAAATGTTATCTGTTTTGACTACAAAATTCAGTTGTTATATGGAGTGGGACATTAGGTTGTTTGCAGTTCCCTCTCTTTAAGACACCAATTCATACATTTTTTCAACATTAAATATGTATCTTTCGAGATAAATTATGGAAAACAATCACAATAAGATAATTTGGCTCACAAGTAAAAACTTAAATGTCTTTGGAGAACAAGAAACAGAATTGACACAAGGGTTAACAACATTTTGCAGAACAATTAAACACGCTACAGTTTTTAAATTAGCCTTCTACCACATGAGTATTACCATTTAAAAAAATCAGACTATTATTTTCAAAATACATAGAAATGTATTCTGTATTCTTCTGTATTATCAGAATATGAAGAAATTTGACGTTGACCATACTCTAATTCTGAACATGTGGCCAATTCTTGAATGAGCAGACACTGAAAAATTACACAGATAAAATTGTGCTCTACTTGCCCTATATAATTTGAAGTAAGAATGGCAATGTCAAATATAGGCTCAGGGATACAAAATGAGAGAGCTCTATAACCACTGAACATTAGTTCTGCAATTAAGAAACAAAGTTGCAACTAAACCTTTCTTCATAAGCATAGCAAAAGATCAACTTCTAACAAAATTCCACCTCATTTCTCTCAGTCAGGAACTCACTCGCTTTCTGTCTGCCAAATTTCTCAGAGTAGATACCGGGCAGAATTTGCATAACGTATGTATTTTAAAAAATACTTACATTCAAGTATTTGCAAATATAAATTTCAATGGGATATTAAATTAGCATGTGGTGTGGAATAGAATATCCTGAAATTTAGATGTAGATTCTAAAAACTCATTCTAAAACAATAAACAAAGTCTGTTAATTTCAGCTCTGGAACAATTTTTGCAGATAGCAAAAATAAAAATGTTTTTTAAAAAAATTTTTTAGGAGACTAAAGGAATGACTATATAGTCCAAAAGAGATCGGTTCTCCTGTAAACAACATTACAGATTTAAGGCCAGAGTCTACTAAGCGCGTTGAGTCAATTCTCTAACTGTAGAAAGTAAAATTATCAAAAGTTGATCAAAGATGAGAAAACAAGAGAGAACAGCTCATTCTACATTTTTTGTTGCTCCTGTTGCTATGTAATTGTTGACTCAAATTTCTGTGTTGTGTTTTTCTGTTTTTTTCATCAACAACAATAATAGTGAATGTCTAATATTTTTTCATATATGTTTAACTAGCGGAAGATGACTATTACAGTAATAATAATCCAGAAGCTTGCATATTCTAAATCAGTTTATAGTCTTGAAACAGGATACATTCCTTGTTATTCCCATTTGACATTTTATTATTCAATAGAACAAAATACAGAATTAGATTACAAAAGGACTTTCAAAAGTTTTCCATTGTAGTGTACACTTTCATGGAAACCTTTTTTTGAATTTATCATACTCTCCTTAAGCTTTTTTGTCTTACCTGCTTCCAAAACATTCTTATCTGAAATAGCGCTTTTCTGAAGGTATTTTACAATATTCCAGTGCTTAATCTTGCTCTTTCACACACAGAAGACAAACTTCTTTAACTTCTAAGGTCTCTTGCCTCCTGCAATATTTCCGGAAATATTTTACACTTATCTATCATCTTCATACTACATAGACACAAGCATAAAAATCAAATTAGGAGCCTGAATAATCATACCCATAGATTATTTTCTTACAGACATGACAACAACTGTTAACAACTATATAGAAGAACAGTTACCTGGGACTAGTTTGGGAAAGGAATTGTATCAATAAAGTACTTGCTCACTTGGGGACATGCATGTAAAGGTAGTTGGAAGCCTGGCTTACTTTATTTCTAACAGATAGCTCAATTTCTGACACTAATTAAAAATCAACCTGGCCTGATGTCAGTGTTTGGAATTCATCTTCATTTATCTCACAAATCATTAGGACTCAGAAGCTAAACTAGCTGCATCTGTGTGGAACTTCAAGTACTTGGGGTTTGTTCAGAACAAGATCTAAACTTCCTCTATCAATTATGTGTATAATTAACTTCACACTCTTCAAACAGTGCCACTGATTTTAATGAGCTTCTTCAACGAACCTCAAACATATCCAACAAGTTTTTTCATGTTGTTACACTGGTTTTTAGTTATTTTTTTCTTGAGCAGCTATGTTAAATTAGTTCAAATATATGGTGTGGACAGAATTAAAAAACAAGAATCCAAAGCATTGAAATACTGTTCCCGTTTTCTCTCTGTCCTTAAACTCAAACTGGTCTGTTGAAGGATTTCAGGTTGGTCCCATGCTGACAGAGAATATTTGATAATGTATATTGACATTGGTTTTCACCCTTCTCACTTTCATTATTATTCTTAAGTCATTCTCATGTATGACTTAAAATACAACCAGCCTTTTCATTTCCCTCAGCCTGAAGTGTACTGCCATAATCTTTTTTCTAGATTACTATATAGCAGCCTATTGCAGCTGCTGAAAGAAGCCAAGGGAGTAGGTCAGGAAGTACCCTCCTGCTCCTTTGGAAATACATTCGGATCTAGAAGTCAGTCCATCCAGCTTACACATTTAGGTCACAAGTGCAAGCATTAAGGATGGAAAACCACGAACAGAAGTTATATACAAAGGAAAGGCAACATGGAAAAATTATTTTCAAAACTATAGTTATACCAAAGTAGTCACTAGAAAAAATGGTTACTTACCAGAGTAACTGTGGTTCTTTGATGTGTTATCCATGGAGATCTCAATCCAATTGCTCTTCTCAAGGTTTCTGCTTGCCTAAAAAGTCACCGTTCTTCAGTGCTATCGCTTACATTGTATAATAAGCTCCTTATTACATACAGCCTAAGAAGTTTAGGTTCCCATAGCATTGGCACATTTTGTTCTAGTGTGGGGTTCAAAAGGGGAGTGGTGTGTGTGTACTCTAAGGGATGAATGCAATCGTTTATATAAAATTTGAACACATTTGAGCAGATTAGGACATAGACCGAAAGTATCTCTGTCCCTATAAAGACCACACCATTAATTTAAAATCTGACTGTCCCTTAGCTTTCAAGCTCATATAGTATCACATAAAACGCTGCTCTGTTAGCAGCTATCAGGTTGCTAAAAATTCAAGGATACCCATATACCTCACTAATATTATATCAACACCCTCAGAGTGACTTAACCTTTCAGCAAAGTTTGCCTGTGAAAGGCGTGGCAAAGACTGGTTCTGGATGAGAGTAATGCTCAGGTGGACCCTTATGTAACCAACGTAACCCTCACCGTGTCAAGACCAGCAAGCATCCTATTATGCCTGAAATAAGGCAATGCAAAGAAAGGTCCTGGAGGGGCGGCGGGGGGAAGTAACTCAATTTTAAGTCTTTCCATTGGAATTACTGCTGCTTCGAAGAATGTTGTGAACTTCAACTAAGCACTTTGGAGAATACATCTGGTGTCTTCAAACAATAAATTGGGTGTAGCCTAGGATTTTATTTATTTTAGAGACTGAGAGACACAAGACGTGACTTGGAGGTCACCTAAGAGAAATACCACTTCCAAAATACCTGAATCCTATGATCCACTGAAGAATATTGCAATAAACAGCATATGCTACTCATCTGCTTTCATTACTACAACAAGAATTACAAAAAAGCATATAGCAATCCCAGGGCCCAGAAAATGAAAAAGCCTCTGATGCGGAAGCAAGAATATGGATTGCATTGGGGTATTTCTTTTTCTTGCTCTGTAGAACACTCTCTACTGACTCCTAGCAAAAAGCAATCACATGCTCTCTGTGCCATTGGATCGTTCACTGACAACCAGAGACCATGGGAGAAGTATCTGCTCTCCTACTGAAAATCTAATACACTGCTATACTGCTAGCAGCAGAAGCAGGTGAAAGAATTTGACTTAGAAGACTTCCTGAGACTCATCAGATGAGCAGTCATCAACTTATGTAGAGCAACTGTATCTGCCAACACCTGGTTTATGAATCCCTAACAAGGACAGAAATGCTTTTTATGCCACAGAGCACCCAGAGCATTAAGACATTTTTATTTAATGAATTTCCTGAAGAAAGTAGATTATTTAAAGATTTAGCTAAATAATTCACCTTGTCCTCAGAGAAGCATCCACTGCTACAAAGCTAAAAGGCAGATCACACAAAATAAGGGTACACCTAAGTACAGTCTGTCTTTCCACAGTTTTAATGAAGACAGAACCACTTCTGGGATTGTGACCTTGTGCACACAGAGTTACTTGAATACACTCAATAATTTCACTCACCTGTCTTTAAGTTCATCACCTTCAAAAGAACTTGATCATCACTCAGGTATACTGAGATTGTAGCTTGAATAATCTTAAATCAACAGGTGGCCCAGCACAAACACATGCCACCACTTGCAGCAAAACATAACCTGTCAGCTGTTCCTCATGACAATTTAAACTCTTCAGAGTGAGCTAGTCTATAAACTTGAGAATCTTTTCCTGTTCACCAAATTCTACTTTGCTAGGAGTACTTGATAATAAGCTGCCTGCATTTGACAGTTCACCGACAAACTTTATGTCATTTTGGTGAGTTTTATGTCAGGACGTCCAATTAGGAAGCTCTTGCTATTCCTAATTCTTTGGGATAGCTCCTCTGAAGATCCTGGCACGAGGTATGAAATTCTTAGAAGGCAGTTTCTCCTTTCCAACCATGTCTACTTATGCTATTAGATCCTGATACCTGGTACAAAACCTAGATAGTTTTGAATATCAATCACCTTTAGACAGAGCAAGCATACCAAGTCCAGTATGCAATATCCCACAGTTAGCGTTCCTCATTTTCCATCCCCTCCAGGATCGTTCTGAGGGTCTCTACCCTCACGAACTGTCAGAATGCCTTCAGTCAACTAGAGCGAATGTGTGACAGGATCGTGATTCATCAAGAGATGATGAAGGAACTGCAACTTTTCACATAGCTTCCTAATATGCAACCATCTTCTTATCTGTTGATACATATAGCTATAACAGATATATCCATTGAAATTTATACTGCTTGGGAGAAGGGAATCCACCCTTCCAGCAGAGTAGAGTCAGTAAGCTATTTCAAAATAGAATTTCATACTTTATGATACCCAGCAAAGATTTACCCAGAGTAACGGCAATGCAGATAACCACCACAACCTGATTGGTACACTTTATAAACTCTCTTACCAGAAATCATTAAAGCACCCAGGAACTCCACCATTCTACAGAATCCCTTTGGTCTCCATTTTGGATCTTATGCACCAGGTCAATAGCTAATCTTCAACTGCCTAGTCCAGAGATGTCAGAGACCTGCTCACTCACTTGGAGACTACATAATGCTCAGAGGTTTGCGACACAGGATCCGCACAAGACAGTAACTAAAATGAGAAAGGACTCCTTAGCTTTTGAATTAACAAAAAGATAGCGGTACTTCTATAAACAGGAAGAAAATAAACCTAGTGATTGCCAATAATATTAATTATTAACCAGCCAGAGTGTTTCAACATAAAAAGGCGGTCTTATTGCCAAGTTTTACCTTGGTTCCACAGGGGCAGGTAAGCAGATCTGAGAGGAAGGAAAGAAGAGAAGGTATGGCAATCTAGAAGACAGGTAAAGCCCAAATGGATATTACTGGCCAAAAGACTCCCACAAGGCTTGCTTGCAAAAAGGGAAACTGAAAAACAGGGACTTGTATACTGTTTGATGAAACAGGAGCAAATAGGAAGAAGTGACTTCCAGAACAGGCCCTGGCAGACAGTAGTGATTTGTATCAAGTACACACTTCAAACTACTCTAGGAGGTCAAGCACCTCAAGGTTATACAATAGCACAACATCAAGGATCTGTATTTTCATCTTTTTCAGATGTTGCATTAGTCTTTCAATTGTCGCCAACTTTACCAATGTAATAAAGCTAGAATTACCTAGAAGATGATAGAATATATAAATACACACAAATCTACCATTAAAAATTCTAATCCTCCAGATACTTAAAAATAACCTGTGCACTGCTTTTAAAAAGTATGAGTAGTTGTTGTGGGTATTCGGACCAGTAATATTTATTGCACAAATCAATGAAAAATAGATTTAGATAAATGAGAACTTACATGACCTTTGAGCTAGCTCAGATGCCAAGCAGCAGTCTGGACACAGCAACACAGAACAGCTAACTTTTCCTGCTTCTGTAACATACCATTACAGAAGTATGTACAGAACCGACAAACATATGTATACACTAACTGTTGGGAGAAAAAAAAAAAAAACACAACAACCAAAACCAACAACATAAGCTTGGGGACTAGACTTAAGTTAGGTAAAATAGAGAGGCATTCTTTAAGAACAAATACTGCTTCTGTTTGAAGCAGGTAAATATGAAGTAAAGTTACTGGGATTTTCAGGTGTAAAGGTGATTTGGTGGTTAGCACTTCAGAAAAAAAAGTTTAGAAGTTACAGCTGATGGAAGCAAATACAAGTCTTTACATTGGTATAACAAGTAACGTTCTTTACAACTTCTCAGCTCCTGAGCAGAACTGCATTACAACTGCTCTACCAAGCATGTAACTGAATATCCCTTTGGAAACTCCACTTTGACACAGGTGAGTGGTATCACATTCTAGATGGCTGTGGGTGTTTTTTGGTTTTGTGGGGGTTTTTTGTTTGTTTTTTCTCCCCCCCCCCCCCCCCCCCCCCCCCGTTTTTTTTCTTCTTCTTCTTTTCGGCATGCTGATATTTTTAATAATTTTTTTCAGCACGAGAGGCAACTTCTCATTAAACTTTTGATTAAGTATGTTTTAACCCATCAGTGATGTGTTAGGTAACTCAATCTCTGCTGTGAACAAAAGACAGGACAGCTTACGTAGAGATAACATCCCCAAAGCAGCATTTTATTTTATTCATTTAATTCCAAAACATTTAATTTAGAAGTCTGGCATCTCAGTCATCCATCTTAACATGGGCTAATATTGACATAGTGTTGTCAGAATACACAGACAACTAAACAGCCAAAGAGTTTACAAAAAATAAATTCATGATTCTTCAAAACAACCGCAAAAGGTTACAAGTATCAAAACTCTTAGGTAGATGCACTGCATTAAAAGAAACTGTGCACATAAGTTAGAGGCAAAAAACCAAATTGCTACTGAAACCTCACATTTCAAACAGTTTATTGTAAACTGATGAACAGGGTTCTCATTTCACATCAGCTTAACTGTTTTCATTGACTGAAAAAAAATTTGGGGTGGCTAATTTACTTTGCATGCACAAAATGTACTGCTTAACAGAACTGTCAGCTCATTTCAAATGGAAAAAATTTTAACTGGAATCTAATCATCTTCAATCACTTTCCATTATTCTTTCCATCATTTTCCAATCAACAGGCAAACTAAAAATGCCTCATTTACTATGCATCTTTCTGCACTGTTCAAGTGCAACTAAGATAAATAGGGCCAATAAACCAATCAGTCCATCAATGCCCATGAAGACTCATCTGAAACTGCTTCTCGATAAAGTGGACAGCAGATCTGAACAGCTGTACAATACAGATATGCTTAGCACTAGATATTTAGTGTGACTGTGGCAAGGAAATATTGGTGATGATGGGGATGGTGAAGTGGATGAAAGAGGGATCGGAGGAAAGCTTTTTAATTATTGCCCTCTCCTGCTTCTTCATCTTGCTGGTCACTCGTCCACAGAGTGAGGTTATCTCGAAGTAACTGCATGATGAGAGTGGAGTCCTTGTAGGAATCCTCATTTAGTGTGTCCAGCTCTGCTATGGCATCATCAAAGGCTTGTTTGGCTAAAAGGCAGGCCTGCTCAGGAGCATTCTGGATTTCATAGTAGAACACTGAGAAATTGAGTGCCAGCCCAAGCCTAATTGGGTGAGTGGGCTGCATGTGCTCTTTGCTGATTTCAAAAGCCTCTTTATAGGCAGCTTCTGAGGCTTCCACAACACTGTTCTTCTTCTCTCCAGCAGCAACTTCTGCCAAATAGCGGTAGTAATCCCCTTTCATTTTCAGATAAAAGACCTTGCTCTCATACTGGAAGTCATTGCAGTTCTTGATCAAGTATTTATCTAGGAGAGCCAAAACATCATTGCAGACTGTCTCAAGCTCCTTTTCTATCTTCTCCCTATAGGCTTTAACCTTCTCCAACTTCTTCTCATTCCCATCTGCCATAGTCTTCTGCTCTATGCTGCTGATGACACGCCAGGAAGATCGTCTAGCTCCAACTACATTCTTGTAGGCTACAGACAGCAGGTTTCTATCCTCATTTGAGAGAGGCTCATTCAACTCAGTTACCTGAAAATACAGACAAAGATCAAATTTAAAGGGTTTGTCATAGAGAAGAGCACGCAAACTTCCTTCAAAACTTCCATCATGAAGTTCAAGATTCAAAATTCCTTCTAGATCCCGAAATTCCTTCTAGACAGGAATCAATTTGTAACGCTGAAAGTTTAAAACTGTTTCTGCAGTCAAGACTTAAAAGAGTGAAAACCCCACAGTTCTGTCGTAACAGAATGGGTATTTAGAAGCCATTGCAAAGCACATTCACTGAATAAAAGTGAGTCAGGCTTGTGTAATGGAGAAGCATTCACAGAAGGAAGGCTCAGTTTTTTTAGGAAGTCTTTGCTATAATTATGCAGACTACACACTTAGCAATGAATTTAAATGTACCTAGAATACCAGTTCTATGAATCTGGAACACAGCACAGACACCGGAAACTGGTGCAGTTCTTGCATTTCTTTCCCCTGCTGCTTGCTTTCATTCGACAGCAGAGATGGAAGCTCTGCAGTCATTATGATTAAGCTCTGCGTAGTACAAACGGAATTAGTGTTTCATAGTATCTTTCAGTTACTTAGTGAGCAATTATACAACGTAATACAAAAATTATCCTGATTTCTGCTAAGTGGTAGCTGCAGACAAATTTCAGGGATGGGACATGAAAGAAACTGCATAGAAATAGAACAGGGAATCAAGAGAAAAAGTCATGA
Source organism: Aptenodytes patagonicus (assembly GCF_965638725.1). Classification (NCBI taxonomy): domain Eukaryota; kingdom Metazoa; phylum Chordata; class Aves; order Sphenisciformes; family Spheniscidae; genus Aptenodytes; species Aptenodytes patagonicus. Next base: position 12,231,609 of record NC_134963.1, read on the forward strand.
TCAACTCCAAATTCCTACTACAAAAAGCTGAGATAGAGGAAGGATAATACTTGTAATACTGTATTTAGGCCTATTTCACTTGCTGTGTTAATTTAGGAAATAAAACCTATCAGACATAGTCACGTGACGTTGTTCTACTTTTGCAAATTTACAAACATGAAATTAAACTCACAGAAATTAGGCTGAAAAATGTAACTCCACTACTTTAAGCATACTGCATTGAAAGTCACTAGAATTCTAAGGATATGTACTTTGGTGTGAAAGTAAAATTGTCCTTGCTCAGACGCTGCTAAAATCATTAACTATTTCTTTAAAAATATGCATATTTACACTGCTTGACAGGCATCAGAATGTTTGCAACCAAATACTTGCATACTACAAATAATTAAGTCACAAATATTTACACTATTCTGAGACTGCTGGTGTAGCCAGTGAACCATCCAATAAATGTGCATCTTTCCAAGCCTAAAAAATAATTTATATGAATTATAACTGTTACAGTAAGAGAGAGCTTACTTCCAAATTTAGATTTTGTTCTTAAAATATTGTAAGTCAATTAGTTTTATCTCCAAAATGCCTTTTCCCCACAGCTCAGGAACCCAAACTCCCAAAAGACAGTGCTCTGCCTGGCCTAACACAATTAGAGGCAATCTACAGAGGGTGAAATGCACAGGAATCAACTCTAATGATATCTTCATAATCTTCTTCACAGCTTCTACTCAACATCCTCCCAACAACCCCTCCCTCAACAATCTCTGCTACAACCCACCTATATCATCTTCTCTAATAAAGGTATTAACTCCCTCAAGATGTAAAGGTTCAGCTAAGAGCTTTTTGTTCCCTACAGTCTATTAGGACAGCATTTGCTTTTACAAAAATAAAATAAAGAAATCCACCAAAGAAGATTAATAATCACTTGGTCATTCCTGCACTGCTGGAGGACTTTGCTTGAAAGTTCACTGCAAGTTCTCAAACACAGTGGTTGATTTAAAGGAGTTAGTAATGTTTTGCTAAAACTTAAACATCATTTAACCACACAAATAAATATTTTTTTTTCCTCCACCAGTCTTCCTTATCTTTATAGTATTCAAAAGAAAAATAGAAAAAAAAAATCTTGATCTGTTAATACACTACTGAGCTATATTACCCACAAAAATAAAAACTGAGTATGGAAAAGTATACAAGTCACAAAAACAACTGAGGATGAGACTTAGTGGGACAGGACAACAGTAACAGAAATACCACCACTGGCTTTGCAGTCCAGACCCCATACAAAAGAAATTAAAGCTACAAGAAGACTGCAACCACAGCTATCCTAATTCTTCACCTGATACATCATCATCTCCATTTTTCACCTCATCCTCCACTTACCACCTCTATTCTTTACCCTTACTAACTGCTACCTTCACATTCATCTCTTTCCCTCTGCTTCAAACTAAATATCCTCCTAAATGCTGGTATTTAAGTATTCAGTAACTTCTAAAAGATAAGCAGTCATCATAAACCTTGTTATAGTTATTTCTTCTGCCTCCTTAAGGTGGTTTCTTAAACTTTCTAATATAAACTTTTAGAGACAGATGTCTTCTGTGTATTCAAAACACCAAAATGGCATTTTACAGTACATAACAAATGTCCTAGGAACCATCAAAAAATTTTGAGTACTAAACCCTAAATTTTTTACTATGCTATACAGCTGCTGTATTTACTTAAGGGGAGATAAATTAATCCATTTTCAAATTCCATCCAGTTTGTCACAAAAGACAAAATACAATCTTACAGGAATACCACTAGCCTTGAAAGGGTATTCCAAGTTTTTTTCTAGTCTATTGTCTCTCTTCTCATGTTCTTCATTTTTAATTGCAGAAAATGCATCACAACACCCACCCTGAAAAAGTTGCTTTATAAAGCCCACTCGCACACGAGCCATTGCAATTGCAGATAACCTATACCTGAAAAGCCTTCCGACCTTCCCTAATCACAACCAAAATTCAATGCAAGTGTTGATAAACAGCATATTTACATAAATTTCTGAAGATCACATTAATAGAGGGAGGATCTTGTAAAGTCTAACATGAACTCTGGTAATCTTGGCTGGTCTTTATTCAACATTCAGTGTTAAAAGTAGGTCTACAGTACAATCTTTAAAATGCAGTGTAACTTTTGGAAGCATCTTGATACTATATTTAGACTAGCCAGTTAAAGTTTAGCTCTTTCATCAGCTTGGACTAAGTTTGCTAAAACTCTCACTAAGCACCAGACTAACAAAACTTATCCTGGCATAGCAAGATTGAGAAATAGCAGGGAATACTCAAGATACATTCATGTAAAGCACAACAAAAAAAAGCCCAGGAAAAAGGGCTAACTGCAGAGCAGTTGTTCATATGCGGAAAAAGAATATTAACTTCTGTCATGGTTTAACCCCAGCTGGCAACCAAGCACCACCCAGCCGCTCGCTCGCTCACCCTCCCCTGGTGGGATGGGGGAGAGAATCGGAAGGGTAAAAGTGAGAAAACTCATGGGTTGAGATAAAGACAGTTTAATAGGTAAAGCAAAAGCCACGTGCACAAGCAAAGCAAAACAAGGAATTAATCCACTCCTTCCCATGGGCAGGCAGGTCTTCAGCCATCTCCAGGAAAGCAGGGCTCCATCACGCATAACGGTTACTTGGGAAAACAAACGCCACTCTGAACGTTCCCCCCCTTCCTCCTTCTTCCCCCAGCTTTATATGCTGAGCATGACGCCATATGGTGTGGAATATCCCTTGGGTCAGTTGGGGTCAGCTGCCCCAGCCGTGTCCCCTCCCAGCTTCTTGTGCACCCCCAGCCTGCTCGCTGGTGGGGTGGGGTGAGGAGCAGAAAAGGCCTTGACTCTGTGTCAGCACTGCTCAGCAACAACTAAAACATCCCTGTGTTATCAACACTGTTTCCAGCACAAATCCAAACCACAGCCCCATACCAGCTACTATGGAGAAAATTAACTCTGTCCCAGCCAAAACCAGCACAACTTCTTAATCAAAACACGAAAGTATCTAAGAGGTAAGATTAAGAGACTTAATTAAGAGACTATTCCAGATCATCACTAGACTGCTGTATAATTTAATTCTCAAGACTGACTTAAACTCACCTTGAAACTGTTCCTTAAAGTAAAAAGGAAAAATTAACAGAGAAGCTAATTCAACATGCTTAGGAGATGTTTACTAGCTTTAAGATGTATCAAAAGTTACTGACATATCTTGGAGAATCAGAAACTACCATCAACTCAAGTCCATCTCAAAACAACTGGGTTTTTGGTAGCGAGTACAGTCTCTTTAGACTACATAAAAATAGAAATAAAAATCTGCTCTGCCAACTATGACTTTAAAAATGTTTTCTAAACAATTAGTGACAAATTAAAAAAATTACTGAACTGTAAAATTCTGGAGAAGAGAATAGAAATAATGTTTGTCAACTACACATCCCTTTGTCAAACATACTGCCTTTCCAAATGCAAGCCCTAACAGCCAGATGGCAAAGCATTACTATTCCACAATAAAGCTATACAAAGCTAGCATAAAGTACAATTAGTTTCAAAAAAAGTCAGTACACTGAAGACCACCACCAAAAGTTAAACTGTGAAAGGTTTGAAAGCAGCTTATTTTTCCTTTGATTTTTCAAGTTTTCTACATTTCCAGTTAGAAGAAAACAGGACATTCATATTTCATCTGTTTTAAAAATGACAAAAGTGAGATTTTAGCACTGTATCAAAGGAATTAAATCTTGCAATACAAAAACAAAGCGTTTATTTTTTTTCAAGCCATTGAAAATGGCTTGAAGAAGTCATTTGTGAGCAGCTGCAATAACAAATACAACATATCATAGCCAGAAGACTACATACAGGACTGCCACAAGCCTCGAACCACAAAGCAAATTACTTTTTCAGATAAGGTACAGTTAAAATATCAATGTCATGCCATTCCTGGGCATAATTTATATCCCCTGGCAGATTCTGTTAATCTAGAAACTGATAACCACTTTCAAAGGAAGCAGCATCTGATGTGGAGCGCAGGAACTCAGCCTAACAAACCAGTAGTTTCACATTAGTTGTTCTTCTGTGGCAGAAGTTTCCAATGCTCAGAGAAGCTCATTCCTTTCCAGTGTCACCTTTCAACATGCTTCAGGATGTCAGTGTCATTTCCCTCCCCCTAATTTTTATTTCATTAGCCCTGAACTATTTCCTTCTCAGTTTGAAGCTGGTGATTTCTGAGAGAGAAATGGCAAATTGTCCCCCATCCTAGCTAAAAAATGCTGATACTCTATGTAGATATATCTAAAAATCACATCTACCTCCCTGGTGTAACAGCTGTATTACAAGAAACTAGACTCAAAGGAAAGCGTGGGACCTTTATGGAACTATCTACTGTTTTATCTATTTCAGATACATTAGCAAAGTAGATAAAACCAGACACGTTTCCCTTCACGTGTGGGGATGATGTAGAGAAAAAGAAAACTTGCAATGCTGACGGAAATTTATTTCTTCCCAACTTCCATTCTACCTATAGCCTTTCCTTAATAGAAAAGATCTTGGACTGCAGCAATTTAGTTTTACATTTTAGACAGAGATACACTTTCTTATAATGGCTGTTAGGAGAAACAGAAGCACTTAAAAGATGAAAAGCCATTTGTAGTATGACTTCAAAGTAGTATTTACTTACTCAGGTGTTACTCTATACTTTCCTTATGCAAACACAGCTTGCTCTCACACCTAAGTTTGGGGTCATTTTCAGTCCAGAGCCAGATGATGCAATTGAACACACAGGCTATGATCTGCTAGCAGTTTTCATTCAGACTGACAGTCTGCTTTTTGTAACAAGAATACAGTCTAAAATAATTTTATTTCTGTAATACTTACAGGAATCTCCTCCTCTGCTTTATGCCCACAAAGTTCTTTCACAGCGTACTGGGAAAAAAATGGGAGTATATAGAAGGAATCCTGACTATAACCCTGGAATTCCTAACTATACATGCTGATGAGCGTGGCAGTATTTTTACCAGCGCAGAAATTACTTACATGTGTGTGATCCCACATAGGCCATACCAAGCTGAGTTACTTTCACGTGGAAAACAGAACAAAGTGAAGGTTCCACAACTGACAGCAGATCTATGATGCACTGTCAGATTACCTAGTAGAATTTGACCCAGGTCAATTGAATGTATGCGATTATACTTCTGTTTTGTTAGCCAGAGCATGTAAGTCAGAGCTAGAGCCAGTTCTTAGCAAGATGTTGCAAAAATGACTGTACCTGAGCCAGCATAAAGTCAGGTTTATCAGGAGTTATAATGATTACAGTTACACAGTCCATAATTTTTTTAACAAATAGAAACCAGACTAATGAATTTAAACCAGATCAGTTTCTTGCATCATGTGGCTTCAGTATTTTATATCAAGCACTGGAAGTTTTATAGCTAGATTTACTGTATAAAACCACAGTAAGGAAGTCATCGCACAGCAGGGGAGGGCATCATCTACATTAAAGGCATCTCATTGCCCCTCCTACACACACATACTTCATTAACCCAAAACCAGACACTGATGTGAAGAACTGTGTGTTACAATACTAAAAATATGGAACATCCCAAACTTTTAAGTCCATTTATGTACACAGATAAAGCCTACAAATTAAACTAGAACCTCAAGCTATTTTTCTTAAACTCTAGATAATACCAAGACTTAAATTTATTTCACCCTTAGTAGTATTTCACACGTGACTAATTTTAAAATTCTACCTCTCACACAACTCAGATTCATCTTACCAATTCTAAAGTGTAAATGACTCTCTACTTGCTATGTAGCTATATTAGAAAAGCAGCATAAATTAATAGACCTCCTGAGCACTACATATTAGGATTAATACTGTCTGAAATACAAAGGGTTTATACAGCTAAAATGTTCACCTGTTTCTGGAATGATCTAAACCCAAAGGTACTCAATGCTGTAGTCTCAATATGCTAGAGTATTTGTTCCATCAAGTGAAAACCTTTAACACTTACACTAAAAGCAAATTTTGCCTCAGTGTGTTGAGAAATAATTTTTTACCTACCGTATAGGGTTTTTTCAAATAGTTGGAATCCTGGAGCAGCATTTAATGCAATGAGAATGCCACACCCCTTGGAAGAATGCCATTTAGTAGAGGCACATTTACATATGATTGTATTTTCTATTAAAATAATTTCAGCTGAAAAAAAAGTAAACTAAACTCATTAATTTATAACAGCAAACTAAGTGAAAGTTTCATTTTCCTCTCCTGTCTACACATTATAAGCCAAAATACTAGAATTCTTCCAAGAAAAAAAGTTTAACAGCAACAAAAAATTGTATTATTGAGCAGTAGTTTCCTTATTTAAGCTACAACTGCTACTTCATCTGGGTTTTCTTTAAAAGAAGGAACTGATAGGACTGAAAAGTAAGTGTTTCTCCAGCTTTATACTGACAGCTGAAATGGCAGTCTTGCCATACTTCTTCCTTCAGTGGCAGTCTCAAAAATAATGCATGTATGATTTCGCTAAAATAGTCTTTACTTTGTTTTAGGAGTAACTACAAGGCTGTTGGCCATAGTGTGTATTGTAAAAGTGTGGTGATAAATATCCAGAACTGAAATTTACCATTCAGATTTCTATTTACACTGGAAGCACACTATTTTCATATAGCACCTTTAAAAACCATCAGATATGTTGTATTCAGAGATTTTTTTTTTTTTTTTTTAAAGAAACTTTTCAAATCAAGATATCCTGCATTGAGAATAGATATCACAGTTAGAAAACTGATTTCCTCTTAAAGGAAGTCTAATGTCTCTGAAGTGCAAGATGACTGAGTATTATTCTATATGGATAAAAAGTTCTCTTAATAGCTGTTATTTACAACCACTGAAACTGAAGGAAATATTAGCTGTGTGATAACAGACAGCCCACATAACAACATTTCATAACAGCTCAGAACTACAAAATCAACTTCAAACACTGAAGAGCATTCTGGAAATTACCATGTTAGAGTGAACACCTGTGAAAGCCAAGTAACCAATAGATGCTACATTATAGGCATGCAACAGTACATGAACAGCTTGAAACAAGGAAACTGTTGCCTTTTAAATTCAGCTTTACTTTTTGTATTTTTAAAGGATCTATAATGTAATGTTTCATAAATGCTCAAGACAGCTCACAGTGTTCTCAAGCTCGCAATTACAGAAGCTCACCATTATACAACTTACTTGAGAGCAAAAATAGCATTACAGATGAGAATACTGTGACTCAAGATGAATGAAAATTGAATAATTAGGACAGTTTAAAAAGACAACTGGACATACACACTAGTCATATGTACTTTATTTACTTATTTCCTGAGGCATAGCAACTGTATTCTGTTTCACACATGTTCAGAGAGTCATACATACACTATAGTTCAGCAGTATTTGGAAAAATAAAAAGCTATCTACTAACTACAGCTAGAAACAGAGTCTTCTAAAGCAGTGGTGGATTTTAGTAGTTTCTTCATATCACCTTTTAGAATTAGCAATTGAGAGATTCGGGATATAAATAGCTGTTACTACTACATTATATGTAACAAGAATTCTAGCGATATCATTAAAATACAGCTTATTTTAATGTCTCGTGCCTCTGATGTGGAGATACTCAGAAGTATTGCTGCTTCAGAACTGGATTGGTCATAGTATTTATTATGACACAGTAGCAAAAGTGAACAAGAGCAGCAAAATAAGTGCCTTTTTACTGCCCTCATTTAAGGAACGCGACATACATCACAGCCCCTGAACGAGACTAAATGGATTGATTCTTACAGCAAAAATGTGAACTTCATTTGAAGCTGCTCTTTCAAACTAAAATCACCTCATGTCTTTAAACAGCAGTACTCTCGAGGGAAACTTGATTCCTCTTGGGGTCTTTTGGTGTTCACAAAGGACAGATCAGCAAGAACAAACCAATTGTAATCAGATACAGCAAAGACATTGCTAAGCATTTACTGGCATTAACATTACCCCTAAAATTCAGATTATATGAATACTTTGTTTTTAAAAAAGGGACTAGACATTAGAAGTTTGATCGTTCTGCAATTTTATTATGTATCAGTACAGACAGGTCAGTACAAGTAATTTTCATTGCTTGGTTCTGAAAGGAGCTGAGTTGCAACTGTAACTTAAGTGTTTAAATTCATGTCAGTATTCAACTGGATAAGGAATGCACTGAGAATTTGTTACCCTACAAAGAAGAGGCAAAAAGGCAACGTTAAAGCTTGGGAAACGCTCTCTGTGCATGGGGTAGCTTTTATACCCGGATGCAACTACTATACCATCTTTGAGTCAGCGCGCTCGTGTTTGTGGGTGAGGCCTCTATTCGTACCTTTTATCGCGAGGCAAAAGAAACGTCTAGAAAAGGAAGGGGCTCCTCTTGCCGTGCGTGGGTTCCCCAGACACCCCCCGCCCCAGCGGCCAGCCCACCCGACCAGCACCCCCAACCGCTCGCGTGTCCCAGACTCCCTTAGAAGGGGGACGCACCCCAAGGTCAAACCCGTCATCCCCACCGCTAGCCCCCAGAAGCGGGGTGGGTGGGGGGGTGGGGTGGGGGGTGCGGTGCGCGAGGATGGACCCCGTCTTGAGCAGGGGCCAGAGAAAGAATCCGCTACGTTCCCGCCGCGACGAGGAGAGAGGCGGGCAGTATTCAAACTGCTGCACTGCGCGCCGGATTGGCGGGGATGGGGGAGAGGGGCGAGAGGAGGGCATGGGGACAGCCACACCCCCAGGGCAGGGACAGCCAAGGGAGCGGGAGGGCTGCGAGGGGGTCGTTACGAGGGAATGAAGGAAATAAGGGAGAAATAAATTAAATTTGAAAGAAAAGGGGGGATCCAAGTCCAGTTTGGACCGGCTACTGCTTGTCTCGTCTCTCCCCGAGGCAGGTAGTAACGGGCACCGCCCCACACGGCGGCGAGGTGTCCCAGCGGGATGGTCTGGCTCTTGCTCCCGCCCTCCTTTCTTCACCGCGACGGGTGGGACCTGGCGGCTAGCATCCTCCCCGGGACCCAACTCCGCCTCGGACCGGCCCGGACTTCCCCTCCCTCCCTCCCCCGCCACTACCCACCCTACACACTCCTCCCCGGGTATGACCCACAGCCGCCGCGCTACCAGCCCCACTCACCGACTTCATGGCCGAGGCCATGTCGTCGTATCTCTCCGCCTGCTCGGCCAGGCGGGCTCGCTGCAGCAGCTGCTCTCGGTCCCCCATAGCCGCTTCCGTGGTGGCTGCTGGGCTGGGCACTCTGCGCCCCTCACAGAGAGAGGAAAGGGGGGGCGGGGATCTGCGCCTCGAAACGCGCGGGCGGTGCGAGTAGGGAACCTAAATGGAGCCACCACCTCACGCTCGCCCGCCCGCTCACGCTCTCGGCGACCGCTGGGCTGGCCTCTGCCGCCGCTCGCCCGCGCTTGCCAGGCGACGGTTGGCGCCTCGCGCTCACGGACCGCGGCAAGGCGGGCAGCCGCGCGCTCGCTGCGTCCCCTCCGCGCCGTGTGCGGCTCGCGCCTCTCCGCCCGGCTCGGAGCCTCGCGCTGCTGCCGCCGCCTGCGCCTGCGCGCTAGGAAGGCAACGAGGGGGCGGAGTTGAGGAGACTGCAGGGGAGGGGAGGGGGCGCTGCTCCCCCGCGTTCTATTTCTAGGTGACGTCACTTGCTATAAATAGCTATCCCGGGGCGCCGGCGGGGGGGAGGCGCATGCGCGCTGCGAGTGCTGCATTTTACTGCTGCAAAGGTGGAGGTGGGCGGTGGGCGCGGGCGTTGCGGGGCCGGGACTGCCCGGCCGCCCGCGCCCCGCGGTACGGACAGCGCCGGCCGTGAAATGCCTCAGGACGGGCTCAGCCACCGCCCACCGCCTCGCCTCCCCTGCCTGCGTTCGGTGACACGGCGCAAAGCCGCCACCACGGACCCCCGGACGCGCCTCGCCCAGGGAAACCGGCGGGGCACGGCTGCCGCTCGGGTTGTGCTCGGCGTGGAACGACGCACCGCTTTCACGTGTCCGACCCTGCCTCTGCGCCATTACGGCTTTGTGCTACCCTAAGCCTTCCAGCGCGAGCTTTGTCCTGCAGTATTTACACAGTTGTGTCTCATTCCAGTGAAATAAATGTATCTCGCACCCCAGCTGCTTTCAAACATTCCTAGTTGTGGGGGTGGCAGGCACGGGCCGATTCTGCTGCCTTGCCGGAGAGATGCAACTAAATTCAATTTTGCTACGTATTTTAATTTGTAATAGTTGAGCTCTTCTTTCATAAATTGACAGAGTACCGGCCTTACATAAAAATCATCTCAAAGGAGAAGCGTTGCACAAATGACACAGCTGCTGGTGGTGTCTGCAGAAATGCTACATCCATGTTACTCATCTCACGATAAATCACAGATCAACTTTTTCTATTCCACCCACAGCCAGCATTTAAACATCACTGCACCTACGGGGAGCTGCTGTACCTCCGAGCGAAAGCTTTGCTCACCACCAGACAGTTCAGCATCAGAGCCGCTGACCACAGCGCCCATACCGATTTAAGCTCACATCTGTTCTCGCCCCCAAAGAGGAGAGAATGCAGGTTAGCACGCAGCGGGCAGGGGACAGAGGCTGGTCTCACTCTGACACTACTCTCCCATCATCCTCGGTGCTCTTGCACGGTTGCAATCCAGTAAATCCAGTCTGTTGTGTCAGCCAAAAGTTTTTAGCCTTAGCTCTAACGTTGCTGGCTTTTGTGCATTAAGCCCTAATGTCATTTGAAACAAATGCTGCAGTTAGTTTTAAACAGGACTAGATGAACATTGCTAATTTTTTTAAAGGACATAAGTATTATGACAAATAAGAATAAATGGTAATAAAGCACAAAAGATAAAAATCACATGTAGCAAGTTACAGACCCATCGCCAGAGCATTCAGGAAACAGCCCTTTGCAGTGCTGTGAAGCACACAGCTGTGCATGCGTATCGACAAGCTGAATGGTGCCTTCTTCCTAACGGGTTTTTACTTTCACTGTTTCTAAGAGAGGGCGGTGACATATAAAACCTTAACAGAATGGATCCCAAGTATCAGTCTAATTCATTGTTATCATTAATGCAAAACCTGTATTGATTTTACCTAAGGATAAAGTTTTATCTATGGACAGCAGGAACATGTTCTTGAAAAGGTATTATTCAATGTAAAAATACAGATTTTAACGTATCTAACACTTATGCAAGAATAGCAAGAGATGGGCCAACCCAAAATGCCCAATACACTTCTCCGGTTTGGAAACTGCAGTTATGACAACTTCTTAGTAGAGATTAGTCAGTCTGCAAAGTGTTCCAACAAGTCTGAAAATTTGTAGGGTCTACCAAAAGCTTTCTAGTCTCGTACGGCAGTTTCAGACTCCTGAGGGAAACAGATTACGAAGTATTTTTAAAACCAGTTATTCACCCACTGAACCAGACAATCTGGCTTAATCTGCCAAATATATGTGGATATATCTACACACGCACAAAAACATTCTCAATAAATGCTTTTGGTTTCCTTAATTGAAGTCTCTGTAAAATGGCTATTTCTCAGTCTAAAGCATCTCAGAAATTCTTAACCTTGAATCCACAAGGTGATATGTCACCTCATTGCTCTAAAACCAGATGCATGTCTAAATCCAGCAGTTGCAAGGAAAAGTGCTAAAATAAGGCAACCTTGTATGCAACATTTCTACAGTCTGACTGTAACCTAAAGAAAGTGAAGAGATTGCGTTTCACACATATAAGGTCTGTGGGAGAGTACCTATATTCTCCTGCGCGTACACTGCCCAGCGCTCTGGATCTTCAGCCATAATAGTGGCTCCACAGATCTATAGAGGTACAAATAAAAACAAGTTAGAGCTCAGGCAATGAGTTTTAATCTGCTACAATATTTATAAGCTGAGTTACAATGTCTTAAAAAGAAAAATGGAAAGGAAAAGGAAATGTCAGCAGACCTTTTACACTGAATGGGGTGCAAAACACTACCTAACTCTGTGGTTCCCCTGCCGAGCTCAGATGCCAGGCATCGCACATGACGTTACAGAGCTCCGCGATTCCCAGCTAAGCTCAGGCAGGAGCTCAGAAACACTGCTCTCATGAGGCAGGATTTAGAGTTGTTGGCAAAGTGACCACACCCAGCAAGAATTTGTAGATGGAGAAACTTATGGTACTGAAAATTGCACCATGACCTAAGGCAGTGGCTGTGCTCCACAGGCATATCTGATTATTGGACAGCACCAATGTTCCACAAATAGCTCCCTGCTGAAATGCCATTCTAGTTCACTGCTTGGCTCCACACAGGGGCACCGGGGACACCAAAGCAGTCCCGGAGGGCGTCTCCCCAGTGCTGACGTGTAGCTGAGGGGACAGACCTAGAAGGTACTCTGGCGAGGAGGAAACACAACAAGGAAACTACCCCACACCATTCCCAGCCTTTCCCCGAGGCGGAAAGCCTCCCACCTTTGGTTGTTCTGATAGCACGCACTTTTTGCGGCACTCTTCCCGAGACTCATGGAGCTACAAAGTCCCTGCCACTAATGTCCTCCTCATCCCTGGAGCAAACGATCTTCCCTCTCTTTTCTGTAGCAAGGAAATGTTTTATTTAGGGAACTGCTAAATGATAAAAGTCTTAGGGTCAAGACAGTGAAAAACAGAGAGAGAACAGAAGCAACTACCAATTGATGGGGGAGGTTAACCAGCTTCCACACCACAGCAAAGGAAGTAGAGATGAGTATGGTAGAGAGAGAGATGGAGAGTTCATGGGCACCTGATCTTGGAAATACTATGACTGGCACTTACATGGGGCATGACGCTCAGATAGTGCTGTAAGGGCAGATTCTTTCACAGGCTTAGGACTATCTATAATTTTTATTGTTAGAAGCCTGGAGGCACATCCCCCCAATAAGGTGAGGAAAGGTGTTGTAACCAATGACAAGATCAGAGCACGAGATAAGAGTGGGTATAGCTGAAGTGTGATGATTCTTTCCCAAACCACAAGGGACTATAATTTCAATGATATGTTTCTAGCCAAACCATACACCACAGTTTAATGAGCAACAGAACCCTCTAGGTTGTCACAGTGTGTGTGAAAGTATTCTACTATTTGTCATATTTCAATTTCCTATTAATCTTGAATCATTCTCACAGAACCTCCCTCATAACTCAAAGGTAAAACCTAGAATGAAGGGAGAAAGATTCCACTGCCTGAGTGTTGCTCAGCAGCAGTAGGGTTCATGCTGTAAATTGTGGTAAAGTACATTGTATATCTACTCACCAACACGGGAAGATCTTTAAAAGGGCGGTGATTTGTACAAAACCTGCGAAGCTCTTGCTCCCTCATGGGAAAGGTTAAGTCTGTATACTGAAACCTGTTTGGGATCACTGCAGTATATTTAATACCACTCAGCATTCACACAGAGTAGCCTTTTGCATGTTCAAAATCCTGCGCAGACATGAGTTGATAAATCCTCAGCACTCTCTGGCAAAATGTGCTATTTTCAAGCGCTTGCTCATTTCAGAGCCCAGTGAAGAATAAGCACTATGTCTGAATAAATGATTATGGCAGTGTTTTTACTTGCCAGAATGATTCAGGGATATGCACAGGAGGCTGTGAAGCATGCTCAGTTGTGGGGGTTTCTTTAAGTGGCAAGAACACAGTAGCTAATTGAAAGCAGCTTTAACTCTTTATGAGCTGCTTCAGACCACAGTGTTTGCTAGTCCTGTCCAGATATAAGAATGTGTTTTTATTCTTTACGTAATCAGAGGAAAGTAACCAGAACTCACAAGCATAAACAGGAAAACATGAAAAAGCCTGCTTATCAGAAGCTGTCACCAGAGCACCATATTGAAAAAAAGGCTCTGCATGGAAGAGGAAAAAAACCCAACCTATGTTAAGTAAATACTGCAAGTAAAAAACCCAAAACAAACAAAAAAAACCTCAATCCTACTAAATCCCAGGGGTTTTCAGAGGTGCTGAGCATTTGCAGCCTACAGATTAAGATCAGAATTTAGATGTCCAGCATTTCTGGAACCACCCCGAAGACACCTCATGCTGGGCATACACGATTAAGGACTCAGCATCAGCAGCCACATTTAAAAAATAAGCCCAGATCTGTCTTAACAAATAAATTTTTACTGCTCTTCAAACTTTACCAAAGTGGATTAGTCTGACTTAGAACTGGATTAAATCCCACTGAAAATGATTGATCTGAAACAATGACCTTTCACTGTAGAACATAACATGAAAGACTTTGGGGATAAGACTAATGAAGTGCAGAGATAAAATGCCTTTGCCAACATTTTCAAAAGTGGCCTCTTATTCTGGGTGCCCTACTTGAGTCGCTGTGTAAGTGCTCATTTCCTCTGAAAATGAGGCCCCAAGCAAGTTGAGCCAGGCATCCAGAACAAGAGACTGCCTGAAAATATTGGCCTTGAAGTTGTATCTCCTAACATTTGTCCCGAGTGGGCCTCAGATGCGCCCATTCAGTAACTGTGATAGCTAGTGGAACTGTCAACGGGACTGAAAGCAGGGAAAGCTGCTTCTCATGTCATTAATCTTCTCTAGCACTGTAGTGGATTAGTTCAGAGAAGTTTTTCACCGGCAGCTGCCATGCAGGTCCTCCATATGGCCATTTCTATACCACACTTCTAACTTAGAACTACTGATAGGCAACAGCTCAGTCTCTGTCCTTGCCGGTCTTAGGCCTGTCTGTCGAACTGCCAAGAGGAAAGCTGCCTCTAGCAGCAGTGCTGGAAAACAGGGATGCCTGCCTATTGGGAAAGTGTCCTTCTCTCCTCAGGGACAGCTAAGTAACAGAACTTCTGAAAGTGCTCCTAGATTTCCATCCCCTTTCTGTGATCAATTAACACACGTAAGTACTGTTCTTTGGGCCCTTAGATGCATTTTAAGATAAAAATGGCTTTGTTTTTTCTATCTAGGGCAAGCTCCTTCCTTTGATAGGCCATGCCATGTTGAGGAGGAGGAATGACAACAGCAGGTACAGCACATTCAGCTCAGGGCAGGTCAGCCACATGCTCAGAGTGCTTCTAATTACAGCCCCAAGGAAGAACAACATAAACACATCCAGAACTTGCTACATATGGTAGGATAGGGAAACCAGAACGTGACTGGGATGTAAATCATACCTAGGAAATGAGAACAAGGTAAGACACAAACTGAACAATGCAAATGCTAGCCCAATGTGAATACAATAGAGGGAACTCCACTACACTGTTCCTCAAAGACTAACTCCACCCAGCAGCACGGGCAGACAAGGCCAAACGCTAAGCATCACTGGCATTCAGCAGAGATTCACTTGATCTCTTCCTCTACTGCATGGCTATGCATCCCATCTGTTCTAGCTCATGGATGGGGAAGCAGCAGCCTACCTCTGAACTCTGCTCAGCAACTTGTAACTCAGCATGGTCAAGTCCTGTGAGATCATCTGTAGGCACAGCTTGCAAATTCTTGTCCAAATGCGATTAGCTCCTCGAAAGTGTTTTGTGCAGATTCAATATCCAGGTGGCACAGGGCAAAGATGCTAGTGGGCCAGAATATACTGTACCTCAACCACTTGACTTTACATCTCTTAAAGAGAAATACTTTTAATTTGCTGGATTTCACATATCAAGCTTTGAATCATCTAACATAAGTTTCCAGAAAAGTAATAAGTTATTTCATCTGGGAAATGACCTAGAAAATTCAATTGTCCTCCAGAGAACAACTGTGCCAAATCTGGAAATGAAATTCGTCAAGTGAAGTGTAAGAGAAAAAGCTTTAATTCTGCTTTAGCTGCAAAGCCTTTTTCAGATTTAAGTTTGGAAAAGAGACTTGTCGTTCTAGCACTCCTTAGGAATTCTGGTGAATTGAGCCGCCTTTTTTTAATTAAAAAGTCAAAACAACTATGTTCTTGAACTATTTAAAAAACTTGCAAGGCCTTAAGACACTGGTATTGTTAAGACAGTAGAACAAAGGTCAGTTACCTCCAAAACCAAAATACATGCATTCCCTAGCGTGGGTTGTTTTCTTAGAAAATAATCTATTTAATTTTGAATGACAGGTACCTAAAATTTCTATAGAGGTGGAGTAGTGTTAATCTAATCTTTATCATCTTCCCTGGCAGGAAACAGAACTAAATATTTGAAAGGAACTGAAATACGTCTCATTGTAAGAGAGGCATCGTTCCTCTTTACTCCAATACATCAGTTTTCAACAGCGGGAAATGTAACCACCCTGGCTTTCATCCACATGTATTACATACCATTGACTAGCTAAATCATAGTAATCGTAGTGACATGACATTATCATTAGGGGTGAGAATTAAAGTACCTTGTTTGGGATCTCATACAAAAATCTATCAAGATCCAGTGTGAATTTTGCTATTGGGCTGCTGCTTCTGCATGAAAGCCGTTTCACTAGTTGGCGCACGACAGTGTCTTGTTTTCTTTCCACCACGGGCCGCAGAGAAGACGCAGCTCTTGCCCACCACAGTGCAAATGCCTAGCAAACGGATTTTACGCAGCGTGGCTGGGATCGCGATACCTTTCGCCTACGGTCAGCAGCAGCAGTGCCGTATGGTATAGGTGGCTCCTGCGCCTGAAGAGTTACGTTTCTCCCCTCTCCCGCCGAGCCCCGAGGCTCCCTCAGCCGAGGCGGGCGCGCTCCCTGCCCCTCCTCGTCCCGCGCGGGCCGCCAACGGTCGCCGCGCGCCCCCTCAGGCGCCGCGCGCCCGCGCCGCTGTTGCTATGGCTCGGCGGGAGGCGGCAGCCAATCAGGGGGCGGCAGGATATATTTGTCGCTGTTGCTACCGGCGCGGCGGGGCGGCGGACCAATGGGGAGGAAGCAGGAGCGCGGCGCGGGGCCGCCATAGCGGCTGGGCGGCGGGAAGGGCGCGTCGCCGCGTTTGTCACAAGCGGCGGCCGCGCTGCCGGAGCACAGGGCTCCTTTTGCAGCGGTGCAGAGGGGCGGCTAGGCGAGGCGCAGGTCTGTTAGGACCGGGCGAACACGACTCTCACGGGCTTCTGGGAGGGCCGCAGTCGCCCAGCACCTTTCCACCCTATGTGCCAGCTCAGATTCACCCAAGGCCCCATTGTTGAAGGAAATAAACGTAAACGTGTGCATAACCCTTCCAAACACTGCTGTTTTGAACACAAAACCACCAAAAACAAGAAAATGGCCTTCCAAGTGAGATCCACCAAAATAAAGGCAGTGTCAGGGTCTCAACACACATGCACGTGCATGTGCACCCAGGGCAGCTGGTGCTAAGGTTTTAATGTACAATTAAATACCATGTGTGAATAATCACTTCACACCCTTACCTTGAAAAATTAACCCTGGAGAAAGAGTCATTCATAAGCTTTATTTGCTAACTTTATTACAAAAGGTACTGGAGGCATCTACTTCAGGGCTGGAGTTTTGGCAAGGTCTACCCCTTTTGCAATTCATATTTAAAAAACAGCAGTAATACTTAGGGAAAATACCCAAAAGACTGCCCAATGACTTGCAGCATTAGTTTTAAACCTGCATCAACGGTCTGCTTTGCTACTCATGCCCTAATGCTCTCATACACAATTCTGCTTTTTAGTCTCTAAGAGAAAGAAAACAGGGCTCCTGATTTGTGAGCAGCGTGAGATGGAGGAGTGTAACAGGCAGCCTTGAGGCCGGGTTAAGGAAGGAAAAGTACTGGGCAAAAGGAACAGAGTTGCGCACGCTCCCCATGAGAGCTGCAGTGAAATGGCTTACCCCCGCGGAGTAAGCAGCCTTCAGCCAAATACAGTATTAGCCCCACACTTCCTACGGTGTGTAGGAAACAGTCTGCACAACTCACGCTGCTTTGCAGGGCACTTGTCTGAATAGGATGTGCTCGCTTGCTGCTGCCTGGCGTCAGACTGCCGCAGACCACCCGAAGGGTGACACAATCGCCTTGGCAGTTTCAGTCCCCCCAGATCTGGGGACTGAAAATGGATCAAGAGGGTTCTGCGGCTCCCACCTCCTCCATTCATCCTTCCTTCCTGGGCAATCTGAGTTGCAGGTAGTATTAAATACCGACACACTGGTATGCCCTCCCCCAATCCTGCAAAAACATTAACTTTAGCACTGAAAATTCTACCACGCTCCAGTTTGTGTCATCTGTGACACTGCAGAGCATGGAACACTCCAGAAGTTACACACAGCAGTACAACAGAAATACAGAGATGAGAAATAGCAGTATATTACCAGCACTTAGCTGAGACCTTATTTTCCAGGCCTGAGAAAAAGTTATCCAATATCCACTGCTAGGCAATGCAACTAAATTTTACTCTTTTTGAGTACAGGAGCTTCATTTACCTTCATGATGTAATGAAGGACTCAGATCTGACCAGTGCTACGGGTAGAAATATGTAACTGCCACAGAACTAGTGACTTGATATTTTTAGCATCTACAGTGCAGCTTCAGACTGCTCCAGTAAAAACCTACAATCCACAATGCACCTTTGGTTTCTTCTATCCTTTGCAAAATTCTTAGTAAAACTGTAACTAAAACAAACTTTGTAACTATTAGAAAAAGCCTTCATCCTTCTACCTCACTCTCTCTATTCATCTCCATGTCAAACCCTCATTCATTTAAAAAAAAAAAAGGAAAAAAAAAAAAACAGGAAAAGGATGGGGCGTTTCCTGGGGAAGTGCAGACCACACTGAGCATCTCTGCAGGCAGGTCACATTCGTCCCCCGGCTGAGAATTCAAAGAGCAGCCAAGCTGCCCAGAACGTGTCATTGGTTAATGGGTCACCAACTGGATTCTCCAGGACCTGAAAGACACGGGAAAGAATCAAAGCTTCATCACATACGATCTTTAATGATGCCGTTGCTCACGGTGGAAGAGCTCCTTTGGGCAGACATACAGTAGCACAAGACTGTGCGGTGGGAGGGCATGTCAGTGGTGAAGGCTGTGTGCATGAAGTGACAAAGTCCTTGTTTCCCTCTAAGTTCAGGTGGAGTAATCCATCTGTACAGAACGTGGGTGTAAAAATGACAAACACAATCAGTGCACAATTCAACTCTCAGTAATTCAGAGAAGAGCAATTCCCTTCCCTTTGCCCAAGGCATTGGCTCCTATAAAAGCAAGTAAATGACAGAGGGTAAGACCAGGATGAAATAATAAAGAAGGGAGTGATCACCTAAACAAGGGAGTTCTGTTCAGGGAGGGAAAGAAATGTCTCCAAAATGAATTAACTTTTTTTTGTTTGTTTGCTTGTTTCGTTTTACTCTCATTTTGGCTCTGATGGGATGCATGACCCAAGCAAATTGAAAGTCATGTGTGGACAAAAGGAAGTGTACATCTGCACCCCTGTGGTTCAGACACAGGAACCAAACATCTGCATATTCCTGCAACAAACCCAGGGCAAGTTGATTCAGCAAGAAACAGAGTGCCCTGGAAGTCTGTAGAATGCTCTGAAATCATTTACCCATTCAAGCTCTTCCTCTTCCTACAGCACACATTAAAATATGCAAAAATTGCTTTTCTGAATTCCTGAACCGAGTAATTGTTACAAAGATTTGAAGATGTCCCCTTTTGACATCTGCAGGCATCACACAGTATCTTGCTCCCCGGCCCACATTGCACTGAGTGTCATGTTTCTATACCATTGCAAAATCAGTGCAACAATGCAAAATAGGAAGATGAGAACTCTAGCTACAGAGACTGCATGCTCTGGAAATCTTAGAAAAGGCTCATTCATTATTAATGCCCAAAGCTTTCCTACTCATCTGGCTCATTATGGCTGGTAAAAAGGCCACTTTCCAAGATACAGATCTTTATATTGATGCTTTCAAAGGCTCAAAAGAGGTTCTGTTACTGCCCTCAGAGCTGCAGCCGCTTCCCATAATGAGGCCAGCAAATATGGCCTCCTGCTTTTCAAAATCTCTTTTAAAAAGGTTTTCTCCGGCAGCTTACGTTGCAAGAGAAACAGACATGGATGCTAACTGATTGGTAGACCAACACATGTGAAGCCAAAAAATAGCTCAAGGTACAGTTTAGATAGGGCTTTCTTGGGTCCTATTTTTAAGTAACGTTTAATTCACAGATGTGCTCCCATCCTTGAAAGCACCAGATTTCTAACTTCTATTCTCTACCGCCTTAAAATCACTGTAAGAAGGCATGCAGACTGCATCCAGATCATGGAAGTAACTTCTTTTATCACTTCCTGTAATAACACTGCTCTGTACACTGCTATCAGCTATCTCAGAACAGTGCAAAATCCCTTGTCCTCAGCAATAACACAGACTTGGAAATGAAAATTACATGAAAGGTTTTAAGAGGTCTGAGAGAGCAGAGTCTAATTCTGCAGAACCCCTCAGAGGGGAGTGCCCTCAAGCAGACATCTTCCCTGTTGTCTTCTTTCCACAGTGCTAGGTGAGCCCTCCATTGCTCAAAATTTAAATGACACTTTGGATCTGCACAGGCTGCTTTGGCCATTATTTCAATGACACATTTAGTAAAATTAGGTTCTGATAAGCAATCCAAGCAGAAAAAACAACAAAGAGACTTCTCCTAGCATCTGCTGGATGCTACCCAGGGAATGCCCAGCTTGCTCTGAACTGGATTCCAAAAGGTGTGCTTAGATCAAACATGTTTCATACTAAATACGATGTGAGATTTCACACCTCCTGTGTGAGAGCTACAGCTGGATAGAGTGTACAGGGCTAAGCTCCTTTCTCTGAACACTAGGTGTGTTCTCTTACCTGGCTTTGTCCCAAGGCTTGGCTTTCTTCCATGCAGGGTGCAGAAACAGGTGGGCACTGAGGCTTGCCAAACACAGTCTGACAGGAACTGGAAGAAAATATGATGATTACAAATGCATTTGTATTTATGCTCTGCTCACCACTCACTGTAGTGTTTTGCAGCAGGACAAGAGGGGCTGCTGGCAAGACTATTCATTCAACAGAGTTCTGTTAAGCTGTCCACAAACCTGCCCCATTTCTCCAAATTGTTATGGCCTGAAAATACAGATTCTGCACTGGGAGAACTAGCCTGACCAGGAGCAGTATACAGGAATGACATCTCCATTTGCAACTTTCCTTATGCCCCCAGAACACTCTCCATAAACAAGGAGATGTCTACCAAAATGTCTCTTTCCTGGAACATACTTTAAACACAGATCTTAAGAGTCAAAACACAAACATGTGGCTTTAGACATAGCCACAACATTGGCTACGATTCTACTATAGCTTTTCAAGGCCGCCAGTCAAGAGTCTGGGGACATGGCTTCCCCATCCCCACCTGCCTGGGGGCTCTACCAACCTCTCGGAAGAGGTCACAGCCTGCGGGCACTGGGTACTTGATGATGGGATGTTCTCTCCCTTCATCACCAACTCAAAAATATCTATACTCCAACAACACTGCCCATACCACTACCAGGAATAGCCCAGGGTATGAATGGCCATAGAGGCCCAGACCAAAGGTGCCAACAAATAGAGCACAGGAAAAAAGTAGAAGAAACAGGGCAAGTGTCAAGTTGCCCTTCCTTGGAATGCCCCCCAGGCTCCAGCAATCAGTCTTGGGACTCCTCTGCTGGAGGCTGCATTCAGGCAATTACATGTACTAATGACAAACGGACTCAACCCCCTGCCCCCCCAAGAATTTGTCTCATCCTTTTTCATAGCCCACTTACACTGACATGCACAATGCCCTTAGCAACAAATTCTGCGATTTAATTATGCAACATGCCAAAAAATAGCATCCTTTTGTGCGCTCTGAACTTGCTGCCTGCCAGTGTCGGGGTGTTGGGTTATCCAGAGGGGAGAGCCTAACAGCAGGAGGATTCCTAGTGCTCTGAGCTGGAATCCCAAAAATGCAGGCAGAAGCAGTAAGCTGCAACAAACACCTCAGGACTGATGTTTTCTAAATCAATATGCTGGCTCATAAATACAGTCTGTCTTGCTCCATAGAGTTCAGTGTGCTTTTCTGTTTGAAATGTGAGGCACAAGAGAGTTCTACTCTGCATGAACCATTACCTGGGCTACATTCCACCTGTCCCAACTCGAGGAGTGAAGAGGATACAACACCACTATCTGTAACGGCAAGCATCTGTTTGGTGTCCCACAGGAACTTCCAGTTCGCTAGCTGGATCAAACTCTCCTGCCAGGCAGCAGGAGCAGATGGAGACAGTCAGCTTCCAGCCTGGTTCCCCCTCACACTCCTACCTCACAGCCCTGTAGATCATAAGAGGTTTGGATACAGCCCAAGTGCGTAAGACCGACTGTAAAAAGCCCATGAAAGAAGTCAGCTGGAATCGTTCTAATAAGCTTTCAGGCCACATCCTTTCCAGGTGAGCACCTTTAAAAATGAGACAAGCAGATTAAGGGTCCTTTGGCTGACTTGTATCTCTACCTCTGCACCTACGAAGCAGGGAGCCACAGGTGCTGGCAAGGCAGTGAGAGCATAACACTAAGCCCACTCCAGGCGGGTGACCTTGCATAAATAATTTCCTTCTCTGTGCTTTACTCTTCCCTGTAAAGCAGGGATAACTTCACTGCCCTGTCTTTCCAGGATAGCAACACTCATTTGCCTTACAGTTTAAGCTGTTGACTCCTCCATGAGTCCCCAGATGAGTGATGCTCATTGCAACATTATTGCTAAAGATGACCCTGGTGACACAATACTTCTCTCTAATCCAGTAACTCTGTTAGAGGGCTCTGCCTGATAACAAAGGTGATCCTCATTCATTGCCATTGAGTGAGCAGTGATCTTACCCAAGACTACCCACACGAGGTCTCCTGGCTCTCTAGAGAGAAAGTGCAAAAAGGCCAAGATGAAGTTGCAGCCTAAGCATCACTCGTTTCTAAAGAGATTGCTGTTCCATAGCATTCATGGCATTTTGGGGAGTTCAAGGTTTTGGGGGGAGCTGGACCAGGCCACTAAACAGGGTTTATGAACAGTGTTCAAATAACTATATCCTCACCAGAAAGTATCAACGAAGCATCAAGTCCTGCCCCTGCCAGGAATACGATAAAGGGTGTGTGAATTCCTGGCACAACTGACATACCCAACAAGGAGACATTCACCATAGATTTCTTCTACTGGCGGAACATATTTTAAAAATAAACATGAGCTCACTCTAGAGTCAGAACATGCAATTTTAAATCCAGCCAAAATATTAAGCCTCACTGATCTTTCATGATCTTTAGCCACTGTTTAAAACTGCGAATCTTAAAACACAGACTGAAGTGGGTTTACAATGCCCAGACCTGGGTGCTCCCCAACAATTCAGAGCGGGGAGTCTGACATAAATGTGAACAACTGTAGGCACCAAGCCAACTGGGAAACAGGGGTAAAAGGCAGAAATGTTTTTAGCAGAGAACTGGGAGGCAAAAAACCACTGATCTTTATCTCCAGTGAATCACTGCCTTCCCTTGTGGCTTGACAAGCCACAAAGCCTCTCCGTGCCTCTGCTTCCTCATCTATAAAGTGGGAATAAAACTCCTTCTACCTACCTCTTTGACATATGATCGACTGTGTCACACTAGCACAAATGCTGGACAGTGTCAAGCAGAAGGGTTATGAAATGGGGCTACTGCTCCTGTTCTGTCTTGCAGATCAGCAAATTAAAGGAACCTAGTAATGTCTGTTTGGCAGTGTTTATTTTTACCTAACATTATGGAAGTTGTATAACATACGGAAGATGGCACGGATTCTTGTTTTTTTGCATTCTGTGAATTTATATTAAGTCCCAGAGAAAATGTGCAGCCTGAAACATTTGATACAGGTGGAAAACAGAAAGACAGAACAGTGCCTGTCTTTCTGTCTTCCAATTTGGAAAGCTTGCACGATGGAATAATCTTGTCATGAGGTTATGAAGCTACAAAAACTATTTTAGGATTAAATACGGGCCCTACCAACCCAGCCCACAGAATCAGCTCTCACCGAGATCAGTATAGGTTATAATTTTCTGCCAAAAAGAAAAACAGGCAAATGGCTTAGAAGCTAAGCCTGCTTTAAAGAGAGGGGTTCATATCTTTTCTGATGAGGCTGGTCCCGAATATCCTTTGTGCCACCACTGTAAAACACATACACTTATACAGCACTTCCCATTTCCAGTGCACGGATATAAATATCTGCAAAATGTGATGGACACAAGGAGCGTCAGGCCCCTGGAATGAGATGCATCACTACACTCTTTCTGCAACCCTCTTCAATGGGGGGATCAGGACAAGGCTAGACCCACAGCATCACTGTTACTCCTGCCTTTAAGAAACCTTGTGCTTTCCGCTCCCTTTACCTGTGGGGAAGAATAGATTCCAAGGTCCCTAGCTGTCCTTCTCTAAGGATGAAGCTTTCAACCTCTAAATCTGACTGCTGAATGATTCTTCCTGAACTGGCCTCAATACAGCCACCTTGAGGGACTCTGCTCAAGGGAGCTCTGATACCTGCTGAAATAAATGCTCATATTAAAGACAATTACAGATAACATGACCCCAACCTCTGACCCAGCTATTCCTCCCCTCCTTGCTCCACATTCACCAGAGGCTGGGCGAATGGCAGTCACAGCACTTTCTGTTCCGCAGACTTACAGCAAAAGCAGGTGGCCATCACTTACGTATCCTATCAAGGCTATTGTGAAGAACAGGGAGAAGAAAAGACATGGTGGGAATGCTGAACAAGACTGGACAGGAAGGAAACAGAGAGGGAGAGAGAAAGAATAGCAGGAAGGAGAAAGGAAAGTGAGAATGTATTGCTGAAGATGAGCACCGTGTCATCACAGTTAAGAAGTTCCCAGCCTCTGCTCAGGCAATCTCTTAGGAATAACAGGTATTTAAAAACCCAGAAGCTTGCAAACTGACAAGGTGAGCAGACACCACACCTGAAGGGACTCTTCCAATGGAAATGCTAAAAGGAATCCACCTTGCTGGAAAAGTACTATCTTATGGAAGGAGTTATAGTTTAAGCAAAAGACTAGGTAAGAGTGTCTGCTTCAACACCTTAAATCAACAGATTTTTCGTATTGAGCTACTATGGGAGCAGAACTCCAGAGCTCAAAATAAGCCCTGCTCCCAGTTGTCATGGCATCAGAAAGCCACGTAAGTGAGCAAGAGTGTTTACAACAAAGGGAAGGGAAGCTTGAAAGCTCTTAAGGTCAATGATCTGGGTGCAGTTTTACTAACCTTCTATACTTGGGGTCCACATGGAGCCAGAGACTCCTCTGGTGCTGGAAGGGGCCTGCCACATGACCAGTCGTTCATCCGGGAAGGTAAGAGACCCGCAAGAGCACAGGACAAAGTTATCCAGCTGGGGGCTGGCATCAGTACTGCTTGCTACTTCTCTGGGCTGCAGGACAGCAGAGTTAAAGCAGGTTCCTGGTTCCAGCATAGCCTCAGTGCAAAAAGCTACAGGTTGTTCAGTGTTCTGAGTGGTCAACAAAGCCTTGCTTGTCCTCGCTTCATACAACTCACTGCTCTGCATAAAGCTGTAATGATGGAGAAAATAAATCAGCCAGACATATTGCTTTGCAAAGAGGGGGAACCCCCCCAGCTAAACCTTTGAATCCTGCCCTTGACAGCTGGGAGATTAACTGCTAGATGCTCTGACTGCCTGATGCTGGGCATGGACCGTTCCCATCTATGGAGTCACAACCTCTAAGTGATGTCCCCTGGGAACTGATGTGAAAGCCAGTTCCATGAACAAGTTTAAAGGTTGCTTCATCTCTGAACTGTCACTGTAAAGACTTTTTCATACATCACCTGGATTCCAGCATCTTTAAATAAGTTCCTTCAGGAGGCTTATCCAGATCTGCAGCTGACTGCTCCCACCCTGGGTCACAGGGCATGAGGGTTATCTCCATTTGCTCAGAGCAGATGCTTACACAAGATCCATCTGAAAGGTGCAGGCCGGGCAGGTGAAGGAACACTAATAGTTACTCAAAAAAGCAATGAAACAAGTCTAATTTGCCAAATGCAGCAAGACCCTCTTATTCCCCATGACTGAAGTTTGGTCAAGATTCTGTGAAGGGGCATGGAAATACTGGGTTTTACTGGAGTACTGCCCTGATCCCAGAATCTGAGAGCTAAAACCTGCTACCTCCCATGTATTTGCTTTCATTTGGTGCCCCTTCTGAGACGGGCATGTCTTTTCACCTGTCCTTGCACAGGCGTTATGAATGCTTGCTCCTTCTACGGAGTGACAGCCTCTAGCCAAACAATGAGGCACTCCACTGAAGTAGAGTCCTCCAATGTCCACTTGATCCATCAGCATATAGATGCTGTTCTGGAGAAGGAATATCCTTCCCTTCCTGAGGGAACTTAAAATTGTTCTTCAGCTTTCTGGATCACATCCTAAGCCCATTAGGAAGAGACGAACCTGCAGGTTGTGGAGTGTAGGATCCTTTATCCTGCTGCTCCTTTGTGTGGTAAGTCAAAGCCCTCTCAGGACATGAGTTGTTGAGCTTTTCCGTACGAGGGAGGCAGGATTTTTGACGTCGCCGATAATTTGCAAACCAATTATAGACCTGAGTTGGCTGCAGGTTCATGTCCCGAGCCAATCCCTCCTGCAAACCCAGGTGTAGGGAGAGATCAAGGGAAAAAGAATAAACCACATCCATGTAATAATCAGGTTTTTCCCTTCAGTTCAAAAAGCAGCCCAGCAAAAGAGCTTTCAAACCCAGAGGTATTTGTTCACTAGGTCTCCGATAAGTCTATGTGGATCCCATTAAGGAGACCGATTTATAAACTCAGACAAGTTGCTGGAAAACACACATTCCACCCTGCTCCCCTAGTCAATTTGTTTGCTAAAGGAAACCATATACTGCTATTTTATATTGCTGTATTTAAATGTAAAACCTCACCAAAGCATGCTCTTCCCACAGAATGACAGCTTCACATCACTAACATGACACTAATAGGATAAACACTAATGCATTTACCACATTAAATAGTTTTCACAAACTGTGAGCAGTATAAACATCTGTATCACGTTCACAGAAAAATTTCTGCTGTATTAAACTGTTAAATAATGAGATCACATAAGTGAAGAACGTACTGGGAAATTAATGCATAAGTGATCATAGTATCCTGACCTTTTAGGACTTAATTATGCAACTTCATTATGCTCCCAATTCAGATTGTTTTTTTAAAATGAAAATTTGGAAGTTGTTGCTGCTTTGTGAAAAGAGTAAGAAATAAACCATCTTCACATTGTGGAACTATTCAACAGGCCATCCTGCCTCATATGAGAAGGGTGTTGGAAAAATTGAGCACCACAGAGGCAGACTTTAAAGTCTGAAGCCTTCACTTTGCAAGGTAGTAATCAACAAGGATTACTGCATTAATTCACGTCACTTTCATTACAAATTTGTTCCTGTCCAAATAAGGTAGATAGATGCATACCTCAACACAGCCTATCATGTTTTCAAATTCTGTGAATTTAATGTGATAAGTCAGTACAAAATGTATTCTGGTAAGCAAAGTGCAATTTTATAATGGCTATAACTCAGTCAAGTCAGAACTATTTATCACTGTAATATAGTTCTTCTGAGTGATGGTTGTTTCGCTGCCTATGCTCAATCACTACAAAATTAGACCTGTTAAAAGCCTAGTGAAGAACTTATTTCCCCTGATCTTTTTGTCCAAAGCAAGTGAAATTACTTAGCATGAACTTGATGATTTTTTAAGGAAACCTTCAGGGAAAGATCAAATATCAGGAATCCCAGCCTCACTGGGGCTTCTGAGAACAAGGATTTAGAATGAAATCAGTTATAGAACCCTGATCACAAAGTTCTGCTTTTCTGTGATAAGGAGACTTGATTGGAAGTAGCATATCCCTACCCGCTGTTTCTTGTTTGGATTTGTTGTCACCTCTGCAGCAAACCTGTGCAGTTGCTGTCGTACTTCATCTGAATAGTTTCGATTCTTCAAACCTTCAGGACAAAGGGAAATAGGTGGAGGATTCCTGTACACAGGAGAAAACAATATTAAAAAGGACCCAGAAAGAGTCATTCACATTCATGGGAATTTTCTCACGTTGCCACAAGTGGTCAAAATGCCAAGAAAAACCTAGCTCCAAGAAGCAGGCATCTCGCGATGCAAAAACAGCCTCTGCATCTCTACCCCCTGCATCTGCTAACTACAGCAGGAAAAAAAAAAATGTGGTCCCCCCATGCCGCAGTACCTCTTCCTGCAACGGAATTTCTGCAGTGGTGTCAGAAAATCCGTGTGGTGTTTCTCCATAACCCTCCGGTAGTGAATCTCATGCCAAAGTTGCACCAGCTCCTCCTTCTCTTCTGCCTTGCAATACTAAAACAGAATAGTATGTAAGCAAACCCTTTCCAGGTAGTCCGTCAGGCTTTCTGTAAAGGAGAAAACCCTCAACAACTCGAAACTTACTCAGAGTCCTACTGGTTTGACAAAGCTGGTGGCATCATCCAAGTATGTGGCTCACTGTACCTTCTCTAATCTACACAGGGAGTTGCCTGCCTAATTCTTTCTTTTCCCCTGGTGAAAAGGGCTACGTTACCAGATCCAGAGACCAAAATCCCTCACCCTGAGTGGTGCCATCAAGCCTTCCTCATATCTCCCCATCCTGGCAAGCCCTCTAAACTTGGCCTCCCCAAGGCTTTTATGTCCTGAGCCCTAAGTTTGTGAAAAACTCCAAGAACCACCACACTAGAGAACAAAAATCCTGCTTTCACAAACTACAACCAACCCTATAATCACCCAATTACCTTCTTCCCCTTGGCTGATTAGTCGTAACCGCCTGTAGCACAGGCTTTATCCTGTGTTTCAGGTCAACTAATGCACACATATCACCTTGCACTGCCATACACCAGCTGGAAATGCTCCACGCACTGCAGTTTGGGTACCTCTGCACTAACAGCTCTAACTACTATTTTTCTAATACTGCTTTTTGTCTCCATGAAGAAACAAAGAACACATCCCTACCTCCAGGAGTCTGCAGGCTGTGTCATGCTGCCCATTATGGATATGAACGAACACGCAAGCTCGGACAATGTGGATGTTAGTGAGAAAATACATCTTGTGTTTGCATCCCATCATGGCCCCAACCAGCTTCTCCAGACTAGGAGACGAGCTCTGGAGGTCCTGGCAAAGCTGTCCTGCTAGATCCAGCAGCTTGGCAGGTGGGGGATCCTTGTTTTTATTCCTGTTTAACATGGCCATGAACCGCTTCATCCTTACGTCCTGTTGGAAGCCTTTTCTATGCAATGCACAAAGTTGTGGTTAGATAAAAACTATTATCTCCTATTTTTAGCTTCTCTGGTATGCTTTTTTTTTTTTTAAAGGAAGGAAATTCACTGTGCTGTTAAAAGCAGCCTGAGGACCTCAAAACACTTAAAATAAAACTAGGCCTAAAGCAGCCCTGAAAGGCTAAAGCCACACCAGGTTTGTAGTTGAGAAAACAGAGCTCAAGAAGATGCATTAAACTTGCCTCAAAACTCGGAGGCTGAAGGAGGAGGCCAAAGCAGGAGGGCTGCCATGGGGAACCGCACACTGGGCTGGTCCCCATCTTCCCCGCTTCGGTCTGTGTGCACGGCTGGGGGCACCGGGGGTGCTGGCAGCTCTGCAGTACCCCACGCACACACAAGCGCCCCCAGGCCCTCCACCCTCATTCAGATCAGGTACCCCCGCATCCAAATCATGAGATGAAGCTTTACATCTACTGCTTACAGGTTAAAGCTACCAGAACATTAAGCCCAGAAACGTTCAGGTGAAATTCGTGAGTTTTTTCTCCAAAACGGCATGGGACAGGCCAGGGGCAGACTGCAGTTACAGCAAAGCATAACTCAAATGATCGTCGGGGCTGTTTTTCGCCCATTTTCCTGGGGAAAGGAGGCCGGCGCGACGCCCCCGTGCCCGGCGGGTCCCCTCGGGGACACCCCACCCCCTGGCCGGAACAAAAGGGGGAAAAGCTGTTAAATACCTGCGAGGTTGATGAGCAGGGACACCCCGGCAGCCCCGTCCCCTCCGGAGGCAGCGGGAGGGCAAGCCCGCGGCGCCAGAGCCTGCCCCGGCCCCGGCCGCCCCCGCGGCTCCCCGGCTCCTTCCTCCCGCGGCGAAGGGGCCCCGGTACCTGTCCGCCGGGCCCCGGTACCTGTCACCCGTCCGCCGGGCCCCGGAGGAGGGCGGCAGGGCGCAGGCCTCTCTCCCGCCGCAGCGCAGGGCAGGGAAAGGCCGCGTGGGGCTGCGCGCTCCGCGGGACCCTGCGCGCACGGCGAGCGCTGCGCGGGGCCGGCTCAGCCCCACGCGGCCGCAAGCCCGGTCCTGCGGCCAGCCGAAACCTCAGCCCTTCGTCCACAGCCTCATGCCGCAGGAAAGAGCTTTGCAGCGCTAAAAGCGATCCCGGTTTGCAGGTGCGGAGCCGCTGTTGGCCTCCAGGTCCTTGCCCACGCGGGGTGTTGCAAGGCTGCCCCTGCACTCCACCCCCACCCCCCTTAAATTGCTTTGACAAAGCAACTGCTGCACGCACTGCTACTTTCATAGTGAAATTGTGTAGAAGAGATGGCAGCAAGTTGCTTTCATAGTAGAAAGTGTGTTTTAAGATGTTAATGGGGATCAGACATGCACCGATAGTTTTGACACACTTAGATGAACTGAACGAAGAGGCACACAGCTCAAACCCACCTTTCTAGGTGGGTACTGTCTAATAACAGATGAGTCATCCAGACTCAAGTTTAGGGGATAAAACTGAGGCAGCTATGATTTTCCTTGAATTAGGTCTGAACACCACCATGAACCTGTCAGCCCTCTGCTGACTTCAGTTTAGCGAGGACAGATAACAATAGTAACGATCTCGCGATCTCGCAGCAGGAGTCAACAACCCCCCCCACGCACAGCGCTACTGGGTGCAGGTCCTGACCCCACCCTGAATCCACACTTAAATAACTAGCTCATGCTAAGTCCACACCCCATATGCGAGCTTCCTCTGCAAGGACAAAGACTACGTACTTGAGCATAGGCATCTTCGTTTTGCTGCATGCAGACTTATCCTAAAAATCTGCTCATAATCCTCCTTGTTCCTCCGATCAGCAGCATCTTGTGTTCAGTTGCCCTTGATTTCTCCATAGGCTTGGATGCCGGCCTTGCAGGACAGTAACTGGCTCCTTGCTCCTGCTGCATGACACTGTTCTAGATCCAGAGCTGGAGACAGAAAGTCCCGGATGCTTAAAGGACAAAGCCCCACCATTGCACTTTGAGCATTTCATTGTCACGCTGGACATAAGGAGCAGTTATTTCCTTTTGGCAATTATTCTCCTTTACTCCCCAATTCCATATTGCTGTCTGGAGTTACAACAAAACATCAGGTCACTCAATTTTCTGCATTTTTACTTATTTACATGTATGAAATGTAACAAGTGTCTCACATTTTATCTTACATATTCACACAACCAGGTACACCTCAAAAGGGAAAGAGGCAGGCTGCTGTCAGGCACATCAGATGCAAACGGCACCAATCATTTCCAATGATGGTAAGCTGCTACCGTCACACTCTGTGCTGAATCTAACTGCCCTCGAAAACCATTTGCGCGCTCCCTCCTTTACCTCTGCTCTAACTGAAGTTTTGGCAATCAAGGACTGCAGCTACTTGAAACCGAGCTGAGGTCAGGTGACAGATACTGGCAAGCCAAGAGCGCCGATTCTTTTTCCAAGGGCTTAATCAAATTCTGTTGAATATCAACAGCAACATTGATCAGGTCCTCTTGGAGCCTCAAGATGAATCCAATAGAGAGGCTCTTTTCCAGTCATCCTTCACCTCTACTTCCTTGCCACAAGGTAAAGCTTCAAGCTGTCTCCCTAAGAGATACAACCCTATTTCACGGAGCACTAGCATGCATCTTATCTAGACAATCAGTCCAGAACGAAAGAAGCCGGCTATCTTTGTTCCAGCAAAAGTCTGTGAAGTCTTTCAGCAACCGATCAGCAAACTTCTCATCCCCAGTGGCACTGGACCGCCACGTTTTTGTCAGCATGGTGTTGTAGGCCCAGTTGTAGCCAATGCGCTCTTCACAAAACATGTTCTGGTTGGTGGAGCTAGTGGAGTTGCGCCGGCGTCGCTGCTGCCCACAAGAAAATTTCCGCTTGGAATATGGTAGCTGCAAAAACACTGTCCCTGGAGGAAACAGACAGGACTTTAGTCTTAGGCAGACCTAAGTCCCTACGACTGGTAGCTGACTCATTAAATTCTGAAAA
Source organism: Aptenodytes patagonicus (assembly GCF_965638725.1). Lineage (NCBI taxonomy): Eukaryota > Metazoa > Chordata > Aves > Sphenisciformes > Spheniscidae > Aptenodytes > Aptenodytes patagonicus. The sequence goes on from NC_134963.1 coordinate 12,263,815, forward strand.
GGAAACTGGACTGAGTTTCATTCGATTGCCTTTTAGCAAGATAAAATGGGATACACTTTTCCTCCTTCGCTTTTACATGCTACCTCCTGCAAACAACAACACTGGGAGAGAGCACACTTAGTCTTGCCTTTCTCTTGGTAGAAGGGAATGAAGCAAAGCTGTAGGCTCTGATCCATCTTTCTAATTTTACATCAATTTCCATTCTCTTCTGCAATTTTCCAAAAGCTCTCTTCCTGTCATTGTCTTCATGTCTCAGCAACCCCTCTGAACATATTATTTTACTGTAATATGCCATGCATGGAGCTTAGTTAAAAGTGCTGATAGATCACCAACATTTATGAAGAATAATAATGAGAGCAAGTGGATCCTAAATGCTTCATCTATCTCCCACACAGTGTGTATGGGTAGAGATGCATCTACAACTGACCTTAAGCATGAGAACAGAGCACTGACTTGTCCTGACACCTTTCCCTCCTTCTAGCTTCTAGATACACATTTATTTACACTGCACTTGGAATAAGCTCTGCCTTGTATTTTTTTATTTCTCCATCTCCTGGAAAGAAAAGTTTCAGAGACACTATAAAGCAAGATTTCAAACCAATGCCACTGATCAGCAGCAACACTTTGTGCTTCTCCTACTGCCTCTCCAGTTTTCTGGTTTGTGTTGGCTGATACAGCTACGTGTCATATGACTGGGACACAATGAGGACCAACATCACTGACAAGACACAAACTGCATGTAAAATGGTTCTTTTGGTTATAATAGCCTCCTCCTTGCCCCAGTGCCTGCCAAATATTGCTCACCTGTGACATGGATATACTGGGGCTTGTTCTCAGCTGGGAAGTTGAATGCAGAAGCCGAGTATTTATCTTGCACAAATCCAAATCTGGAGAAACAAACACCAGGGGAATTAAAAAAAAAAACCAAAACAAAACCAAAAAACTCCAGCCACTCCAGCTAGGATTCCTTCAGCCCAAGGCAGAGGCACCAGGGAAAACCTTCCACTATCACAAAGGCTCCCTTTTCTTATGGCCTGAAGGCAAGGGGAAAAGGAATGAGGAGAGCTGAGCTTCTCCAAATATTCTCTGCCCCTGCTAGGCACAGTGTGAAAGCTTGTAACTCCACACTGATCTCTGTCTTAACTCATGCCAGAAACAAGAGCACCAGTAGCTCAGTTTGGGAGGGCACTGAGCAGTCTCTGACAAAATGGGGCAGCTGCACACGAATGAGGGAAGAGCAATAGTCAAGACAGACATTCCTTGGGTATGTTTCAAGCTGTAACATCATTTTTTTCATGCTGGGCAATATTCCACGCAGAACTTCAAGCAGCTCACCTGACAGTTCTTTGCTGTTTGGAGAATACTTGTTCCTCTTCTGCTTTCTAAGCTAATGAAAGCTTATTTCCAAGCTAAAGTCCATTACAAAAGGCAGTCTCTCTACCACAAAAAAGACTGGCAGCAACACCATGAAACAAACTGGCAGCTCAAGCAGACAAAGGGGTAAGGCTAGATAGTATTCAAAGTTTCCCACAATTCCTTCTTAAACTGGGCCCAACCTCCTATGTACAGCTCACATCCCAGTCTTCTGCCTATTGTCAATCGTTGGTTGTCATCCAGTTCAAGACTGTGTTAAGTACACATGAAGGAAATAACTGTCTCTTCCTCAGAAAGAAATCTATTTACAATCTATCTGCTTCTAACTTAGAATAACAGGGCACCTTCAAAGCCAATGCCCTCCCTAGGATGAGAGTATAGTTTGCTAATGAGTGACAGACTGAAACGCTATCTACCTGCCCCTTGTACCCACAGAACCACCTCCAGGCATTCTTGTCATGTTTTAGTCTAATAATCTGCAAGCAGACTTCAGAGAGGCAGACAGCACAGAACCCACGCAGCAACTCAGGAGTGACTGTTCAGCATCAGTCTTCATCCTACATTATCCAGGGAGATACGAACCTTTCTGCTCTGTACGTACCTGTATGCTATTGCTTCCTGGAGGAGATGCATACGGTCCCAGTATGTTTCTGGTTCGAAGCCTGAAACAAACAAGAAGGAAACAATCACCTAGTAAAGCCACTTTATTTCCTTCTGGGGAAAACTGAAGTCTTGAAAAAAGAAGACCTCTGTGCACTTTGTTTTTTCTAGCCATTTCTTTTAGTCACACTTTTTTCTGTCAGCTGTCCCTTGAATGCCATCTTAGAGATGTGTCTTGTACACTCCAGTAGCAGATTCATCCCTGAATTTAGCTTTTGTGTCTCTCGAGATGGAGAGGAACGTAATGGCGTGTGTGGGAGGGGGCAAGGAAGGAGAGTGGGCTGCTGTGTATCACCACAGGGCACTCTGAAAATACTTAGTTCAAAGTCAGCAGGGCTACAGTGACCTCACAGGATATGGATTTGCCACTGATTGTTTCACATTTACACCTAGACACTGGGCCAAGGGTTAATGAAAATAAAGAAAACTATCACCTTCACTATTTTAAAAGAAAGCCCTTCTCACAATGCGATTTTGCCTCTCTCTGCATGGGGACAGAGTTCTCTGATCTTTGAGCTTCCACCTGAGACTTACCACAACAGCATCACTCAAAAGGGCAAGGTCACATTGCAAAAAAGGAGATTGCAGTTTCTAGCTCTTAATCTCATGTGCAAACACTCTTACTGTGAATGTAACCATGGCAACAAAAAAAAAAAAAGAGGATGGCAGTCGTGCAAGCCTAATCTCACTGAGGGGGAGAATAAACAAATGCAGGATACAAATGCAGAGCAGCTGTGGGCAGGGTCTACCAGCAAAACAGATTCTTACAGCATAACATCATGTCAAACAGAGTAACTACTTGATATAGGTTCTATAAGGGTATAAAACATTATGGCAACAAAGACCACTGGGGAGACCACCTTTCCTGTGCCTTGGTACTCCTTGCTGCCAACTTCATACACCGTTGCATGCTGATTAGCCTGCCGGCACAGCTTCCTCCCAGCACCACCTTCCTGAGGGTGGCTGCTGAAATGTAAAAACAGGCCCTTCAACCAGCTAATGCATGTCTGGTAAATGAGGTTCTTCATGTCAGCTACATGCCAGAAGGGACCTGCTTGCAGAAAAGTACGCCAAGGGGTAAAACAAAGAACATTTCTTACCATCAAACAAATGCTCACTACCCTCCTTCAACAAGCAGCTAACGTTGAGTGGGATGAACAACTGAGCTCGAAGTGGGTCTCCGTATAAGTAACTGGGTAACGCAAATGGGCCTTCCAAGACTGGAACTAGCAAGAAACCACAGGACGTGGCTTTCCGATGCCAACCCTGAACCTGAGAAAAGATTCAAACAATGAATCATATGACATATGTCAAACTGAAGAAGGGCACTTATGTGCACAGGAGCAACTCATTCCCCAAGAATAGATCAGGCATGCTCAATTCTCCACATGCTCAGCTTGCTTTGCATGGCAAGCACACAAGCGTCCTTGCAAGCAAAGCAGTACAAGCACAAGACATCAGGCTTTCCTTTTTTAAGTGCCACATCAATCAGAAAGCGCTTTAAAATAGGACATTTTTCAGGAACTGATTCAGCCTACTTATCATCAGTGGCTAAGCACTGCTGCTTTACTGGAACAGTGCAATAGATTTTAAATAAAAGCAAAACCAATCACTTAGTGCTATCTGACTGGGTGGGGTAAAACCTGGTGTTAAATAATTTGAGTTTTACAGAAGTTACAAAAGGGAAAACAAAAAAACCCTAAAAATTAAAAAGTGACACAAACCACTTGCATTTTCAATTCAAAATGTTTTCAGCAAGTTAAAAAAAAAAGCTAAAAAGCATTGCTGAACAGGAAGAATGCATTGCCTGGAAAAGGCCTGTCATGAAAGCAATTCCACTGAGATTTAAAGTTTTCACGTTTGGGGATAGAAGGAATGCAATGTGAAATAGATTCTTTTCCAAAGAACCAGCTCAGGGCTTAAGATTTGCCTAAGGGGGACTTAAATTTAGCACCTTGACCTGTACTGATCTCATTTCATACTGTGCATGAAACCCACTAAAAGCAGAACACTATCCTACAGACAGAATGACTATAGATAGCATGATAAATGATGACCAGATACAGCAATGCTAACAACCACCAGTAAAATCACTTATGGAAATAAGGGCAGTTCCAACCCACTGTCTCTCTCCTAATACTTCACATGACAATGTCCCCAGCAGTATAAAGGATACAGAGGCCAGACGGGCATTGCTGCGGCCACCCAGAACACAAGGACTCTTACCATCTCAAAAAGAACAGCTGCAGTCACTGCCATCCAGTGTAACTTGATTTCAAAGGCAGCATTCAGGGAGAAATTGCCATGGTAATAACAACTGCACCACTCCAAACGGTCAGTGCGGTTATTCACATCCACATCAAGCGTCACTGTGCGTTGCTCAGGCACTGTGGCAGCTACGCAGCCAAGGAATAGGGGTATATTTAAAAGATGCATTAAAGAGAGGGTGGGAGACAGGATGAAGAGAACAGAAGAAACAAGACAAGCTATTTGAAATTAATTTGTCCTCCCACTCCTCCCCAAATATTTTTGGGTTAGCAGAATAGTCCCAGAATGCTGCTCATCCAGATCACGAAAGACAAAAAACTTGAAGTATTACTCATTCAGGGGTCTGTGCCATAGAATTACCTCCCCAAGCAGTCAAAAGACATTTCAGCTGCAATAAAGAGACAGAACCAAGAGTCAAGCAGCTAATCAATAAGCGACTGGTGCCATAATTAAATATGGCTAGACAACATCAGCTCCTTCATACCCAAGACATTCCAAATTGGTTTTAATATTTCTATATGCCCCCACCAGAAATCACAACAGGGTGCTGTTACACAGGGCAGGAGCATTCCAGGACTTTCCACAGCTAAAGGAGATTAGAAGTTAAACTTCTTGTTTCTTTAACCCCATATCAATATCCCAGATTACTGCATTGCTAAAACTGCACATCCAACACTTTTTGTAAAAGCATGAAAAGTCAGCCAAGACTCACGCAGCAGCGTTATGATCACTGCAATACCTTCTATTGCTTTGCAATAAGTGCTGGGATAGTGCCCAAGATCCAGCTCCCTTTGTGCCCTACACCCCAGCATCCCCGTGAAAGAAAATCTCAGATATCAGGCAAGAGAGGAAGAGAAGCACAAGAAGTGGAAGTGACCTGGCTGGTGTCATACAGCGGACTGCAAAGCCAGGTACAGAACCCAGATCTCCTGACTTTGAGACCAAAGTCCTGCTATGAACCACGTTGTCACTTTCAACTTTTCTTTAGGCAAATACATAATTTAACATTTCTATAATGTTAAAAATTTACACAAAACAAAGGGCTGCAATACTGCTATTGAAAACCCTTTGCCCCTTTTTTTTATTGCATGCATGAGGGATGGATAGTGTTATTTCTTGCTTAAGTAGAGGAAGATGTGCACCCTTTTACATGGTCAGCTTTTAAATGACCTTACAATTTAATGGCTTAATGGCGTTTAAAAAAATGGTTGAAGTTCTTCCTCAGGATAGATGGAGAGTTCCCACCTTCACTTCTACTGCAAGTTAGCTGGAGACAGTTTTCAAGGTTATAAGAAAATCCTTTATATTGCTATAATTGCAGCTTAGGAACAGAAAAACAAAGAAAAAGCCCAATAAAAATGGAAGAACATCACCCAGTTTTGTTTTGTAAATAAGATCCATTTTTGTCTTTGGGAAATGTATCATCTACAATTTCTGAGTTGGTCTGCTATTGTCAGACAGACCAACATCTTGTGATTTTCTTTTTCTTGCTCCTTTTCAGTGGAGTATCACTGTGAATGCAATGCTTGTGGTTAGAAGGTTACGGTGCCAGTTTTGCAACAAAGTATGTTGGAAAACAACATCCCAAAAGCTCTAAAGCGAAAGCAGCTCAGTCAGGTAGATGTTGGTCATTAGCTAAGAGGTCAGCGATAACACCACAGTCCAGTGTGCCCAAACTAGCACCCCGTGAAGAATGAGCTCCCTGCTCCCTTAGACTGTTCCTTTTTCCAGATAATTCAGACTCCCCATTAGGGCTGGAGCTTCTCTCTCCACCTTGCCTGCAGCTGTAATTCACAGGCAAAGCAACAGGAACACAGTCCAACCAGGTGAGCTGATCAAAAGGACGTTAAAAACTGATGAGAAATATCCATGTGTCTGAATTCAGAAGCTTCAGATTAAAACCAAGTTAATTTTAATAGGATAAACTCTGGCTTCCGTAGATCTGATTTTAAGAGGACTCACCTGCTTCCCAATTGCCTTGTACCATTGAGTATTTAACTAATGATTTATTGAGTAAATCGGAGAGGAGCAGGCAGGTTATTCTCCAGTCACAGACTACACTACATACATGACTACAACTGCTAGTGCATGCATTGCTATAAATCAAAAGGGACAAGATTAGGTTTATCACAGGTCAGACTTCCACTGGGAAGGGAAAGGGGACAATCACTGGGCAAGTGATAGGGGAATTGGGACGGATAAAGATTTTAGAGATACATGGAGCTTGTTCCAGAGCTCCCGATGCTTGCATGCAATTTTATGTCACAGCCTGACATTTAGGGAAGGTGGGGAGGGGAAGAAATAAAAACCACAACCAAATCAAAGCCAAGAGAGGAACAAATGAAGTCACGTGGACCAGAGGTCATCTGGGTTTAGTAAAGCTCCTTGCCTCAGATGAACTGGTAAAGTTTTTTTTTTGAATACTGTTTAGAAGAGGGACAGCACAGAAACATCAGTTAAACCAGTTGCTTTGTAAGAAAAAAGTTCCACACTGGATTTTTCTCCAAGAAACTATTATTCCTGGAATAACCAGACTGCATGTGAGCATCTGGAGGCATTTTTCATTCATCCAAGGACTGCAAATTAGTTAAATAGCAGAATGGACATAATTCCAACTGAAATGAAAAAGGAGGGCTACACAGGTGTGTAACTACATCACATGCTGAGGGAACAGACTTTTTCCTGGCTGGTGTTAAAGAAAAGGTGAGAGGGACACTAAAGCACCCTTCTTTCTTTGCCCGTTTCCCCAGGTGCAAGCTTACCGAGTCTCAGTCTTCTCATCTCACAAAAGAGGACAGACATAGAAAAGTGAAGTGGTTTTCCTGGGCTAAATAGCGAGTAAGAGATCAAAGCAGGAACAGGATCTGGCTCAAGCACCTCCAGCCTTCACAATACTTTCATGCCAGCCTATGTTCAGGCTTCAGCTCTGGCCAAACATTGAGCTAATGAGGTTGGATACTAGCCAAGGCAACAGATTTATTGTGTGACAGGGAAAAATATCCTGCATATGTTGGCTTCAGGGAATTAACCATTAGTTCAGACTTCCTACCCTTAACGCTTTCCCATTTCTGATGCTGTTCCTCTTCAAACAAGGCTTTCAGAAATACACAAGGATTACTGTAACTTCAGGTTTAAGAGATACTACCTATATTAAGATATAGATATTAAGAGGAGTAAGTCACTCCTCTTCAGAAGGTCAAATATACAAAACAGGAGAACAGCAGAATTTTCTTTTTATCCTTAATTGATAGGCCTTTAAAAGATGCATCTAAATAAATCTGAAGTTGCAGTTCCATAGCAATGTTTTTTCTCATAATTTTAAACAGGGAAAGAGGAACAAAAGCAAGTGACTCAGGCTGGCCTGGAAATGCAACAAAAAGCTGACAAAGCAACACAGTCCATCGTGCAGCCAGTATGTTTCACAGGCTGTTAGTGGTAGTCAGTGTTATACTTCACACGTTACAGAACTTTAGATATTATAATGGTATCTTGCCCAGCAGCAAGATCTTCCAAACACAAATCCTACTGCTTCCACACTGCAGGGATCATTTGTAGCTGGGCTTCCCAGACTTTAATATAAGGAGTCTGGCTATACATGGTTCAGATTAGCCAAGAAGCCTCCAGCACATCACAGAAAACTTCTAACACATCTGGATCCCACTGTGGCTGTTGCCATTAAGAAGCAATTAGACATGTCATTTTAAGTACAGTTTGGTTGCTCTGCTGTTCTCACAACTTATCCCTCCATGCTCACCACAGGTTGTGAAGAGTCTCTCTGGATCCACAAGGAGACAAAGTCAGTATTTTCCTCTCTAAATTCTAGAGGATAGCATGGGGGGGGAGGTTCAGGAACAAGGAATATTTAAAGAATACATTTCACTGTATTCCAGTACTCAGAAGCAAAAATTGCCTGCTCAGCCAGTGAAACACACCTCCAGCATATGAGAACAAGTCCACGTGCAAGACACATGTAAGGCCAGCATGAAATTTGCAGCTTTATGGCTGGTCCACGTGAGATCATACCCTTGGCTGGCTGTTCTTCCCCTTTCAAACTATCCCCTTGAACTTCCCCAGCTGTCACCTGTGCTGTGCATCTACCTAATAGTGCAGCTGCCTGGCTCCGTCCTCCGAAACTGCGGCTAAAGGAACTGTGCCTACTTGCATAGGAGGCTGGGCGGCTGGGCAGCCAGGGCAAGAAAAACGCTGGGATTTCCGAGTGCAGGAGCTCTTCTGCCACAAACGCCACCTCAAACCATTTCCTCTGGAAGGCGGAGAAGTCATCCATAGCAGCTGTGTGCCACATAGTAGGCTGTTGCATGCCCACTGAACAAAAAGCAAGGGGAAGGACAGATTGCAGTTAGAAACAAGTGTTCAAGACCAAGAGACATAGTTATTTCTGAAAAAGGGGAAGAAAAAGAAAAGTTATGTTGTCTGCAATTCCTTTTTTTTTTTTTTTTTAAACAAAAAGGCTAAGTTTCTTTGACTCTCTTTAGAGCAGTGTTTTTGGTTGCTCCCAAAGTGCATTTCTGCTGCAGCACCCGTAAGAATCAAGTACAGCTAGTGATTATGCAAAGGGATAATGAGGAAAGTCTTGTAATAACACAATGCTGACCTCGGTCTGGTTCTTTGTCCACAACAATCTTGTAAAAATAAAAGCCATAAATAAAGGTTCGTAAAGCTTCTCCAGATGCATGGACAATAAGCTGCTCTTCTAGCATTTTCTAAACGAAAAAAGAGAACAGAGTGAACATGATAAAAAAGAAGTCACTCTTCCAGTTACATAAAAAGGTTGTTAGAGAACATTAGGAAATAATTTTCTTTTTCTTTACATCTTTTTGTCCAGATATACGCCTAATGAGAATATCAGCAATGTTATCACTTGATACTCAGTAAATGTAGCAAGTCCTCATCTCTCTGACAAATTGCATTCAACCTTTCTACAGATGTCTGCCTTCCTCCCTTACCCTGCTCTGGTTTTACAGATGGATTTATAGGAAGGTAAGAGGTTGGAAACATTCTAGGTTCTCTGTTAATTGATATGGGATCTCAGTAGAGGAATGAACTCCAAAACATTTCCAACCTTCTGCCCCTGACACAGTTCGACAGGGAAGAAAAAAAATTCATGACCACAAGCAGTGTATCTGGCATAAAGTGTGTATACTTCAGCATCCATAAAAAAAGAGGTTTTTATTACAACTTCATTAACTAATTATCAGAAGAAAAACCAAAACTAAAACCAAACCAAATCACACTGTAGTGCCTCATAATTCTAACACAATGGAGAGTTCTCGGTAACTACTAGCTAATTGGAGGTTACACACAGAACTATCATCATATAAAAGTGGAAAAAATAATATATATTACTACTGAAGAATATGTTGCTGTTTTGTGATAGGGAATCCAAAAAATGTCATCGTTACCTCATATTCTGTTGAACACTGTTTTCAATACCTATCAATACAAGGATTTTAATAAGAAACAGAAATTATTGCTATGCTTTCCTCTACAATTCTACTTTCTTCACAGAGTGAGGTATTTCTGGCCCTCCATATACCCCTTGATAGTTCTCTTACCTGCATTATGTCAATCGCCATGGCTTGGGTTTGCACACCTTCCACATTATTCACCAGCCAGTGTACAACTTCTGCACTGATGAAACAGTACGGAGAGAGGCCCTTCTGTTCAGAGAGCAGCTGGATCCCTGTGCTGAATTACAGTAAGTCACACATGTTAACACGCATTGATTGATAGTTCTTTTAGGTTACAAAGACAAAAATCACTGCTGGGGGAAAAAAAAAAAAGGGGTGGGGGATAAAGGTACAGAACAAGAAATGCACAGTGCCCCCAGAGTGATATATCATTAGCTTCTGATAACAAGATGAAGAGCTGACATTGACAGCCGTTTCTTGTCAAAGCAAGAATTCTCAGTAAGACACTATTCTGGGATTCTAGGAATTGAAGTCTCTGCAGCAATACTTGTACCTCAATTTCTGTAAAATTCCTTGTTGGAGAGATTGGAACTGAATAACAAAAGGAAGCTTAAAAAACTCTTCCACAGCTGACATGGGGCTCTCCTTTGAGTGACTCCATGCCTCATGTCCTCTTACAAAACATCTAGACAGAAGTTAGGCATATTTACATTAAAAACTTACGTGGGGTGTTTCATGGCTTCGAGAATCTCTATCAAGGTGGAGGAGGAAGTCAGAGTGCTTGCTGAACACTGCTGAGAGCTGGGAAGTAAGCAGGAGCATGTTCAAAAATCAAGGAAGCTGCCAGATTTGTTCAAATATGTACATTTAAGAAATATGCTCTCTCTTCTCTTCCCAGCAATGACTTTGCCACATTTATTTCCTTTTTCATCTCAAGACAGACAATTAAAAGCATCAGACCTGTATTTTTCCCCCTGAGGTCACCAGGTCATTGCTATATTGACCCAATGCACACTATATTATATACAGCCATACCCAGGAGCAATTGAGAACTAACATTTTGAGGTTGGCTTTTTTTTTTTTTACTGTAATATACCACCGCAGGAAACAGGTGCTAATATAGTTTATTTTTAATGTTGCTTCCTCCCCAGTGTCTTGCCTCCAGGTTAGAACCTCTTGGATTTCATCAACCTACTCGATCCAATTAGACCTGCAGGCCCCCCCTTTGCTAAAACAGACAGAAGACAGATGTCAATTCAAAGCCTGGTTTTCTGCTAACAGATTTCAGAAATGGAATTTCTTCGTTCTTCACTTCTTGAAGAATGAAGCTCTTTTTGTGGGTGGGGAAATCAGGCCTTGTATTCATTTAGTTCTGGAAAACTGGGTTGCAGGGCTTATTTTACTACCACTCTTTCTGTATGTGGAAGTGCTGCAATAAGGTCTTGTGACAAGTGGCTTCTAGTGCTGACAGACATAGCACATCTTGTTCTCAGGTTCCTGTTTAGGTGCCCATTCCTTGACACCAGAAAGGGGAATGTAACTGAACAGAACTGCAGTATAGCACTGCTGTGCTTTTCTTACCCGCCCTCTGCAGCACCAGCTGTAGTATACCCTTGGTCTGCAACATTCTGGGAACTTCCCAAGGTCTGCGTGTTGCCCCTATCAGGTAACTGCCCCGTGTTTATCAACGTGTTGCCATCTGAGGTTGCAGGAACTGATTGATCTAGAGAGACCTGCAAGGAGTAAACACAGCAACATCTTTATGAAGTTTATGATGTAATCCACTTCCCATTTTCTCCCCTCCCCACATCATCTGTACCTCAGCTCAAGTTAGTTAACAGCAAGCAATACTGTAAGGCAAGCAGAAGCATACGCAGAAAGGATAAATACAGCCTTACTTTTGTCATCACTACAGAGCTACTGACAAACACAAAATTCAGACCCCAGTAAAGATGAGGATCACCAACCCAGCAACAACTGTGTTGAGAGAACTACTGGCAAACCAGCAACACCAGTCCCAACCCAACATTTTCAACTTGAGTGAATAACTGATTATAAACATGCAATGGACAGAATAGGAACCTTAATCACTACAGGAAGTAGTAAGCAGTTAGAAAAAATAGTTTCAACTCTAACTCTCAGACAGAGATATGCAAATGTATCACACGGAATTCAAGTTTCATAATGAACAAAATCAACTCATCTTCCTTCCTTTCTGAGGGTAGTATCAGGAGGCTGGTTAGCACCCACCCACACCTATGTTGCCAAGACAACAAGAACACTTTCCTCCTGCAGGAACACTTGCACTATTCCAACGGTAGACTGAATAGTTCACAAAATTAACATAAAATCATTTCAGAAAGAACATGAATGCTGAAAGATTCAGCAAAGTACAGGCTGTAATTGCCATCTGTCATTAACACGTATGGAATATGTGGAAGGTCATATTATATAAAAGCTAGAGAGGTGGGGGAGAGAACACAAACAGCAGAGTAACTCAGTAACTCAAGCTGGTGTAAATATGAGGACTGATCTGCCATGATGAATCCACAGCACATGCACAGCTAAAAATCACAAAGCTGGTGGTTTGACTTAGGTTTGATAGCCAGACCAGAGTCCTTTATTTATGCCATTGCTCACATCCCAAAGATCCCTCACTCTGCAATGGCAGATGTCCCTTTTTGGGCAGCCAAAACCAGCAGATGCTCCAACGTGGAACCTACAGTCCCCACAGCCAGCTAAATCCACTCTTCCTCCTCAGAGCTCACTTCAACCAGCAGTATTTTCTATGGACACGCTGTGTTATTGCTAACTCCTAACTGGTGTTAAGTGTACAAACAACTTTGTCACAATGACCCTTTTAAACCAAGATGACACCAGTATTTTCAGCCCTCAGTTGTTTAAGAATCCAAGGACACAATTTGACTTGGATCTCCCCAGAGCCACCTGTCAGTCAAATACCACAGAAGAAATTTAGCCAAGAACAAGATGAGTAAGCTGTTGCCATTTTGTTTAGCAAGGGAAGATGGAAAACGAGTACTTACTGAAACACAAAAAGAGAAGCTTCAGTAGTTGACAAGACAGTACTGCAAAGGACAGTAAGGCAAGGCACATGAACATCCAAAGCACATCACAAACATTGAATGGTGGAAAGAAATAGTCGCATCCACCACCACCAGCCACTTTGTCCTGCTAATGCTGCACATTCCCCTCTCAAATGAGCAGATCTGGAAACTAACACAGGTTCCCCATGTGGCAAGCTCAGGACAACAAATGCTCTCTATCACCTCAGTCCAAAAGCCAGAGGTGACAAGACCCCATTCAAAACTAACCTGTGAGTAGAAGGTTGAAGCTGTACGTGGGCTGCGAACAAAATCCATAAAGAAGGCCCCATCCTGAAGGCATCAGAGGAAGTAGGCCCATTAATGGCAACAGCAACAGGAACAAGGAGTTGAAGAAAAGCAAATACAAGGTTGTGCAAGTGTGAAATGACCACAGAGAAAAAGTATGAGGAGAATGCAAATCCCAAACAGACCCAAAACATCAGATGCAGCAGAATGCAGAGCATCAGAAGTTACTCACACACATACCCTTACTTTCTCTCTCTGACACAAAACATTGCTCGTCCTTAGCACAGATGCTTTTCCAAAGTTTTGAAAACCACACTGATCAGAAGCCAATTGAAACTACAGCCTTCCCTCCACACTTCACAGGAGAAAGACTTGAGCTCTAAAGTACATGGGTTTCCATCCCAAATGCAAAGCTGAATAGTGATACAGAAACCTGTAGAACTGCATGTGTAATGACAAATATCCAAACAAGGACAGCTTTTTTCCTAGTCTGTCAGTCATTCAAATGATAAAGAGGGAGAGGCAAAGAAGCTCTTTTCAGGAAGCACACTCTTCCTCTCAAATGCAGGCCTGGTATGGTGCAAAGGAAAGGGAAGAAAAATTCATCACAAAGATCTTTCCAACATTGTGTTTAATACTTCATGCAAAATTAAACAGACACTGCCTGTGCTATGTTCCCTGCCTACTTGCAAACCCTGGATGAATTTATCCCCGGCTGCTATTCAAAGATGTGTCAAGATTCTCTTATCACATAAGACAATGCAGTGGAACTCAACTAGATTTTCATTCCCCATTTGCAATTCTTTATTCTGTTCCCTAGGCAAAATATTTTCTCTAGCCTGCAGTTAAGATGATGCTTACCCTGGTATGTACGTCTAAAACATTTTCTGGAAAGAATCAATGCCAGGGTTGTACGGTTGGCAATTTATGCAGTGCAGAAGCAGAGCCAAGCACCCTGTATCCATAAGGGAAAAGACTTCCCAAACAGATTATGCATCAAGCTAACTCACTGTGTTAAAATCATACTGTATTGCCCAGTAACTGGCTGAAGTGACTTGTCAGTTCTACTCTGAACCAGAGTAAAGGTGCAGCCAGTGGCTCAGTTTTGTTTTGGAATAACTCCAGCGCCGAATAGCATCCTAGAAAAGCACTTGCTCCCTTGGCTGCTGACAGAGCACACAGCTGTGACAATTTGTCAGTACTTTGGTTGCAAGTCTCCGGACAGCCAATAGACATATCCATGCTGGTGAGCCCTAAAGGGGTTGTGTTGTCCTGGAAACATAAGGCACACACCTGCTGATGTTTCCAAGTGAGCATAAAGTTTCATGATAAGGCTACCTGTCCACCAGCACCTTTCCAACAAGCGTGAACCATCAATTTTGAGATCCCAATTGCTTCTCTCCCAGTCTCTACGTGTACTTATTTATAGGGGTGTTTACTACTGTAGTGTAGTCTTTCAATTGATAACTTACTCTTCCAGATTCTCCAGTTAGCCCTCCAGAGAGGCTTTTGAATATAGTTACTTTTAAAATTACACAAGATTGCATTTGCTTATTAGCATTTGCTGGTAGCACAAAGTCTGCTACTTTGTTTCCAACACACTAGTGTGCCATTGCTAAGGAAGCCAATTTTGCCTTTTTCCCTCTGCCACGCAGACCAACCAGACACAACATTCTTCTGTCCTGTGTCCTATGTGGAATTTTCACCAGTTTTACTGGTAGGAAGAGACATTTACAATTTCTGTATTTAAAGAGGGAAGTTTGATGAAGCTGGTTTTCCAAAATGGTAGATAAGGAGAATGCAAAGCCTGAATTATGATCCGGAAGTTTGCAAACATGCCTCAAGTCAATTTCTGCACCTACTTTTTCCAAGCCTAGCACGACCTGCTCCAGAATCTCATCTGTGTTTTGGAAACACACTCATTCTACAAATAGGTGTCTATTACTAAGATGATTGCAGTTACTCTATCACTTCAACTAGCAATATCCAGGTCTCCAGAATAACACAACGCTTGTCCCTGGTGGTGGCAGAAAAGGGTGGATGTCGAAACACTAGATGCTAGTAAGAGAAAACTACTGAAAGAGATGGTCAAGTTGACAGTGGGGAATCAGAGAACCTTTTCTTTGCAATACTTCAACTGTTGAACCCAAAGGCAGGTCACACAAGTGCTGTATCTTCGTTCAGTTCCTTATTACTTCTGCTGAAAGACCTTCATGCCACAATACAGAAAAGTAATCAAATATTTCTGGTTGGACTTAGAGGTGGAATTTCTGCTCTCCTGGCACTCACAGGACAGTTGACAGGAAGGCTGAGGGATAGCACAGTCTTTTAAGTGTCTGAAGAGAGCTCCAGGAAGACAGTTTTCTCCAGCCTGGAGTCCAGCCAGTGAAGGAATAACATCTAAATCATTACTCAGGAACACATCCTCTCCTCTAAGCAGATGCAAGTGACTGGAGTTCCTGGTGTTAAAATTCCACTGAAGCTTCACACGGTCACTGTCTAGAGCTTGATTTTGCTCTTAAATACAGCCTTCATATAGATGCAGGCAGCACTGTACTACTAAATCTAAAAATCAAACCCTGACTGAAATGAAACGTGCTACTGGAAAAGGAAATAGACTAATTAACAAATACCACTTAAATTAGCAAAACACACTGAGATAGCATCCCAGGGATTCCATCTCATTGTCACAGCGTTAAAGAATTCAAGGATGGTTGTGCCCCAACCTCTTCTTATGCCTTTGCACACAAAGGCTTAAGGGCATTCCCGGTACAGGACCAGTTCTGGCTGAATTAGGGAGTAAGATGTGGTATCACATAGCCATGTGTTTAGAGGAATAATCTTCTATTATTTGAGAAATTCTTATGTAAAAACAGTAGCTAAAGAAAGACCAGACAGTCTTTACCTTACGAGGGCTATCCATATAGGTGGGTGTGATAGCAATGCTCCCACTCTCCGAAGGCTGTCCAGAGCTCTTCCCAGAAAGCATTGCTGCTTGCTGCTCCCCTAGTGTCCTAAAACAAAAGGAAGGAATCCAGAGTTTGTTCAAACATACTCTGTGTCAGCTTCCACCTGAAGGCAACTGTTGCAGAGGGGTACTACTGTATTTTCAGACATTTGCTTTCACACACTCTGAAGCAGAGTCAATCCAACGTTCTGTAAGTATTTTTACCTGACATAAACAATTTTAACTTACTCAGTTTTATTATGCATGTGTAATACTACTTTATCATTAAAAAAAAATATTAAAATCCCTTACATATTTAACAGCAACAATGTTTTAAATTGTGTTTACAGCATATCTGGTATTAGTACCCTTGAGTTTCTTTGAACCATTCTAGATCAATACTGAAAAAGAACCTCAGAAGTTTCACAGGTATTTTAATAGATGTTATCAGTGCAAACAAGCTATTTTCTTTAGGCTGTATTTGTTACCCAATGTTTATACTGAGACCACTCAACTGATGTGGTGTACTTGTGTACATTTATGTCCCAGTTAAGCTCTTCTTATGTGAACACAACTGTACTGGCAAATCACAAATAGATGACAAATCTGATGTGTAATGGACTGAGATGCTACTTAAAAAGATGCTCCTAAATTACTGGACATTCACTTCTCTAGTCTCCACGTTCCTTTCTAGTCTTTGGTATTCATTCTATTAATGGAAACATAATACAAGAAAGTGACTGGAAAAGCCCAGTATTTCCCCAGCCCTGCCACAAGGATACTAAAGCAGCAGGATCCCACATCCCTTTTTTTCAGGCAAAGTTCCCCAAATCTGCTTTAGCCAGCCCAGGTGGAATACGTAGGAAGGATGTTCTACTGCTCTTCACACAGCCTAGTTGTAGAGACTCACTTCTGACTGGCTTCCATCTGCAGCAGAGCTGAGAGTGCTGAGGTTCCTTTCTTCCCAATGGGAGGCCCAGGCTGCTCCAGAGAGTGAGTGGGAATTGGACCAGCAATCTGCAAGCCTTTCATGGCAGACCCTTTCTAACAAAGAAAAATGAAAGCACAGACGTAGTCAAGCTAGGCTTAACCAGTAAGCAAGAACACACCACCTCATGTCAGCAGGGCTTTATCAGGTATGCTTTAAAAAGGGAGTTAAACCATAGGTACAAAAGAAATGGAACAGCCTAGTGTCTTGTGTGGATGCTATTCTCAACATAAAATGGATGTTATTTTGGAAAAGGTGGATTTGCTCTGAAATAAATTACCCCATTCAGTGTGTGAACTGGAAGAGAATTTGATACGCACTAACCAGTTTCTTATCATCCTCTTAAAACTACTGTTCATCAGGAATTCACCCATACGATTCTCTTTTCACAATCCTTTTCCTAAGTCTGCAGCACACAGCCAACCCAGCCTAGAAGCTACCAGCTTAACTACCTCACAGATCCCTTTTTATCAATTATCTGCATCACAAGGTGCAACAACGTGTCCAGGCTAACCATATCTACAGCACAAAGCAATGCACATTTGCAAAGAGGTGGCATCAGGCTTGTGGTAAGAGAAGACCAGCCAAGAAAAAAACAGAGCACCAACAGGCTAAGGCATGGCTATGCTATGCAGAAGAGCTTGGCTCCTCATTGAGTGAGCTAACTGTTCTGATTCTGGTTCCAGCCACAGCAGCATGGGATACCCGTTCCAGGTAAATTTAATTAGTGCAAGAATAGCAAGGTGTTAACAAGGCCATACTGTTTGAAATCCAAAATAGTACGTCAGTCAACACTGTGCTTTATGTATGGATAACCTGCACATACACACACATAAACCCCCCAACTTGCTTGGGACTGTCTCAGGGTCTCTCTGCTAATGCTTCATTAGATGGTTCAGATAAAACTCAAACTCAGCTTCTCACCCAACTAAAAGCTGACTCACTCGAATCATTCGATCAGATCGATGGCGTCGACGAATGCGGTTCAAACCCTCCACAAAGCGAATAAATCCGTCTAGGAGCTGCCACTCCTCCTCATCAGAACGGGGCTTGTCACCGTACACATCGCAGTGCACTTCTCCTTCCATAATGCGCTTTGTGGCACTGATGCAGGCAGGCAGAAGCAGAAAGCGGGTCCTCCAAAATTTCAGTGACTCAATAAGGCTGAAGGAACATGGAAGACAGGACAGAGTTCAGCACAGTTTCCTACGAAGGATTTTACAGTAAATAAAATACATATCTATGTGCTGTAAATTTCAGCGAGTATAGTGACAATCTCATTCTGCTATCTCTGAATGAGAAAGAGCAGATATGCAAAGGGATGGTCAGCAATATGAGTATCACTGGGAAGTATTAAAACATTGATATGCAGAAGAGAAAACAAGGCTATCTTCAGAGTAATTGTATCATAGAGGTATATTTTCTTTTCTGTAAAAGATAGGCTACAAAGGCTTTTTCTCTAAAAATAAGCAAAGAAAAAGGAATTTTAAAGGTACACATTAGAGTAGGAGGCATTTTGATTGAGACCTGAAAAGAAACAAAGATAAAGAAAGACTGGTTTTGTTGAGAGAAGATATCAAAAAGGCTATTGATACTAGTGGAGATAGTTTCACATTGCTAATAAGAAGCCCTGCTCTACATAGCTTAGGAGTAGGACTACAGTCAAGCTAAGCCTAGAACTCAAGCAAGCCTCCAACAGATTTGATCTAAATGGAAGTTTTGAGTCAGATCCAGAAATGAGTAAGAAGCCAAGAAAAGCATCTGTGTGGCACAAAATGCCATCGTATTTCTTTGCATTTGTCGCAGAGGAAAAAAAAATAGTTCATGCTGAATTTTGTGATCAAGACTTCATATCAAAGATCAGATAATGCAACAGCAACACCGAGTAAGATTCCTACAAGGTAACAGCTGCTAGCACCATACAAGTGAAAGCAGGCCAGTTACTCCTCCTGGAGTACTGAGCTCTGTGAGCTGAACTCGTTGAAGAAATTTTAGGTCAAAAAGGAAAAGAGGCAATTAGGATACAGAACAGTCTGGATGGAAAAGGAGATCTCACCTGAAATCCTCAGAGCCAGCAGAGCAGATATACTGATCCAAGTAATTCCACTTGTACTCTTCTAGTCTCTCATGGGAAAATTCTACCCAGCAAGAGACAAACTCGGAGTCAGAGTGTGAGGGGCACAAGCTGTAAGTGTAGTTTATCTGAGCAGATTCATATGGATACCTAAAAGAGAAAACGCAAACATTAATCTCAGCGTCATCAATAGCAGTGCTTCTCTTCCTTCTCCTAAAGAGAAAGAAGGTTCTACAGTATGTTCTTTCAAGCAAGTACAGGCAGCTGGAAAAACATGTTCATCCGAACATTGATAGCAAACTGCTCGACCAGAGAGATACTCACTTTGGCAGGTATCGAGTCACAGTAATTATTTTGTCTTTTAATGTTACTTTGTGGAAAGTACGGCCCATACTCAGCCAGTACTGATCCTCTTCCTCAGGTCGATTTCTTGATACAAGACCTAATTGTAAAAAGCAAAACACACCCTCTGTCAGCTTACTGCAATTGTCAGAACTTTGTCAACAAACTGTACCTATAGAAAGCGACTCCAGAATTGGGCTTCTAAACTCAAGACAAACTAAAAGCCATCTTTCAGGCCACCTTTTTAAAGAACATATGCACAATGAGCCTTTTGTTCTTACAGTTAGGATTTGCTAGTATCACAACCAAAGAAGGGCATTCACAATTCATACACCACCAATACAGATCTTCTCTAGTAAGGACAACTAGAGAACAGACAATATGAAGTGCTGAGAAACTGGTGGGTATGATGGTAAAGCTGGGCTCCACTTTCGCTTCCTCTCTGTGCTTCATTCCTGGAACTAACCACTTAAGCATTCTGCCAAAGCAGCCTTGCTGTTCATTCCCAAACGAGTGAATTAACAACCATATCCTATTCATGCATATTCCCTGCTCTATGAACATTGACTGTCTCGTGCTGACTTGTCTAGAGAATATCCAGGAAAAAAGTCAGCAGTCAAACAGTAAGTCAGATTCCCTCAAAGGAATATGATACCCTCTTAACCCACTCCAGTCCTCTGGGATTTAACTAGGTTTAGCTGACTCATGGTTTCAGGACAATGAAGCTTTACCTGTCTACCTAGGACCTTCACAGCTATTTTAGAGTTAGGAAACTGCTTCTATATACATACATTTGGGAGCTTTGGGTCTGTCTTCTTCTAGAGATGTGCCTGCCCCGCAGTCACCATGTGAATTGTGTTTAAGATGTATTCACCCAAACGGCACTCAAGTTCCGTTCATGAGTTCACCATCATGAATACGAGGCCAGTTTCTTATTACAGTTCAAAAATCCTGCACCTGTCCCTTCATGGTGCAGCTGAGTTGTTTCTGCTGCCCCAGATCAGGCTCTCTCCCAAAGATTTTCATATAACAACAACAATAAAAAAAAGAAAGAAAAAAGCACAGAGGGCTTCAATGAGCATCTGTGCCCGATTCATAGAGGTTACTGGGATTGGCAGAAGGAGAGAAAGACAAGACTGAATTGTCAATACAAAGTCACTCACCTCGACTGTAAAGGGGACTGCTGCTGAGCGGGGGTGGCACAGTTGTGGCTGGTTTCTGTGGTTTGGATTGCACAATTATTTGATAGCCTTGCATGAGACGCTGACAAATAAACTCCTCAAACACCTGTTGGGCTGTCATCTGCACTCCTTCCTCATCTCTCCTGAACACAAAGGTTAAGCAGACTAGAATAAGGAAGCTGACCACACGCCTATTTTTAGCTCCGCTTTTCCTAATTGAGGATTTATGCCTGCACTGGGCTCTGTGCAAGTGGGCCCTCTGCCTGTGAAAACCAACCTGCAGGAACAGGAGAGGAAAATGGGTACCTTTCTATTTTAAACAGGTGATGATTAACTGCCTGTCAATACCTATTAATGCCTTTGAAAGCAGTTTTGCAACTAGTAACAAATTTGCTTACAACAGGTGTTAAACTTCCAATAAATTCAGCAATGATCAATTTTACAGCATTTTGCAAAGAATCTCAGTGCGGTTTGTAAGTGTTCAGCAGAGCTCAGAACTGCAAGTGTGCAGGCAATGCTCCACCCTCTCCCACAGCAGGAAGTCTAGAGCAGAGAAAGATTAAAAGACACATCACTATGGCATCTTATTACAACTACTTCTGCTCTGAACTTCACCTTCCTGCTATAAAGGGACATTTGACATTTCTTTTAGGTGTTTCTTCATTAATCCTGGTATTTCCTATGTATTTCAATCACTCTGACTAATATTTTTGTTTTGTTCCCATAAGGAAGCAACACGAACAGGTCTTTCTGATGTCTTACAAGTTGTGGAAAGTTTGGAAAATGTTTAAGAAGATGAGACAGCTTCAGAAAAAAACAAACCAAACCAACCCTATTAAAGAACAGTTACCAGAGACCTCCAAGACAAGCTGAGAAGTTCTATTTATCCCACTAACACAATTTTCCACCAAGATTCTTTAAACTAAATATTCCTGAAAGTGAGGATAAGCATCTTAAACGCTGTGCGTACACATGCATTTGCTCATTTAGTGTTTCCAAAATACTTGCTAGAAAATAGATTAACAAAGATGATAGTCTGAGGTTGATTTTTTTGATTGAAACACAACAGAACAAGAGAGATGTAAAATTCTGTACACAAACAATTTCTAACATCAAATCTACAGAACACAATACTGTCAGATGGTAACATCAGAAAAGCCGCAAAGTTACCACTGAAAAGAGAAAAATCTAAATATTCTGCTGCTAACTATGTTAGCAATTCATCTTTCTCTTGTACAGTCTCCGAAGTGTTCCTCTTCCATCAACTGCGCCTTAAGGACTTTGATTCAATGCAAGTTACTTTACAGAGAAGGTGCTGGCCAAACCTGTCAATGTCAGCTTCTGGGAGGAGATCATAGCAACCCTCAGTGTAATCATTCTGCAGACTCTGACGGTCAGGGAAGTAGTCCGTGGTAAGAGGGAGACATGCCGGAGTAGTGAGAGATTTCCAGTCCACTCCAACTGTACAACAGAAGCCTGGCACTACGGGGGGAGCAGACAGCGTCAGAACTGCCTCGTTGTATCATTGAGGGGGCAGACAATAGGGGCATATATGGTCACCCATGAAAAAACAGGGTGCAGAGGAAGATGAAAGAAACATGTGAAGAGGAAAGTTAGAAAGAATGAGGGACAAAAACGGAGTTGGCATAAAGTCAACAGGGACAAAAAGGGGGTGGAATGGGAAGGGAAAAGGAAAGCAGGACAGGAAGAAGGGAGGGAGAGAAAGAGACAGAGTTTGTTAAACAATGCAGTGCACATGCTAATTCAATCCATCATGCAAATGGCATTCAAAGTTAATACATTTAATTTCCTGTTGATTGAAAGCTAGAGCTGACATAGCCACCGCTCTTCCAAAATTACAGCAAGTCAGGTGCAGTTACTCATTATTAATAAAACAGATCAACATTCCAAGTCTGAACAAGAAAATCAGATCAGCTTTGCATCCTAGACAACTGCAGAAGGAGCTGGGAATGAGGAGAGAAAGAATGACAGACCAGCCACTTTCTGGAATAGTACAACAGCAGAAAAGGGAGTATTTCTACAGTAATAAAAACAGAAGACAGATCCAGAGGGGTGGGAAGACCAGAAAAACAGTAACTTGGAAAGCAATCCTTTCTCACACCCTTTCCTAGAGTTACGTTGCAGTTTTGAGATTACAGAGATCTAAAACTAGACATTAAAAAGCAAAAGCTAACTAAATTATATCAAATCATCAGTTCACTACTGCACTACATTCTAACCTGCCTCAAACAATCTATACCAAGGCACTTGACCAACTACTAATTCTTAACTTCTTGTCATAGAGGTCTTACAGACAGGAAGCTATTTTACTATAAAAATGTTAACATTAATGGCAGGAGCACTGCACAAGAAAGTAATACAGGACAGACTGCTATAAAGAAAATGTTTTCTTAAGCAGTCACACACTTGTTTCTGTACTCGATGAAGACAGATACTTCTCAGTAAACGGTACCAAATTCAGAAACTGACTGTACTAATTCTGCTTCAATTAGCTGGTGCCAAGCAAACCTCTCATATTGAGAGGCAGATAAGAGTTCAGCAGCTTTAGCTTTTTGCATAATAGTGTCTGGTAAGGAAAGAATTTGAGATGTAATACAACAACCAGTTTCACATATTCTTAAGAGACATAGCACTGCAATCAGTGAGACACGCAGTACAGGGAGATCCTGCAAATTACTGCAGGGCAAAATAAACGACTGCCAAAAGTTAAGTAGGCCCCTCAGTTTCTTGCCTACTACCTCCTGATGCCTCTATATATGTACATGCCCTTTCCCTCCCTATCTTCCTACTTGTGCAAACTCTTTTCCAAACCTTTCTCCTGCTTACTTGGATCTGGAGAGTTAGAGACAGCATCTTCCAAGGAATCCTTGTTCTGAGTTTTGAGGTTCATCCCTACAAGAAAGAAATACGTATTTTATTTTAAGCAATTATGCACTTCACTTTCATTTCAAATAAAAGTAAATCAAAAGCCTGCAAATGTTTTAAGAATATGGCATTTCCCTCCTTGGAAAGAACTCAGGGTTCTGCACAGCAGAAAAACACACAAAGCCAACTAATGAGGAAAAAAAGAGACATCTTGGATGAAATTCGAACATCTTATTAGAAGTGTTCAGTAGCTAAAAACCAAGTAAAAACAACCTCCCCAAAATGGTGAAACACATCTGAAAAGTAGATGCCATAAAAAAGCAAATAACAAAAAAAGAAGAGTCGTCTGTAATCATTTAGCTTGCTAATCTCAAGGTCTCAGCAGCTAAGTACTTTTAAATACATTCAGTACCCAAAACAGAATCTTTTTTATTGGTTTTCTCATTTTATGAACAAGGGATAAGTTAAGAGGAAGAATTTCATAAAACACGGGAGCAGCAAGAAAGGAAATTATAACAGACTTTCACCTGGTGGGAGAACAGAACCCATATATAAGACTAATTATCTAAGACTCTAAAGACTAAGTAATTTATGAAAATCCCGATACAGATTTACTCCAATTCCAACATTTTTAGGCATAAACTACCAGTACACATTTCACCTCTCTGCCAGGGGGCGGGTAAGAAACAAAACAAATAGTTGATCTTCTTGATTCAGCAAATACAAACTAGCTTTTTATACCTTGCCAGGCTAAAAATTTGAAAAGTATTAATTAAGCCTTCAGTGCCCCTAAATAGGTCCAATATATTAATTACAGACTGTTTAAAACTACCGTGTTCTGAAAAGGCAGCAACATCCATTATGTTTCAACCTGTAAGATACACCTTTGTCCATACTTCACTAAGAAAGAAGAGTAAGGAATTTTTTATTCATTGTGAAAGAAGATAAAATGATAGCTATTGAAGAGATGCTCAGTTTTTGAGCAAAATTCAGTTTATACTAACCTAAAAAAAGGCTAACAAGGGACTTAAGACTAATGAAAATTTATATTTAAGTTTTGATAAGGACTTAAGACACTATGATTTTTCTCACTGTCAAATGGATTTGTTCTAAGCAGCCTATTAACCTGGAAAACAGATACTAAAACTACAGCTCAGTGAACACTAAGCCAACATGATGCTATGGTACCCCTTGACCAGTTCTTCCTAGTCCCCATTTCACATCTGTCTGCTGTAGTTGCATCAATATTTGTGTAGTTACAGTGAAACAATCCATACGGCAAAGAAAAACCCCAGTTACTCTTCACTTGGATCAGTTTCCTGAGCTGGTTCACCATGTAGCTGTATAAACAGTTGTTGTGGCACATGAGAGGAAACTAGCAGCTAAGGAGACAAGAAAAATTGCTGGCTTAAAAGTCATTTATCAAAATACAAATTTCATGAAGCCTCCAAACATTTAAAAGGAGCCATTTTTATAAAACTAGCTTATGCAGATTTATCCAGGAAATTGGTATCAACATCATAGCTTACTCTAAATAGCATTTACTGACAGAAAGGATGGTTATCTGCTTCCATGATGATGCCATTAAAACAGTAGAGGAGCTGGCTCAAATTGGCATTCATCTTTCATCAACTCCGCTGATGCCATCTGCCATCTAGTTAGGGAACTGCAACAAGATTTATTTGCTCTGAACTATCGTCTAACATCTGCTGGACAATAGAGACAACATACTGAATGTCAGTGTAAATAGATGGGGTAATTTTTCACTGTGAAGCCCATGTTGCAGCAAAATATGCTGTGGGCAGCAGAGGAGAACCAGACTCACTGAGAAATCACATTTTTGGAAGTAAAAAAAAAAAAACCAAACTGTTTCATTTCATAGGTGACTCAAACCGTAAGGGAGAAACAGAAGTCAAATCACTGAGTCACAGTGTGGCAGCTACAGATGGCTGAGTGCGTTTAGTCAGGGAAGGTGCTCATAATGACTTTCACAAAGACAGACACAGATTAACTTCCACCACATACATGATTTATATCCAATCTACAGACACAAAAGACTTCTATAAAATGCAAGCATGTTTATTGCCAGGATATGCTCTGCATCTACGTTGTGCAAACTATATCCAGCAGCTGAAATGCAGTTTAGCAATTGTGAGAACAAACAAAGTCTATCTGGAAGGCAGGGAAAAAAAAAGTAAAGCAAGAAAATTAAATGTATTCAGATTAAATCCACAGAAGGAAATAACAGAACAAAATCACTTTTAATGTGACTATGTGAACACAAGACAAGAGACACAAGAAAATTAAGTCTGCTAACTTCTTTATGGCTCTTCAAGGTATGAGCCCAGGGGAAAACATAATCGTTTTCATCCAAATGTAATTCAGAAGGGTGAATTAAAAAAAAAAATAATCAAATAATCTTTGAATTGGTTTTGAAAAAAGAACAGAAATCTTGAATGCTATAGTCCAAAAGATCAATTTTTTTTTCCATGTGCCTATCTAAAAAGCACGTCCATAAAATCAGAAGGTAGGTTGTGAAAAACCAGACACCACAACAGAATGCTTAGTATGGCATGTTGTCCCACTTACAGGACTCAAAAGAAATGTTGAGGATTTCCACTAATTCAGGTGTCTGGGTAACGTAGAAAAGACAGTGCTAATCATCAACTGAAAGTAGACATGCATCTTCTCTCAAAAATGTGATGAAATATTTTGGGCTGTGTGAATAATATTTAGTATAAGCAGCACCATGTTCAAAGTGCTTAAAATCTGGAGAAAGTGCAGAAAGAAATGCTGCGCTTTCTGAAAGAAATGCTAGAAAACACTGAATCCCAGAACTTACCACGCAAAATAAACCTGCTTTTTTACAGCTTCTCTCAAAACCTAGATACAACCAAACTTTATTCTTTCCATCAGCTTGTACATGTAAAATATATCTATTCAAACAAGTTTCTTAATCCAAAGGGTGACACCTTAAGGCAACCCCACTCAGAAAAAAATTTCTGAACAATACCAGTGCATATTTAGTGATTTTTTCTGTCTGGACATCAGTCCTTTGTTATTATGGAACTAAGCAACTGCCTGAGAGCTTATAATATGTAAACAATGAGCATCTTTCTATACTAAAGTTTGTAAGATAAACCTAGAGAAGTAGAGGCACATTAAACAAGAACAAAAAACCCAAAAACCCAACAAACCAACCCAAAAAACTACCACCCGCCAAAAAGTCCAAGTAAGAGCATTAACAGGTCACTCAAAGTTGAAAACTGTTTTTCCATTATTGATTCTTTCTACTTTGTAATGCCTGGTCCACCCACCCATCTTCCGTGACTTCTGGCTCTATTACTTTGTCGCTGCTAATAAGGAAGGGCCTTCTCTCCCAACTCCATGCTCTGTCATTGCTTTGTTACCTGCACCGTTGCTGCCAGCCAGACCATTAGAGTACTCTTCTGTTCCACTGAAGCTCAGAAAAGAGGCACTGTCACCTGGATGCCGAGAGCTGATATGTCTGGAGAAAAACAAAATAGCCTGTGTTATACAAACTTTCCTCGCTCATGCCATTCCTTGCTTTTAACGAGAGCTGATAGAACAAATAACAAGTAATCAGCCTGCCATCTCAGCTGAGCCAGTGGTGAAACCATGCTCTTAATGATGTTTGCAGAGATGCTAACAGGCACAAAAGCAGCACAGGGAAGGCTGTAACGATATTCCATATCTGTCCGTACTGTTTGTTCTTTGCCTCTAGCAATAACCAGTGCACTATCTTTGCAGGACAGTGGAGAACCAGCTACTCATATACCTCCCAGGAGCAAAATAAAACTTAGCTAGTTATTTACAGATCTGATTTCATGGTCTATAAAACCAATATTCCAGACTGAGCAAATTGCTTTGGATGAGTACGTCATCCGCAGAGACCACAAAGAGATCAAGAAAAAGAATTATCAAGAATATGACACAAGAGATTGGTGTTAATGGCAAGATACTTTAGCACACTAGGATGTACTTATGAAGTAATAAAAAGGCAGTAATTTTTTTTTTTTTTAAGTAGAACTAGGGAACAAAGTTGGTGAGGATGATGTCATATTAAAATTATGCAACACAAAGAGATTAGAGTATTCTAAAGGACAATGCAAAGTATAAGATAGGACAACAATTTCCCTATAAAAGGAAAAAAAAAAAGCATGAAAGAATAATTAGGCAGTGCAATTTCCTGAACGACTGCTTGAAGATAGCAGGAAAAAAAACCCTGAAAATGAAAAAGGCAGAGGATACCAGCAGTGCCCTCACTCACCCTGGACATCCAGAAACAATATGCAACACACATTTCTATAAGCATGCAAGAGGCAAGAAGCACATAGCAGGAAAGATACCAAAGTTAATGACGAAAGAAACAAACTTATTGGCAATTCTAAAGTTGCCTAAGCTACCAAAATGGTTTTGGTAAACAACATTTAATAATGAGTGAAAAACATGGGCAAAATGTTGTCAATAAAAGAATAATCAGATTAAAAAATGGGTAAGACAATATCTGGAGATTGGAGAACAACTGTGCAGCTTGAAAAATGGCCTAGGTGAAGTGAACGATCTAATTTCTCTCACTGTAAAAAGAGCCTCCCCGCAACCATGCCACATCCAGTAACAGTGGGATCTTTTTCGTTTCTCAGAGCCAACGATCAGTATAAACTCCCAACACTGACCAAAGCTTATTTTTTAGAAGAAAACTAGTTTACGAACACAGGTACTTTCATTTGCAATCCATCCCTGATGTTTATGATGGCTGTATTTCTTACACGGGGAAGACAGGACTGAATGGATAGCACTGAAATGGCTCAACAGTCACTGTGAGGCAAAGCTATGCCCTGTGCTAAAAATGTTCTATTCTGGGATGAAGGTCACAGCTATTGGGATAATAAGTCAAGAATTAAAGATACAGGCTTTTATAAGGCAATTTTGAAAAATTCCATGAATGATGCATTGTATTGCCCGTGCACTGTAAACTGTGATAAACTACCACCTTCCCCAAATTAGGGGAGGTAGGCCATCTCCAGCCTTGCCAAAAGAGCTTTATATCTCAAAATAAAAGTATATACTGCATATGTGGCACTGACACAACATATTATTAAACTTAAAGATCACAACCTATAACTGCCTTACTGTAACATATATAAAATTTTACGGAAAAGAGATGTTCATGCAAAGTTACACAGGTTCATCCTAAGGACCTCACCTGCCAGTTGCCTCATGGTAAGCCAGCTCCAGCAGCTCAGCAGAGGAATGTGTCAAATCCTGCTGCCCACTGCCCTGCATTTCTGCCATATTCTGACGGGTTTGATGATGGATCTGGATAGCTTCTCCTGATGGACCTACACAGTTACAGTTTGATCATTAATCACCACATCTGCATTGATTCCACAGTTGCTTGTACCCTCCTTTTGTCAACAACACAGGCAATGCTAACTAATGGGAATTAAGAAAGCACATTTACGAAATCTTCAAAGACTTGAACCTCTGGCATCTTCTCTGAAGCCAGCGAAACAGAATATTCTTTTAAACATTTTGGAGGGCCTACTTACAAGGTGCTAAACAAATGAGAACAATTTAGCACCTGAAAGTCAACCCAAATTATAGTTATGATTCACTTCAACCGCCTCCATCTACTAGTACCTGATGCTGCAAGTTTGCCAATAGATGGTAACATTTTCAAAAAGAGGATCTCTGATTTATCAAGCCTCCACACTTAGTTCAGCCTCTGTTACAGAGCAGAGTACTTCAAGACGCCAGAGTTCACATTGGTTCTCTTGTTGTGTTAATGCTTGGACTAGGAAAAAGTAACAGCAACGTAATATGCTATGAAACAGACTTACCCACAGGAAAAGTGTGCATCCAGCGCCTCCTGTTAGATGTAAGTTTCATGGGCATGCGGGATGGGGCAAACGGGTTTATCAGTGCTCGCTGGGGTGTATATCCCCCAGGCCGAATGTGCAGCATGGATTCTGCACTACCAACATGGAACCTCCCAGGCGCACTGGAGTCACGTTGCTGAGACTCCAGCATGTTCTCAAGGACATCTAGAAAACACAACTTAAAGTCAGTGTGTCATCACGCAGAAGCCAAGCAAAAGAGAATGAATTGCTTAGGGATATAAAGATTCCCCCGGGTAAGTGGGAATAAGGAGAGTGAGGAGTAGGCAGGGAGAGAAGCTGAAAGCAATTTCAATCCAGTCTGCAAGTTACAACATAAACAAGAATCCAGACAAGAAAGAATATTATTTCATCTGCCATTACAACATTGCTGTATATTATGTACATTTATACTAAATGAAGCCATAAAGAAACCACTTGCTAAGTCAACTATGAAGAATTACTCAGAGCTTTGAGAATTCCTGAGAAATCAAAAGACTGACACACCAGAAACTTCAGGATCAGTACTAAAGACATAGCAGAAGCTAAAACTGAGCAACATATGGCTTTTCTGTAACATTCAGATTTGACCACAGAAATAAGGGATTACTTCAAGAAGACATGGGACATGATCTCAGCAAGCTAGCAGTTAGTCATTACTATTCAACATAGAACAGAAGTGCGGTTATTTAGAAATAGGAGAGAGAAATAAACCAGATGACTAAGTAGCAATTACTCTGTTCAACAAATGGAAATCCCAAAGAGAAGGGTCTCATTTACCACTCTATACTGCCAACCAGAACATGTGAAAAACCTCAATTACTCCAACTCTCCTTTCCCACCAGTCCTATTCCACACACATCCCCATCCAGTTGCACATACACCTTCAGCTGGGTCACAAGACTATCCTTCAAACTAAAGGAGTAACAGAAATACCAAAAAAAAAAAGTGTATATTAACTGACAGCAGGGGAAAACATGAAAAGTAAATGTAATGCAAAGTACACTGTGATAGCAGTTCCACACCAGTAAATCCAATTCCTGTAACAGGATAAATATGGTATAAGGTGTCATACAGCATGACATGAAAAAAAACCCAACCCACCATAAAGAGCCTTCAGGGATAGATTTTTAGAGATCAAGCAATTGCAGGAGGAATACAATTTACCTAGAATTGAGTTG
The DNA here is from genome assembly GCF_965638725.1 of Aptenodytes patagonicus. Taxonomy (NCBI): domain Eukaryota; kingdom Metazoa; phylum Chordata; class Aves; order Sphenisciformes; family Spheniscidae; genus Aptenodytes; species Aptenodytes patagonicus. The sequence goes on from NC_134963.1 coordinate 12,294,395, forward strand.
GGTTTGTGGAAGATACCGCATACTGTCAGAGAACAAAATTAAGTTGGAAGGAAGAAAAGGAGACTGTCAGCACTGCTAACACACCAAGATAGCTCAGCAGTACGTTGCCAAAAGGAAGGATCCAGAAAGTCACTCTTAATGACAACAAATCCCCATAGAGAGAAGTTATAAGCAGAGTCCCCCAGGACTCACTACTAAAGCCAAATCTCATTTGATAGATTATAGGTGACCTGGATAACAAAAAGTTACTTGTATATGTCCACATTTGCAGGCAGGCACAGGAGAATAGTCAAATATTAAAGGCGGCAATAGACAAGGGAAAAGAGCAAATCAGTGTCAGGACATTTCTATCTAGGACAAGCCAATAAAAAAAAAAGCAATGGAATTGGACAAGGATAATGAAGGGAGAATGCACACCCAGTCATAGCTGGAGCTGCGGAAAAGGTGTACCATGAATGCTAATATAAGCACCATCTCCCCTGTGCTGGCCTGGCAGTAGCCAACACAAACTTCCATCTTCTCTCTCCCCTCTCACCACCTAAGGTACTTTCCCATCTGCCTTAGGCTGACCTCTGGTGCTGGTATAGCCCAAAGAGCTGCTGACTTCACACTGGTGCAGATGGGGCCGTGGGATCATCAGGATGTTGGAGATCTTGCCCAGTGAGCTGTCATCAGAAGCCTGGCTCCTCACCTCCTCTGGGGGCAGCACGCGGCTCTGCAGAGAAGGGCTGCATGAGACGTCATAGGAACTAGAGCTCTTTCTGGTACGACTTTCTCTCTCCCTCACAGACCTGCTGAAAATAAACAGATACATCCAGTAATATGAAAAAGAGATTAATTCCTGGGTTATCAAGGGGCTTGAACAGGCCAAAGTCACGTAAGACACTCAATATTCAATAGGTGAACTCAAGAAGAGGACTACAAGGAAGCTATCACTATTTTTTTGACTATGTGGGTACTATATACTTTTGTGCATCATACAATAGAAGAACAGAACGCTAAAAAGCTTCCAGCAGAACGGCTGTGAAAAGAGCATGCTCGACTCTTTATGCAATTCTACAGACACCACACCAAGCTGGTAATATAGATGTGGTCTAGAAGATACTAGACCTGAGCCTACAGTGCTAGGAACACATATCTATAGGGAAACTACTTGGAATTATTAACTACGTTAAATTGTACTGGCATCTTCCAGCATGGATTTCTACAAGCTGCTCATATTAACAAGTGAGTCCACATGCACAGCTTCCTCAGATTTAGGCAATACTACTGATAGAAGGAAAGCAAAAAAATACTTCAAAACAAGTTCATCAATCCCATATTCCTGAAAAAGCACTAAAATTTATAGGTTGTCCAATGAATTTGGCCAGGACCTGAGGATAATCAGCCTTTCTTCTCAGAGGAAAGGCCATGGAATATTTGAGAACCTGCACTCAGCTTCTCTGTTTCTTCTCTCATGCAGAAAGGCATAATTTTCAGGGAAGATTCCCCACCACTCTACGTTCAGCGCCAGTTACTAAGCAGTACATCAAACTAATGTTATTTCTAAAACTCTGTGCAAGTCTATTGTGCAAGTACTTTCCTACCCAGCTTGCAAAATCTGCTAGGAACTTAGCTAGGGAGACTAGCCTCATTCTACTTCAGACAAAATTAAAGATGTAAGGAAAAAGTATACTTATGCCTTTTCCTAGATCCCACACACTATCTTAGAAGTAAAATACCAGACAACCAGCCATAAATACTAGCTACAGATAAAGTTTTTTGTTCAATTGTAAGCATGTGGAGCTTAATTCTCCTTGTATTTCTCAAGGCGTTTTATGCATCAAGAAATACACCATAACATGGCTATTCTAGAACTCGTACACTCACAAGCCTCTTACCTGAAAGTGGTACAGCGCTGGGCTCTGGATGGGCCTGGCAGTCTGAACACCTGGGCATCATAGCCATCATAATCTACCTGGATAGGCAGGGCATTCTCAGCATCTTTTGGAGCCCCTAATGCTGAAATAAAAATCATATAGCACTGGAACCTCTTTCAAGAATGTTCAAGATCTGCAAGTTAGAACTATCCAACTCTCACCACTAAGAAAAGTATCTATTCCAAAAGAAATCATATACAAAAGACTCATGAGCAGAACAGCTGGACAGCTCAATTATCAAAGTTAGTGCCTCTGAATCAGGGCTGCTGAGGCCCTAATAATCTTTCCCCCATATATCCAAGACATTAAGTTATAATCAACAAATTAATCCTTGTATGAACAGATGCCTCAAGTTCCCTCACAAGGGAATTGCACATTTTAAAGCATCTTTGAAAGAATGGACTTACTTCTAGAACGTACTCCTTCCTGAAACAAGGTGGTATTAGAAGAATGCAGGCTTCTCCCACTGTAATTCTGTGGTCATAGCACTGACAACATCCCAAGCCAGTGAATGCCCTCCTGTCCTACGCTCATGAACAGTACCGCTAGCACACCAGCCTGACACCATCTATTCCTCTAGTCAGGTGGCAAGCAGCCAGGACAGAAACTCGACCCTCCGTATTAGTTATTTGCCAAGAAGGCAACTGATGTATGCACATTAACATCCCGGATAATGACTAAGTGGTTTTGATGGTTTTCTGCAACAACTGTCCCTTCCCGCATCTCATCAGTAGTGTTTTTGCTGAAGTGTCGTTATCTTACTACAGCTGTTTGTTAGTTTGGGAGTCAGTGGGATAGATCATTCCAGAACAGAACTACTCACAGGCATCTCGGTTATTTTTTGCTTTCTCAGTCAGCGGCTGGTGGGTCCAACAAAGGAAGTGTGAAGTGACCAAAAAAACAAAAAAGAAAAAAAGAGAGAGCAAGAGAAGAGACAGAGAGAAGGGAGACAGTCAGCATGTTCTAAGGAAATATCCCCCAGTGTGATCAAGCATCAGACTTTAAGTTTATTCTGCTGACTCAGCGAGGCAGCCAGACCACTTCAGTAGTATTAAATACTGATACTTGGTCACAAACCTGTGTAAAAAACACAACTTTGTCAACACCTTTCTTCCTCTCCATGGAGTTCTTCATTACAGAATGAAACTCTAATTTCTATGATGGCTAAAACATTTCTCACCTAGTTTCATCCTAGAAAGGAAAGACCTACAAACTAGTCCCTCATTCACAATCCCTACAACAATCATTACAGCTTTGCTTTCACTGTCTTTTAACACAAACTTAAATACAGCTGTTGGAATACTTGCTAGAAAGATTCTGATGCTTGGCTGAGAAAAGGTATCTGACAAGCTAGTAAGAAAAAAAAAAAAAAAAAAAAATCAGAAAGACACCTACTTTCCTTCCTGCCAGCTTGATCCGTGGAGTGAAGCTGTTACACAGGAGCTGGCTTTTGGATGTGTAGAAACTGAAAGGAAAAACAGGGTGGCTCAGCTGTCTTCTAAGAATTGAACATAGTTGGTTAGCTACACAGCAAACAGCCCGTGAATTTGAGCTAGCTATCAGACAGAGAAAAGAGGATACCTTTCTCTGCATAAGACAACATATGGAAAACACTGATGGATGGTTAACTTGAGAGAAGCTACTCTTTCCTTAAAGACCAGCCTTTGATTCCCATACTGCCTCAGTCTAGACCTCTTCTTAATATGCTTACATCTGCATTCCCCAGTTCACTTCCTCTTTCACTGTCTATACAGTACTGTGCGGTTTACACAACTCTTTCCCTAATTTACATGACAGTAATGACTCACATCAGCTGCTTGAAAACTAGAGACCTCCTCCCATTTGAAATAAGTTACTCATTAAGATCTGTTTCTTGTCATCTGAATCTTTTAAATCCTGTCTTATAAGCCTTCAAACACCTTTTTCATCCATGGCAAAGATCAGATGCCTTCCAGCCACTCGAAAATACTGGGTATAAGCAACCCATGAATGGTAAATGGTCAGGACAGTCAATTAATGCATGCAGATAAAATGACGTATTACAAGAGAGAAAAAAAAATAACCCTACACCAGAACAAGGACTGAGGAGGTAGTTTTCATCCTAAGCCCTGATCTGTGTAAGGAAAGAAGAGAAAGTATTATGGCACAGAACACTTAAGAGAAAGCAGAAAGGAAACCTACCATGTCTTGGAGCGAAGCAATGTAACACTGAGCCTCAGTGTTTTCTGCAACTATTCCAACATTTATCCATGTCATCCACATTTTCTCTACTCGTAACTTCATTTGGGATGTATTTGTTTTCACTAATAACCAATCTAGTTGAAGTGACTGTATTTTTTCTTTAGCTTCCTGACTTCCCTTGAGCATAGCTAAAGGCTAGAACTAAGTTAGCTGGAAAGAGAGCTTAAGACCAAGGCCTTTTCCTCTGCAAATTGCCTGTCATCTCTGATAGGTTGCATTAATGCCATGAGTTCTGCAAAAACACTCCTAGTTCTGCAAGACTATTATAATATATGTCCTCGCTTTGCAAGGAGAGCAGAGAAAAACAATGACAGAAGAAAGAATTCAACAGATTATTAAGAGGAAAGCAAAGCAGAAGTGTTCAGCAAAGGCTAATAGAGTTCACCTACCTATGGTTTATCCAGTGTGGAATATTGTAGTCATCACCCAGTCTGGAGTCGCCAGGTCCACAGCGATTATGGAGCTGTAAGAGTAATTCAGAAGTGTAGCAATTAGTTGTGTCTAGTTAGTCACAAAATGAGTAACATTTCTAGTAGGAGCAGAGAGAAGAGAAAAGAAGCATGCATTACCTTAAAGAGTGGTACAGCATGCAATGGTTGTTCTCCCATGCATACCAAGTCCACACCTATCCCTGTAAACAAAGAACAGTAGAGTTCAGCTATCTACCAAGCAGGACTGATATGCTAAGCCAAAACAGATCATCAATTTGAGCTGAAGGCCCAATTTATATTCATATCAGATTTTAAGATGTAATTATACTGAAAATGCTAGTTAATAGTCCCGTGGTACGGTTACAAACCAACAGTGCCACTGGGGATATAAGAAATGTTTCTTCTAAACTAATGCAAGTCATGCAAGATTATCCTTTAAGGGAAAGGTCTGCATGGACAGATGAAGTTCTCTATCACAAACAAAAGAAATTAAATGCCTATAAGTTCTCTGAAAATCTGCCCATTTCAATATGAAGTGCAGACACAAGTCTTCCAGCTGTAACCCCTCTTTCCAGAGTACACAAGTTACAATAGATACTTTTTCATAGCAAGAAAAGGCTAGAGCTTTTCCAAATATATCTGTTTGCCTTCATAAATATTGCACAGTATCGCTAGTTATTTACCATTGTCTATCATCCGCTGTTTGGTTAGAATCATAAGGAGTCGATCAACTTCAAATACACCCACACCAGGTGTGATAACAACAGACATCTGGCCAGTCCGATCAAAGTTCCGGTTTATGTAATGCTTGTCAAACACTAAGAGAAAGAATTAGGGAACACTTTAAAAGAAAAAAGATGCTGGATGGTTTTTTTTCAGAGCAAGGGAGGTGACTCTCTATTAACAGTGGTATTAAACAAGTTTCCACAAAGCACATGCAAGCATGAGAGGGCTTGTATACAGCCTTGACCAACCAATAAATGTTTATAAAGCTACAGGAGAGAGAGGAGTTAGGGCAGAAGAGAAGAAAAGATGGGAAACAGATACATAAAAAGAAGTATTTTTCTCATCCACTTAGTGTTTCTTTAAAACATCTCAAAAACACCTCAAAAAACATCTCAAAACATCTCAAAAAAACCCTGCAAACCAACCAACCAAACCCAAAAAAACCCCAACAAGGTGAAGTCCATTACTAATCATTTTAAAAAACATCCTGTGCTCCCTCCCATGGGAGTAACAAGACAGCCACTAAGGCGACAGAACGACATCTGATGTACAGAATCACAAAAAGCAGAACTTTGGAGAGCCTTTCCAGTCCATCAAATCCATCTCCCTGCTAAAAAAGATGGATCAGCTTCACCTAAATCACGTTTGATCTAACCTGATTTTGAAATGCTTCTGTAATTTAAAATTCCAACTTCTATTCCAAGACGTTCTCATACAGATACACAGCTAGAAGAAGTAGTTTCATCCTAACAAGGCCCTGTAAATGGTTCCTGAAGCCTGAAATACCCAATACTCAGTTATTTGAGAGCCACTGGTTTTCCAGAGAAACACAAGAAAATTTCTTCTGAGGCAACTTAACCACCTAATATTCCCCTCCTCTTCACAGAGTTAAGGAACAGGCAACAGATGTCTACACCCATTTATGGGCAGCTGCTTTAATGGTTCCTCCCCTGTGTATTTTTATCCATTGTTCATAACTTACCATTGAATGAAAGATTTATGGCTTCCAGGTAGTTCCCTTGTGCCGAGGTAGAATTGTAACCTGGAGGAAAGCCCTCTGGACAAGTGTTCAGAAGGAAAAAAAGAAAAAAAATTATCTCTGTATAGACTAGCTTTTTAAAAATAAAACAATAAAAAATAAAACTGCATTTCTAGTAAATCCTATCACTCCAACAAATTACAGGCAAAATTGGTATTGGTGTGTCTCACAGAAAGTCCCAAGCAAAATAGCCTAGCCAGGAGAGCACTAAGTAGTACAATACCAGACTCCAACTGAAACTAGAGAGTTTACAGACATCTTAAAAAAAAAAGATAGAAAAGGGTAAAAGCATGGAAAAGGAAGACTCATGTACCTGCTTGCTCTAGTCGTACCAACACAGGATACTGGATGAAAAGTTTTTTAATGGTCACAAGCAGTGAGGTCCACTCTTCTCGTCTCTCATTCTGAACTACAACTCTAGAAAGAGCACAACTTAATGAGGATCATGAAAGGAAGCTATGAAGAGGAAGTTAGAAGGGATGAACAAACTATAGAAAAAGGAATGCACAAAAAGGTGAGTGTTTCTTCCTTCTGCTAGGCAGCACGTTAGAACTACTGCATACTTGTAGCAATCACTAAGGTGTAGATGCATACACAAAGCTGGGCACATCCCCAGCCAGAATAATCTCTCACTTCTAAATGGGTGACCAAAATTATACGTCAAACAGCATCACTGTTCTGCAAAGCAGTAAGATCATTAACAAGTCCAAGTTCAGAATCAAATGACAGCTTCAACAGCTGCATCTGTTGTGACCATCAGCCAAAGAGCTCCAGTGCCTAACTGGCAACACTTGTGGTTTCAGCAATGGCACCATCTGTTGTTCAACTACCCAAGAACGTAAAGATCTGAAAAATAGCCAAGCCTTATGCAAAACTCCCAACACTACAGAACTTTTAAGTTTATTGGCACTTCCAATAGAGCACAGACAACACAATATCCACATGCACATGGAAGACTGACTTAGCAAATACGGGTGTGCACTCACAGATGGAATGGGTACTACTCATCAATTTGCTGCCCATTTCAGACACAGATGTTTTTCACTATCTTAATTCCTTGCAAGGTCCTACTGTTAGTAACTCGATATTCTCCACATGAATTGCACATACACTGTGGGACAAGAGGTGAAAGAACTGGGAGGAAGACATACTTGTAAAAATCTTCATAAAATCTTCCCTCATGATCCTGCCGAATTGATGCACGATGCGTTTCAGGAAACTCATCTGAAACAGAAGCAAAAGCACATATTATCCTACGCTCTTGCATAGAAATGACTCATCTTTTCTAGTAAGGAGCTGTTATTTCCATTAAAAAAAAAATCCTTTGAGAAATATCGGATCTCCTACACAATATTAAAATTGCTTTTAAAACAATATGACAGCTTGAGTATGATGAGGAAAATTTGCCATATATTCTTCTACGTAAGGTTTCACTGCAGTACTTTCATAAGAATGGCTGTGTATCCACTGCGCTTGGTAGGGAATACTTTGGACATGGGCATGAAAAAATAGGGGAAAAAATGTCACTGGCAGCCTGTGACCAGCTTTCAAGAGAGAAGGAGATAGGTTTAAAAATAGAAACATGAAAATACAGAATTTACATACCTATAGATTTTGCTTCGTAAAATGTTCTAGAAAATAGAACAACTGTCACTTCATGGCTGCAATTCTTCTCCTGTCCAGGAAGAACAGATGAAAAAAGAAAACTTTAAGGGTCACATTCAGTAGAAAACTGTGTATATACACATACAGCAACAAGCTCTTTCCCCTCACATCTAGGGTCAAAGGTAACTAGAAAAAGGTAGGCTGCTGTATTAATATATCTGTGTGAGTGCTGCATATGCCTCTATGAAATAACATAATGGTCTGTCCTCTAGATTCTGTGCTTCTAGGCTATATCACATTTAACAGGAGCACTCTCCACTAGTCTCTATAGAAACTCCTCTCTATAGTTGCCAAGATACAAGATCTCTGTTTAAAAAATAAAGACAGTTGACTCAATTTGTTTCTACATACTCATGGCAATTTGATATTCTTATTTGTACTGTTAGAAAGATGCCCCTAACAATTCCAGAGAAATAAAAAATTAAAACTTCGCTAAACAATTACAGTGCTAACGCATGCAATGGAATTAAGCTGTAAAGAGCACATTGGCCATCCCCTTGAAAGGAAAAGCTTGAAAAGCCTTGTGAGCCCCGGCACTGCTCAGGCCCATATCCAACATGGTATAGCAGTACTAAAAGCAAAACAGGCGTTTTACAGACGTCATGCAGGGCTCCTAATAACTCTCCAATGGACAAAAAGCACAATGAAAATGAGACAAATCTGTTGGGCATGCTCCTGGTCTCCTTAACATTCAGGACCATTATGAGCTGTACTATGTATAGATGTTATACATCTAGGATTTCAGACTCTTTTGCCCTGTCTAGCTATTCTTTCAATTTAGGTTGCGGATTTTATATATGCCTTTTTTGAGTACTGGTATGGTTCTCTCCAGTCAGCGGAAGTCTGCTGCGGGACTGCTAACAGCAGTTGTACCTGGCTCTGAGCCAGATCATGCACTGAGACAGGAGACAGCTCTGGGTTGTTCAGCCATAAGAGGTAGTGAGGCTTTGTTTTTGAAGCAGCTCACTTTCAAGAAGCTTGCACATCATCAGTGGCCCATATACTACAACCTAGAAGCCCCTCGTGCTAAAAGATAGCAGCACTAAACAGATTACACACTGTACCAGGGAAATATTCAGAACCGAGTCCTGGAACAACTAAAATTGTGTAAAACAGACTTGTGCATTACTGCACAAGCACAACCAACCATATCACACGTTTAGTGACTTTAGTCCAGTCAGAGCCACCACACAAACAAATTATATGATGCAAACACAGTAGATACAACAGATCAGTATTGGGATCACTTGGCACATATATGATTTAATGCAGACCTGCAGTAACCACTCTTTTGATACCCAGAAGCCACCTCTCATAGTCCTGTAAATCTCAGCACTGCCTGGGCCTTCCTCAAACTGGCACATCAATAGGCTCGTTAAGATGGCATTGTCTTATTCTTTCAGAACAGGATGAACTCAAGCAGCTATTTACCTTCCATTTTGTGAAGAGGTCAGCAAGGAAACCGTTCACAGCTTTCTCAAAGTATAGGTCCCCTGCAAAGTAAACATCTCCAAAGCATCAAATAACAGCAATTACTTCACCTATGGGGTATATTTAACCCCAAGATTCTAGGACAATTATTTTTATTAGAATCAGAGCAGCTGTGTGCATAATGAATGCTAATATCACTAAAGCAAAGATGATAGAAAGATTAAAAAGCATGACTCTTTCAGAGGATGTAAACAAGACTCTTACTGTTAAAAGGATCTGACCTTTAAATTCATTTTTCCAACACATTCGCAGCATGCTGGGAAAGCATCTGTGCTATCTTTTACGCATAGTATGCACAACTGATCCCCTGCTCAGTTTTGAATAGTTGCCCAGTTACATATGCCTAAACACATGGTCAAAGGAAGTGGCAAGAGGTTTGCTAAAGAATTAAGCCAGAAAAAAAACAGGACAATGACACAGATAAGTGACTCATTCTTAATGCCTAAAGTTTTAATACTTCTAGCTGACTCTACCTGGGCTAAGGCGAGGTTTTTGCTTCCTCGCTAAGCCAAAGTCAAGAGAAATCTAAAACATCAAGGTCCTCTTTGCACAGGACTTGCATACATTTCTGGTTTCAGGATTCACACAGGCTTGCATCTGCCCTCATCACCAAACATGTTTATATCCACAGAAAACCTTTCCAAGGTTCATAGTCAGTTGCCCCCCTTGATTTCATCACTGCGATAATGATACGCAGGCCCTACAGTAGGGACAGGAAAATTATCGAATACCCAGGAGACAGAAAAGCGTGGCACTGCACGTGAGGATCTAAGAGGGTGCCATAATGCATCTCAGAGCACTGCCTAGACCAAAGGCAGGATATTTTAGTTTTCTAGTAGTAGCAGAAATAGACAGTAGGGGCAGTTTTCTTGTAGGGGCAGAAAGGATAGCTGCTGCCATCAACGTTCACAGTCAGGCAGGTCCGTTACCTACATACCATAAATATCAAAATCCCACATTTCACAGCTCATCTGGATAAAAATATAAACCATGGCAGAAGTGGAGCGGAAGACCACCTGCAAAGGAATGAAAGACCTCATTTAAAACAAGGTACATTCACTAAAAGGGCCAAATGCAGAAGTTAACTAAAGAGCAACTTATATGACTGTGCCCACTGCATCATAGGGAATTTCCCCTCTAACGAGCTGGCATTTCAACAGCCCGTGTGATTCCTAGTGCTGCCAGCGCAGAAGAGTTAAGTTTACTAATCATTCATTCTCCTGAATTTATTGCCATTCTTCACCTTACAACACAGCCAATTCAAATGATCCATACAAACCTGCAAGCAAGATAGAATTACAAGACACCCAGCAAGAAAAGGAAGGGAAAAAACTTCCTTTCCCCTGCTCCCTGAAATCTTACCCGGGTGTCCTCACTGATGTATCCACACGTGACTTTCTCACTCTTTACCCACAGTTCACCTGCCTGCGCCCTGGAAGAAAAGGAGTGCAGAATATTTGCTAAACAGAGTGAATATGAAGATTAGAGAATCAATATTTGAGCAAATAAGGGATGTACCAAAATCTGCATTCAAGGATGACTTGAAGACAAAGTAGAAGTTTATGTGGTTAAAACCTGATCTTTAATCCAAAAGATGTCAAATAGTTGTTTCCCTCTGCATCTGCACATTTCCTTGTCCCTTTGTCATCTCAACAGTAACTGAAGTAACCCTCATCTGAACTATTAATACATCTTGGGAAGGGGGGGAAATATTATAAGAGGTAAAAGGAAAGTTATTTGGCATTCGTCAGACGCAACAAGCGTGGCTGGCTGTCCTACTATTAATTTCTTCCACCCCAAATCAGGTAGAAGCCTTCCCCCACCCCATGGCGCAGACAGAAATCTGTAGAAGAGTAAGAGAACAAGAAAACATGAATGATTTTTCAGAGAAGATTCTCCAGTTGGATACTCTGGACTCATTAATCTAAAGTCATAAGTAACAGTAACCTCTCAGAGGAGACACTGACCTGATACCCGCAAATTCAACTTTTTGGGTGACATACGCGCATGTGCTGACCTAAGAAAGAAGAGTTACAGGTGTTAAAAGAACAGTAGGCTCAGAGTGAGCAGACCGATTTACAAAAAAAAAAAATCATTCATGCTCAAACACCTGAGTTCTGCCATAAAATCACAAAAACCATGGAGCATATTTACTACTAATATCTCAGCCTACAGAACCTCTGCAACAGACAACAGAAAATAGTTTTTAACAGATATGAACTTTTATTGGGTTCATTTGTCTCATTCACTGCACTTAGAAGAGCCAAAGACTGCACTTCAGAGATGCAGAAACAAAATATTCTAATAGTTGCTTATTAAGTGGCACTACCGGAGAGGCGATACTTTAGCATACTTCTATTTGAAAAACATTTGGATTCAATTCCTTCCGAACGTAGTAAAACATTAAAATTCAGAACATAAGAAAAAAAACCTCTCAACAGCATTTTCAGTGCCCAAGGCAGTAATTAACTGCAATGGAGTAGGAAATGATGGGATTAATTTCTTCTGCAACACATTTACATCCATTTCTCCAACCCTGACCTACCACTTACAGCATAAGTTCCTCAGGAGCTGCTGACGCTGGTCTCATCCCCCATTTTCTGTACTTTGTAAAATGCTTATTTTCTTTTACAGCAAGCAAAGAAAAAGGTATGTAATCTCCCCCACCCTACACATAAGGACAGTAGAGGCCTCACCAAACTTTTCTTCAGTCGCCACATATCCCCGCGCCCAATATACTGATCTTTAAAGGTCAGCTCCACCAAGTCCAAGGTCACCTCCTGGGAAACGGAAGAAAAAACAGTGCTCAGGTTTTATTTGCTGTTTCTAAGCAGCGCCCTTCAATCTATTTTGTTAAGAACCAAATGTTACAGGGAGGGCTGTTCTAAATCAAGTCACTACTCCTAACAGATGCAAGATAAAAGGGAAGTCCCATCAGAATAACTGCCAAAGTTGTGCGTGTACTTGGAACTACTGTGAGCTGCAAGACACCGCACAATCTGACCAAAAAAAGCCCAAGGACGAAATCTGTGCTACAAGTCTCAGTGCAAATTGGAAGCACAAGTAAAACAAATTATTTCCGTTGTTCATGACATTAAGGAAGCCCCATTTCCTGCATATTTTTGTCTTGTGCTGAACGTAAGCTCTGACTGAAGCTCTTTTGATAGTTGGGACATTTACAAGAGATGCCTCTCTCACAAGGCTCTCTGGTGTCAAACCATGAAAAACCGTGCCATGGCTCTTCTTTTGACTAGGCCACTTACTGTTTCTCTTTACTCTGCCTGGTTATCCTGAACTTCTGGAATTTAAAAATATTTGAAATTTCTAAATTTCTATCAAGCTGTTTTGAAGCTGGTCCATAGACTTCAAAAAGAGAGCAGGGATGGTAGGGAGAGAAGATAGAGACACATAACAAACAAACAAATAGTTCAATTGCCCAAGCCTCATTTTCTTAGGAAAGAAGGCTAAATACCTTTCAGTAAAAAATAAATGCCTTTTTTTTCCCCCAATACTACTGTAGACGGAAATTCACAGGGCTCTGATCTGAGCTAAGTGAAGGGACAGATGGAAAAAAGTTGCAAAGCCACACACCTTTGGGTCAACAACATTCACATGGACATCCTGGTACGGCCGCAGTCGGAACACTTGTGCAACTGTCTGATCCACACTGATAGTTTCTGCCACAAAAATGAGAAAGGACAACAGAGAAGTGAACAACCCCAAAAGGTTTCAAGTGGTTTACAAGTACAAAAGCAATACAGTGAGATTGGCATGAAACACTTAAGGCCTCAGCAAAAGACAACAGCCTCTTTCAGCTGTTGCCCAATTTGAGAGTCATTAAAATCAAAGTAGGTGAGATAAACTCAAAGTTTAGGCTGAATTAATTCCTGCAAGAAGAAAAGATATGCAGCCAGTCAGAAGGCAGAAACAAAAGTTTAAGGCTAAAAAGCCAATTTTCTTTAAGCCATACCCCACATTACTCAACTAAAAGCAGATTTAAAATTGGCTATTTATTTTCTGATAAAATTATAATCCTTCCATTCCTAAATAGACAAAGCATTAATTTTCTTACCAAGTTAAAATATATGCATTAGTCAATCATAGGTACAGCCCAATCACATAATCTTTGTCTATGTCATGATTTTACTACGCATACTATGACTCCAGAGTTTTACCTTTCTGCAAATCTTCCTTAAGTGACTTCACTTGTAGAAGCAGGGGACTAGCACACAAAAAAGAAAAAAGGTAGACAAGTTGAGATACCAACAGCCTACTCTGGTAAATCACTCTCTCAAAACTATTTAGTAACATGGAGCATGGGATAAGCTAAAGAGAAACATTAATATTTTCTAGAAAGCTTCATATATCACCCTCTCTGCCTGTCGCCCTGTCTTGTTCTTTATACCTAGTTATAATTATAAAGTAGTCTTTAGGTAAAGATGATACTCTCAATGGGAAAGTAAGTCACACAGGAACTTCTCAGAACCTCATACAAGTATACTCCTACCTTTCAGATATGGGCTGCAGGATGAACAGCTTCATATAAGAAGGTTTATGTTTTTATAGCTGGCTGGGAAGTTTTAATTTTGCCTAGGATATACTATAGGATGGAAGAATAATCATTAGGTAACAGCAGCTCTATGAAGAGGATAAAGACATTGTAGGCTCTATATTCAGGTGCTACTTGCCCTATGAAAGGTCAGCAAACTAACACCAAACACAAAGAATACCACAAAATTCAAAGAAGAGCTCCTGCTATAGTTATCCCCTTTACTTTTCTTCAGGCAGAAAAAAACCATGGCAGCATCCTGAAGCAAAGTTACATCAGCTCTAAGAGCCTCTCGCTCTAGAAGCCACTGCACATGAACATGCCCTTTCAGTGCTGTAACCACACCTGACAGATATCAGCAAAAAGAGAATTCACCTGTATTCATCATTGGGATGTGCAATTTCCACAACATCTCCCAGCTTGATTTGAAGAAATACTTTAGGATTCACCACCAGTTCATCATCTACAAGACATAAATGAATGAGGAAAACTGCAATGAACAGATATATACCCAATACAGATACTTGCATGTTCGTATGCAGTAGCTTACTCTACATTAATACAGTAGCCCAGGATTAACACGTCAGCAATGCATTATATTCACTACATGACCGTGCTCCTATCCAGCCACTTCAGTCTGGCAACTCTTGCGGGCAAAACCTTTTCTTTCAAATCACAGAAGGTTCACAAAAGATCTGTTTAGCAGAAGACTGTGCCTTAATGAGGCAAGCGGGATCTTCTATTGTATTTTTCATATAACAAGCATTAGCAGGCAAGTACACAGCTATAGAATCTTAACAAGCTTTATTAACATGCTATGATTTTAAGTCTAGAAGTAGGGAACAATCAAGTAAATGACATTTTTCTTAGTACACAGAAACACATCTATATGCAGTCACAAGTCATCGACTTGTCTGTCACTTATTAAGAGTGACTGAAATACAAGGTTAAAACAAAAGTGACACAACAAAAGGGGCAGAGGTAGAATAAAGCAATTTTATTTTATAGGTGCGATCTCATTCTGTTCTGACAAATGCAGTTTTATTCTGCTGTATCTTGCTATTAAAAAAGAGCTCTCCAAACTCTGGCTGGTAATGCTGCTTGTCACATCAAAGTTCCATCTTCACTGTTTTGTTAAAAAGATCAATAAATCAGCTAATTGCTTTCTATTAAGTAAGAGAGTGCTGGTCTCACTGTTATGAACCAGGAGATACTGACCACTGCCTCCAAAACCCTTCTTATGTATGACGAGCTTGTACACCTTGTTGGTTCTCATCTTGAATTCCAGTTCTTCTCAGCTGCTTTGAGTAAAAATAGCTGAAGACATCTTGCATACCTAACATGGAAATGAAAGCAAACACAGATCTCTTGTCATTACAAAACCATTCTTTATACCCTGTACGTGAACAAAGGACATTGTACCACCACATAGCCAAGAACGCCACACCTGAAAGACAGGCACACGACAAAGTTTAATAAACATCAGACTAAAAGTTTAGTAATGACCTCTTTACCAGCACTCCCGTCAGAGCTAGTACCGCTCTCTAAAATCCCATCTTTTGTATTTCAGGGATAAATTCTGAACCTTGTGTTAAATGCATTAAAATGAATACCCAGACTTATGCCCACTGCCAATTATATCTTCTGGTTTTATCATTCCACCTCTTTCACACGTCTTTTTCCACGTCTTTCAAAGACACCGGAATCCACAACCGGATGACGTCACACCAGCGCAGCAGAGCTGTATCCCGCAGAGGGCAGCGCTACAGACGTACGGGGCCACGCAAACGTTTCAGTCTGAGGCACTGATTTGCGTTACTTTGTTTTAACTGCATCAACCACTACATTTTTTCTTCCTGCCACTTTCACTTAACACAAAGCATATTTCAAAGGAGGACCTTTACTTTTACAGTTTACTCTTTTTAGAAGCGCGTTTAAACTGTAAATTATCGGTAGGAATAAGGCTTTCTTCATAAAACTACAGCCACATTATTAAAATATAAGCTCTTCTAGTTATAACTGTACTCTTACACCAAATCAAAACACAGAGGAACTTAAAAGTATGCCTTTCAAATAGACTATTGAGCTTGCAGATGTGCTTTTCAGAAAGTCGGTTCAATTACCGATCTACAAAGGCATGGTGGGAAAACACCGTACATCCAAAGTCTGTTAAAACAAGCTCTATAAAACCTTCAAACTTGGAATTGATGTGGGTCTGGAAGAAACAGACACTCGGCTGCAGCGTGTGACGGCAGGACTCGCACCGAGGGCGCACAGGTAAGCAGGGCCGGCAACGTACTGCCCCGCACGGGTGAAACGGAGAGCAGATAAACCCCAAACATTTACAGCCAGCCCTCGTGCTCACGGTCATTAACCCAGGCACGGAAACGCCTGCGCTTCTTCAGTTGCGGGTTTATAAAATTGAGTTAGAGGAGTAAAACAAGACGGCCGAGTTCTCCCCGGAGCAGCGGCTAGGGGCGGTCTGGCAGCAGCGGGCTCGGCGGGGGCCGCTACCCTCACGGAGGGCGGTGGCGCAGAGCGAGAAGCGCGGCGGCCCGCACCAGAACCCCGCCAGCCCCAGGGGAAGGGGAGCGGGGGGCACCGCGCAGCCCCGGGCGCGGAGGAAGCCCGGACGCCTCAACGCTCCGGGCCGCTCACCGGCCACCGCGGGACGAGCCGGCGCCATAGCAGCGCCGGCGGGGCCAGCCTTCCAGCGGCAGGCCTGAGCGCAGCCCCACCCCTTCCAGCGGCCGCGGAGCGGGGCGAGGGACGACCGCGGGGCCCTGACCTCCCGGTCCCGTGTCCCCCGCCGGCCGCAGCGGCACCGTCCCGACGAGGCCCCTCGGGCAGCGCTCGCCACTTCCGCATCCGGGACCGCCGGGCCAGCACGTGCGCGTCACGTGACGCCCACCACCGAGACGGGTGGGAAGGAGCGGGCCGGGCCCGGCCACCCCCACCGCGGGACGGCGGGCGGGGCCTCTGCCGAGGGACGGGCCCGGCGAGGGCACCGGAGGCGGGGCGGAGCGGCCGTTGGTGGGGGCGGGGCCACAGCAACGGCCGCCCGGGCCAGGCGCGCAGCTCGAGCGAGCGGGCCCGGATGAGGAAGTGATGTGACTGGGGAGGGGGCGGGCGGGCGGCGCGGGCAGGACCGGGGCCGGCAGCCGCCGCTGCCGCTGAGGTAACGGGAGCGGAGCGTGGGGCGACGCGGGGGTTCTGCGGGGGAGCGGACCGCTGCCGCCGTCGCGCCGCGGAGGAGGGGGGTCTCCGCCGCGGGCCCGCCTCTTCCGCCGCCGGTTGGGAGTGGGCAGCGGCGCCCCCGGGCGAGGCGGGGCGGGGGGCCAGTCGCTGCCAAGGGGCCCTGCCCCGCCCGGGCGCGACGCGGCGGGGGCTCTGCGGGGCCGGGCCCGCTCCGTGCCGGCAGCGGGGGAGGCGGCGGCGGCGGCCGGGCACCGGCGGTTGCATAGTTACCGAGAGCGGGGGCCTCCTCCGGTGCGCTGTCTCGGGGCGGGTGCAGACCGCCGGGGACGGGCGTAGCGGATCTCGCCTCCGGTCGGGCCGCCGCTGTCCGGGGCCGAGGCGGGGGCTTCTGCCTCGAAAGAAGGAGAAGGGTTCGAGGCCGAGTCTGTCCGCGCTGCGGCGGCGCTTCGAACAAAGGGGCGCTCCCGCAGCCGGCGCTCCCGCAGTGCGGGCCGGCCGGCACCATAGCTGGAATGAATGAGTCAGGATCGCTAGAAAGGTGATCATTTCCTAAAGACAGCGTCCTCGTGTATTGCCGTGAGGCTGGCGCCGGCGAAGCGCGTTTCTCTATAGGCTGGTTTCCCTTAAGGAGCCGGGAGATCAGCGCTCGACTAATGAGCCCGTGTTTTTGTAAACCGATGCTCCTGTAAAAACCTGGCTTAGCCCATTCCTGTTTATCCATATACCTTCAGGAGCGATTAGATTGTAGCATCTTCACATCGGGGTTTTCGTTATGCCGACAGCGCTTGTGTCAGATCAGTCGGAACTCCTCTCCTCTGTGATGCGCGCGCTGCTGTGTGCTCTCGCTGACAAAGCAGGCTGCCGGGGACCAGCGCGTTCAGTTCTGGGCTGAAGAGGATCCCGACACCGGTACCAGGGCTGTGTGGAAGAGCAGTGCTGGCACAATGCATCCTACGTACAGCGTGTTGGGTGCTTAGGTGAGAGAAGCTACAAGGCACAGTGTATGATGGATGATGTCCCGGAAAGTGTTCCTTCAAGGCAGAAAACATATGAAGAAAAGTTGGGGTTTTTTTCCCAAAGATTAGAAAAAACTTAAGAAAATCACAGGAAAACAAATGACGCTTTAGTTTTAGCCAAGGAGTAGGATGTCTAATCCAAGCCCAAGCGATTTGCTTTATAGTCTCTTTGCAGATTTTCCAGAAGATGAGGGTGTATCTGCAGGGAGACGTTTGAATGTGAAAATGAGGCTTGGGAATATCTGTTTGTCCATACTCTCTTCTTTTGTTAATGAAGCGTTTGCTTAGATACTCAAATGTTTCTTGGCTCCTTTCTTAAAAAGTTATTTGGAAGTATCTTTCTTAAATGTAGATGCCTGAATCTTGAAGAATGAAGCTTTTCCTTTTAATCTAGAGATTACTGCTACGTATGTTGATTTAACATTGCTTTTATTTTTAGGGTAAACTGTGAAAAGCTCAGGACAACCGATCTTCAGCTGCCCTGATGCTATCATCTGGGGTGGAGCCTCTCCTTGATTCTTCTGTGTCTGCTGCAATAGAGGAATTGTACACCGGACTGCCAGAGAGCATCTCGACTGAACTTATGGCTGTATCGGAGCCTAATGTTGGATTAGATGCAAAATCTGATGTATCAACGCCAGTGCTAGCACACAGTGACAGTCCATCAGCTGAGCATCATAGGACTTCTGGAGTAGAAAACTTTTGCCAGAAGACAGAGAATTTGGGTGATATGCACAAGGTGATTTCTCATGGGCCAGCAGAATCCCTTACTGAAGAATTACTAAAGGCTGGAGACCTTGAAGAGGATGAAAAAAATAAAAAAAGAAACTTTAGGAAACTAGACTGTTCTAGTGATGGATACCAGAAAGAAGACAAAGAGGCACAAGATGCTGAGGAGTATCATGCTGAATGCTGTGCTTTAACTCCTGGGGAAAGTTGGTCAAAACAAGTAAGCAAATGCAAAAATTCATCCCTGCATGATATTTTGAATTTAGGGTTAGAGTGGCTAGGCACAGGACTTTGTCCATGTGGTTTCCTGTTTCTTATTTGTGTCTTCTGGCACGTGTGTCATTGTTTGGATTATCATGGGTCCAGTGACAAATTAGACTACATTTCAGTAGACCAACAGTGTTTTAAAATACCAAGCTTTTTGCTTTCTTAAATACTGTTGGAATGGTGTGAGGCAGATATGTAACAGAATGAAGAACAAAACTGGCTGGTGACTAAAAGGGACGAGAGAAACAACTTAAAAAGCTCCTTGCCCGGTATCCATGTTTTGTGGGTACAGCATATTCTGCTGGTACCGTCATCCCCAGTCAAGGTACTAACCACTAAATAATAGTTATTTCAGTCTGGTAATAGTTTTATAATGCTACAGGGGGCTCCAGTTCAGTATTTCAGGTTTTAATCTAAAAAGAAAGGTTATTCTTCAATTTTATAATTATTGTTCGTCATTAGAGAGGAAATCACTGTTAGTTTCATCTTTCAAAACAAGATACTCGCATGGTCATGGCTTTTTTTTCCCCTCCCCTCTAGCAAACACTGATAAATGTTATTTCTAGGCAAAGGTTTGCTGAAAAATGTGCCAAAGAATACTCTGTTAAAAACTGAAGAGTCACAAAACTCTCTATTTAAAAATTGAGATTTTTAGTGACTTTCTTGATCGGTGTTCTTTAGTTTGTAAGTAGTTTTCACACACACCAAAAGAACATAGGGGAGAAAAAAAGTATTGTGACTGAACACATACCAGCCAGGAAATATCTGGACAAGGTGCATAGGTGCCTGTTTTACACTGATTACTGGATGTTGCATAATACTAAAGTACTTTGTGGTTTTAACTCTGGATTTTGATATCTGTTTGATTTATTTGAAAGCCTGCGAAAATAAAGTTAATTAAATTGTCCATAGCCATTCAGTTTTCCAACTTTCACATATTTCAGATATGCAGGTAGTTTGGTTGTGGGGTTTTGTTTTGGTTTGGCTCGGGGGTTTTTTTGCAAGTAGACCTAGGTCATCTGTTCCTGGGTTGATGTGTTTTTGAGCCAAGGGAAGGAGTGGTAGAAGGCAAGTTCTAATAAAGATCAGAAAAAGCTGATCTTTATTAGATCAGCATCTTACCAGAGGTATACAGTAATGATTTGGGGATGCGAGATAGACTTGGAGACTGGATTACTCTTCTGATTCAAATTTGCAACAATTTGCATTTTAAGCCACTTACGTTTTAGCTGCTTGCATTGCAAAACTTCATTGCTGCTAAATACAAATCTTTTCTGGATGCATCATTGTTTAATGGTGAGATGACAGTGATTGATGGGATCAGAAAGGAATGACAAGTCCTTGTGTGAACCACTTGCAATGCAAGGTTGCCTCTGTGCAAGGGCTGTTATGTTCTGAGATTTCTTGGTGGTTTTCTTATTCAGAACTAACCTAGCTGAGCAGGTACAGTCCCGGAAACATGCTAAATGTTTCAGAAAATCGATCAATCTCCACTGATATTTCTGTCTTGTTTCAGGAGGACCCTCACTTAAACCAGCATGGGGTGAAGTCTTCGAGTACCTGTGGCACTGAAATAGCGGGACCTCTGAAGAACACAGGTGCATATTTTAGTTGTACATCCCTATCCACCCCCTGCTTCTCTCCCAGGTTACTTTTTGTTGATATAAAATTGATGAGTGATTGTGGGATAGCTCATTTATTTTGCTTTACAGTAGCAACTATTACCTTGCATAACTAGAACAATGTGGAAACTGAATCCTCTGCTTTTTCCTGACAGCATGTGTACTTTCCTGAAGACCTTTTATGTACAAGTTATTTAATTCAAATACTTATTTACCCCAAAGTAGAAGCTGTTGTTAATAGCAGACATTTTGCATTTCCTTACGTTTCAAAGCTGGATTATATGAGAGCAGTAATAGCAAAGATGTGAAAAAGTATGACTTATTCATTTTCTAATGTTTGAAAAAATAAAAAGTGCAGAATCCAAAGGAAGAGGACAACAAAACTAATTCTTAATTTCATTATGATCTGTAATCTTCTAGCTCCAAATGCTTTGGTCACTTTGCCTGCATCCAGTAATTATTTTCTTTCTCCCTCCATGCTCTCATAACCAAAACTTGTTCTTAGTTGAAGAATGCCATCTAGTCTTGGTTCTTAGTAGAAAATGTGAAAAAGATCTGCAGAAGTCTGAGGAATTTGTTCCCTGTAAAGTTTTGAATATGAAGATATTCTACAGCAACTGTAATTTTTTGAATTAGCAGCTTCTTCATGATTTTACAAAAAAGTTTATTAATAATCATAATTGCTTGGATGGAATGAGATATGCATTGTCTTCCTATGGATGACTTACTGACAAAAATGCTTTCGAGGAAGAAGAAATGGAAATGGCTGCTCAATGCACAGCCATATTTCTAGGATAGAGCAGATAAAGTACCCAGCTATGTTGAGCTTTGGTGTTACAGATAAGCATTATGATGTTGGCCATGACTTCGTATGTATTGAGTTATAGGACCTGCATTGCACCTAGCTCGGTATTAGAGGAATCTGAAAAATAAAGGTCTTTGGATGCCTGCTGCTCATGGGGAATGCCTGTATTGAAAAGGATTGTATTTGTTACATTAGGTTTGTAGTGGGGTAGTTTGTTTTTTCTTCTAAAGGCTTGTAGTAGAATTGCTAGCATCAGTTCTCACTTTTAAAAACATTTTGGTAACCAACACTGTACACAATACTGTGTACAATGCTAAAAGGAACTTCATAAGCTGAATGCCTTCTAAATTTATTATATGGTTCTGATTTGCTTTATTTTTTCTTATGCAGAAGAAAACCAAGCAAATGTTCAGGTGACAGCTGAAACTCTGCCAAAGCTCACTGAAGTACAAGGTATGAAGGCTGATGGGACTAGGATATTTAGTAAAGCAGGATACAGGAATGACTGTAAAGGAGTGAGTAAAGGTCTTCCAACTGAGAGCAATGAATGCCCAGACGTAGACACAGTCATGGCCAGAGCTGGGGTTTCAGAAACCAGGATGTTAGATTTTTTAGAGCCTTTAAAAGTCATGGATGTTGAATCAGCCACAGAGCATCCACAAGAAACAAATGAATATAATGGATTGAAAGCCCCTACTGCCACGCCATTGAGAACAGGGGGTAATGTATCTATTTTGGAGACTAGAGAAGAAAAGTTACCCAGACAAAATCCTGTTAATGAATTCAGTACATCGCTTGCTAATTGCCAGACTCATCAGCAGGATGAAGAAAACGATGCTCATGACTTCTGTACTGGTCCTGTACCTAAACATAATGAACCTCATAGGTTGTCATCAGTAGAAAGTTGTAGAACGCTCTCCATAAAAAGTTCTGACGTTTTATGTTCAGTTCTGAAAAGCATCTGTTATCTGGACTTTAGAAATATGCCACTAGAAAACAATAGTACTGCAGTCCATGGAATTATCAGTGAAACCCCCAAAAAGTATCTTCCCAAAAACATCGAAAGTCAGACTCATTATGATCATGGAACTGGGTTTGTAGAAAATCAAACCTCCACATCCATGCCAGTGGAGCAGGTCTCAGTGGTCAGGAGTGAAGGATTATCTAGTGCTAACACTGATCATAGGGAAGTAAGTGCTAGTGTAGATAAATCATACGGCTCTGAATTTGAAGAGGCTGCTGAAGTCCGGAGAAAAATTGCTGTGGGAGATAACGTTGAAGTTGGTAGCTGGCTTGAAGCTCAAGAGGGTGCTAATTCTGAGCATTGTCATTCTTCAGTTTTTAGTTCTGTTGCTTCATCTCCTGAGGAGTTCTCAAAAGAAAAATTTAAACTGGTCCCATCAGAAGGTGATAAGTCGAAAAAGGACCAGTGGCAATTCTCTGTCAGTGATCTATGCAAGGATGATATAAAAGAAAATAGTCTATTGATGGAAACGAGCAACATTTCTTCCCATGAAATTGGACAGACAGACATATGCTTTTATAATACCTCCAGTAAAATTTCTCCTCCCAGCAGCCACAGCTGTCTGGATCTTAATACCAAGCTAGAGAAAGATTCACCTGAGGCACAACTGCTTGAAAAGGAATCCGAGAGTAATACAACATCAGAAGAGTTGGCTGGCAGTTTAGTTGAAGCTACAGAAGCTAATAGTAATGACAGTTTGTCCATTGGCAAAGAAACTAATTTGATTTATACAGTAAATGTACCGCTACCTCCTGTTGCACAAAAATCAAGAGAACCTCATTGTAATGAGTGTCCTCCTTGTACTGCTAATGAAGTTTCAAGCAGGGACAAGGCTCAGGATAATCCATCTGGAAAAGAATCAATTGGTGCTTCTGGAACAACAGGGGAACGAGTCGCTGAAATTGTGCTCCATAAAGACAAATTCAAGTCTTCAGTAAGTTCCAGGACTTTTGATAACCCTAATATGACAAGCAAAATTTCCCAAAAGAACATGAAGTCTTCAGCGGGAAATACAGAGAGTGTGATCACTGGTTTAGAAAATGAACACAGGGACACATGGAATTGTACTAATCAGAGTATAAAAGGCCAGTGTACAGCTGCCAGTACTTCCTGTATTTTATCAGGGAGTGCACGTGTAGATGATGTTCTCCCGAACAGTCATTCTTTTAATGTTGAGGTTGATAAGAAGATTGAAGAAAATTGTAATTTGGAAGGAGAAGCTTCAGCTGGATATAATAGTAAAAAGGCAATCATCTTTCCAGAAGCAGACTTTCCTTTGGCATGTGGATCTCTTCCTTGTGAAGATGACTGGGGCAACAGAGGTGTAGATCTGCATGGGATAAATGACATTTCCACAGCAAAAAACATGTTTTGCTCAGCTTATACTGCAGAGAAGTCTGTTGCTACCTTGGTAGGAGATGAGATTTCAAATAAGAATATGGAGGTTGTGAAACAATTTGATCTTTGTAAAGTAACAGATGGCAGTGAAATTGTTTGTGACAGAGATGAGGCAAAAGAACAAATCAGCATGTGTGCTCTCCAGACAGATGAATTTGATAAAATAAGAACTGTGGATTTTCCAAAGGCTCCTGAAGGCAATCAGAGAAATAAGACTAGTGAACAGCTATTAGTCAGATGTTTGAACAAAAAAAACTGTGTTCATAATTTTGGATTTTGCAACTCTCCATTAGGCCCAAAGAAGAGAGAACTAGGCACATATGAGAAGAAAGAAGTGTCATCACTCACAGCTAATCCCTCTGAATGTAGTGCTTCAATCTGCGATATATTACTCAACAACATGAATATTCAAACACAACATGCTAGCCAAACAGAAAAGACCCTTTGTCCAGTGGAAAATCGGCGTCTTGCATGTCAGAGTGAGTTTGATGGCCCAGTTCCAGGCAGCAAGCAACATTTAGAAAGTTTAAACAAACAACCAAATGCTGGCTTACAAACTACAGCTACTTGTGTGGAAGAAACGAAAATATCAATTGGCTCTAGTCGAAGTGAAGAGATACTGTTAAAAACAGGTGACGACCTGCCTCTATTAGTTCATAAATATGCAAGAGAAGACAGTTTTCAAGGAACTCTGAAAGAGAATGTAGTGGATTTGAACTCTTTAAATGATGTGAGAAATGAAGACTGTTCCAGATACGTGGGCTTCATCAGTGATCTAACTGAGAAGACAATCGAACTAAAAGAACACGAGAACGGATGTGAAAGAGAAGATAAAGGAACTCGTGAAGAAAGCTTTTCCGATAGCAAATCACATTGCTCACAGCATGCTTGCTTTATCAAATGTGCAAAAGAGAAAGCAGACCTAGTGTTTGCAGGGAAAAAAATGCAGCAATCTTTGCCAAAGATGAAGTGGTTGGTGGAGGACCAGGAAAATACAGTTAGTGCCCGATTTTTGCCCTTCTCATCAATTCATGGGAGTCTGTCATATAAGCCAGAAAATATGAATGTGCTTTCAGAGACAGAAAACAAAAAAAGTCTGAGAATAAAATCTATCTTAAATAACTCTTGCCCGCAGTTAACATTTGAGCCTCGTAAAGAAACTGATGCTCAGAAAGGTATTGGTCCATCCCATTTCAGAAAGTTTGACATCCAAGAATCTTTCAATGAGACTCAGGCAGACACAGAAACACTGTCAGCTCTGAACTTGGGAATCTGTCTGCCTGAGAAAGAAAAGCTGTGTATGTCGTCTGAGAATACACAAATAGATAATTGTGATTTGTCTTCAGCCGAAGTTTTTAGCAAACATTCTTCAGTGACAAAACCTCTTTCTGTAACAACGTATATTAAGGGAAAAGCCAGCAATACTGAGATTCCATCTTCAGAGAATGAAACAGCAGCTAGCTTTCTGAACGGTGCAAAAAGCTCAAGAGTTTGTGCACACAGCAAAGAAAGTCTGAGAGATGAGGGGCATAGCGTGCTAACTGCAAAAGACATGGATGTGACCTTGCCAAAAAGTACTCACTGTGGAGAGAAGTTTAAGAATGCACGTGTAGAAGAGAAGATGGCAAGAGAAGTAGTCCCTAGAAAAAAGTTACCCATAGATTCTTTTCTTGATGGAGAAGATTGTCCATGGGCCTTGTTAGAAGATTCAAAAGAGTCTGGTAGCAAAGTAGTCCCTCTCAGTACTGAGAATTATGGAAAGATTTTGGAAGAAATCCCAAGATCTAACCTAAATAATCTTTCAAAAGAAAGAAAGAATGCTGTAAAGCTCACAAACTTAGCAGGTACCAGTCTACTTTCAGAAACTGTGCGTGATTGTCAAGCTGAAGATGCGTCTGACGCAGAAACTTCACCAGAATTGCAATATAATACAACACCCACATTTTATCCATGTATGAGTATACTATCAAACAGTTGCAAAGAATCATCCCCAAGCTGTGTGGTTTGCAGTGAAGTATGTGTGCCTTACAGATCAAATGCACAGAGCAAAGATAATGTAAAGATTACAGAAGGCCAGGACACTATACCAGCTCATTCAGTTTGCAAGGAAAACGAGGCTTTAGGTTCAGAGAGACTTGATCAAATAGAGAAATGTCACGTACTTAAACGAAAGAAGAAGTATGAGAAGATGGAAGTACATCTGTCAGACAAGGCACAACAAGAACAGAAGTCAGAATATCAAGAGAAAGCAAAAATCACACCGCAACCAAGTACATTGCACAGTTCTGAACTCTTATGCAGCTCTTCAAATAAGTTGGTGACATCAAGAAATATGAAGTTTGAAGGTCCTCCAGAGGAGATTTTTGCTGTCAGAAGCAGTGAAAATAAACTACATAGCACTTTACAAGAAGTCAAAAGGCCAAAGATTACCACAGATATTATTAGTTCACAGTTTTTGAAGACTCAGGATTCAGAAATGGAAAACCTGAACCTTAATTTAGGGTATGATGGAATCCCTGGTGCCTTTGGAACTACAAATAAACTAAGAGGACCTCTTCCATTCAAAAGACAGCCTGGAAGGACATGCAAAAAAGTTCCCACATCATATCAGCTAAAAACCGTAAGAAAAAGCAAAAAAATTAAAAGTTCACCTTTTTTTGAGATTCCTCCAGAAATATTCCCTAAGCAGGAAAACACACTTCTCAAATCTTTGTGTTTTCCATGTAAACCACCAACAATGGAAACAGAAACAGCCATGAGATTCGTGCATATGCCAAGGCAGAGGGCCAAGAGGTGCAGTTTGTTGAACAGCTTGAAATTTAGAAAACATACCAAAGAACCAGCATTGTTGAGCAAGCTGTCTGCAATGGCTAGCAAACTCGTGGCACCTGCCAAAAGCATCCATAACTTAGAACCTCTGCCATATTCTTCTGAAATTCTTCCAGTGGCTGCGAGGTACAGCCAACGTAGATCTAAAAATCTATTGGAAGCCTTTTCTTGCATTAACAGGAACTTACACTCACGCTGGGCTGACAGTTGGTGCACCAAGATGTTCAGCTTTCAGCCTTTGGCACTTTATCCTGTAGAATCTACCAAAATACTTTTTTCAGACTTGAGCCACAAGCCTCCAACCTCTTTCTTGGATACCCCAGTTTTCCCAATTTCTTTCCACATAAAATTGGACTCCAGTCCTGTGACAGACCTCACAGGGATTACATCCCAGCACTCTGTACATCACAGACCAGTTCTGGGAGAAATGCCAGCACCGCCTTCAGAGTGGACTTTCTCTTTGCTTCTCTCTCAGAGGTGTTCAGATACAACAGCTTTCAAGGAAGATTCCAGACTAGATAACGAGCTGCATTCCTTTCTCTCTGTAACAACCCCCAGGGCTGTTGCCCTTCATCCTGACCATGGAAGAAGTGCAATAGCTGAAAGAAGAGGAGGTTGTTCCATGCTTGGCCTTCACACAGTGTTAGCACTTTCTTCCCCTGGATGTTACAGGATTTGGACGAGAAGAAGAAACTTAACCAGTCATATTCCTACCATCCAGAGACTATTTATATCACAATTCGCACAAGGTTTGAAAGGGGCAAGGTATCCAACTTCTGTATCAGATGACCTCGTCTCTTCATTGCCATACTCACTGGGCAGGGTACTATCCATATGGAGTCAGCGTGGCCCTTCTGCCCGTCCCTCTGAAATCACTCTTCTCCATTCCAGTCACTGCAAGTGGCAGCCAAGTGTGGGCATCGAGAACAGGTAAAACCCATCAATTTATTTCTGAGATTAAGTATGTATAGGGTATGTACTTGCTCCTTTTTGGGAGGGAGAGGGTAATTGCAGCTTGCATCGGAGGGTCAGTTTCCCCTGTTCCAAATCTACACGTTCTGCTCCAAAAATGGCTCAACATGGAAGATTCTTCCCTACGGAACAGTCTGTTAGCTGAATTTAAATATACTTGCCTTCACTTCTTTAATACTATCCTGTTTTGGCAGAATGGCTAACTCTATTTTCTTCTCCCTTGCAAAATATACACACCATGCATCAGAATATATAATGCAGAAAGGTGAGCTACTTCATTAGGTCTATTCAGAGTGACTGCAGAACAACTGGATTTCTGAGGTAGGAAAGTTTTTTTCAGAGGTTTGAGCCACGAGTGCCACTTGGAACTACTGTAAAATGCTCAATATCAGATTAGGAAGAATCCTAAGGGGCACGGGGTGGCATTCGCTTAAATTTTTAATTGTATTCCATGACTGTTCTATGGTAATTGAAACCTCTTTATGTATATGTATATGTATGCTTTTTGATAGTATGTGCCTGATGTATTATTGGCACAAGCAAGTGTAGCTCCAGTTCAGGTTGGTAATGAATTTTTGTGTGTGTGTCATTCTCGTTATGAGTGGGAAGAGGACTGAAATCTACTCTGCATATTTAATTTAACTTTGCTATTGGCATTTGAGATCTTTTTACTAAGAAACAGAATGAGAGAAGAGGTTCCTAGCTCTGTTACAGGATTTTTGCAAGCTCTTGAGCAAAGATTTTGCCCTTTATGCCTCAGTGATGGGGGGCAGTTCAGTCCCTGATTTTACAGTCTTGAGATTCCTGGACAGAGTATAGGCTCATGAGCACTGTAGAAAATTCGATTTGATTTCTTTTGTTTAATATGGCAGTCTCTAGAGAACTGTTGAATTTGGCTTGTCTTATGTCATAGCTTGACATACGTATAACCAAAAATCTTGCCAGATAAGTAATGCTGCATTTTGCTTTGTATAAATGGATAACATACCTAAAATTTTAAGTATATCACTTGTTAGCGTGTCTACCAAAGGTGTGACTGAGCTTATGAAAGTACTACTCCATTCTGGGAGTTGTCTGCGCTAAAAGAATGAAGTTGAATAATGGCATAGAGACAACTTTGCAGCACATTCTATTGGACCTGCATTCTTTTTCATTCCATACAAGTCAATATATCAGGCTGAATTTTCTAGTGTACAAATTAGTACTCTGGAAGTAGTCATACCAGTAAACTACAGTTGGAGCACTAAACAAAAATGAGACATTGTTGCCATTTTTTAAAAACAAACACCTTTTTAAAACTTACTTCTGTGTATGAGGTGAATTTATTATTTTGTATTGTTGAGGCATGTTACCCTTGGACTGGGAGATCAGAGCTGACTTACGCTCTCTTGTTTTCTCCCATACTTAAGTCTACAGACTCCTAGGCAGCTTGTTACAGCATATCCAGTTAGCTAAAGTAAAAGAGGGTTTAATTCCTTGACGTAAAGGGTAATTTGAAAACCAAATGTTTTGCTATGAATGATCTTTATCCCAAAGGGAGAGAAGCCAAATCAAACCTTATCACTTCAAGTGAAAAATAACCCAAAGTTAAAACAGTCTAAAACTCCATTTGTTTTTTCTCTAAAATATCTTGCAAATGTGTGTATGAGGTAGCTTTAATTCTTCTGCCCTACTCAGATTTTCTTTAAAGTGAAGTTATCGTAGCATGCAGTGAGTTGAAAAGAATGTTTGCAGAAGTTTAAAGAAGTGCAGCAAATAAATTCTATTCCTAAGGTTTGGCTATAAAACAACGTAAAGAACAAAACCTAACATTTTAAATATTTAACACCATTTTAGATTCCATTTTGCTGAAGATTGATAGCCTGTTCTCATCAACTAGTATTAAAGGTATTAACAGTAACAGTGACAAAAGGATAATTCAGTAAATCTCTCTTAAATTTGTAGGTACTCAAAAAAAAAAAAATCTCCTGTGAAATAAATGTTTGGTATATAAATACAAGAATGCAAGAAGTATGTTCGGTGCAGTATAAAAGCATTTTCAGCTCCCAGAATGACAAAAATCTTTGCCTGTTTTGATTAAGATTGTTAAAAATCAGAAAAATTAAAAAGTGGCTCCAAGTTCTCTGCAGGCCATTTTCTTCTGGAAGAGATTTGTCCTCTTTAAATTATTTCATTCATTGTTAGTGTTTTTAATAACCAGGAAAAAAAGGAACTAGAGTAGTTCTCCTGTCTAAAAATCTTCTGTCACTTCCACTGCTAGTAATAAAGCATTCTTTAAGTGAAATCTTTTTTCTAATTAATGCTCATTGGATTCAAAATTTCTAAAGTGTTTTTTTCTCTCCCTGTAATTTTTTATTATTTATTGCATAAAATAGTATGGTCTGCTTCTAGCATGGAGGACTCGGATGCACTATTGATGCAGTTCCAGTAGTGTTGGGATAGTGAGTGGAACATTGAGAGAAACAAAATGTCATAGTTCTGATATTAAATGACAAACTCAAGAAATGGGTCTTTCTGACCTCCTTATATTTGGACTTATTTGTGCTGCCAGCATGGTTGGTTTTCATTTATTTTGTAGCATTCCAGTCTGGCTGTAACTTCTTTGCTTTAGAACAGTGAAGTACATTTAGCTGTTAGTTTGGAAGAACAGCAAGTACAAGATTTGCTGTTTAATGTAATAAAAGCTGTCCCAACCGTTTTTTTTTTTCCCCTGCTATTAATAGTGTGGGCACAAAAATAAAGCTTAATATTAAAGAACTTAGAACTGCTGTGCTGACTTTTATGCCATAGAATTATGGTAATTACCAACCCTTATGGAAGGGCCTTTGGTTATTCCAATCGATTAAGAATATTCAAGTAAGATTGTGGGAGTTAGAGACAACAGGGAGTTAATCTTATGCAAATCCTTCCTTTCACTTGTTACTGTTGCCACTCTGCGCTTTTTTATTTAGTAGCCAAATCTTTCAAGGTTTTTGGTTACTTCAATTTTAAAAACTGGGGGTTTTGAATGAGGAATATAGACTTTCATAGAAATAACTACAACTTTCAGACTAATACTGTCTCCCTCTCTGTACGTTTATTTCCTTTTCTCATCACTACCATTTTTAAGTCAAAGTAGGACTGTTTCCCTAACAAGCTGTCAGTGAAATTTAGTGGACTAAATGGCAGATGTGGCTTGCTCTTGTATCATTTTAGTCTCTCATTCCTGATATTAGCATTTTTTGTCTTACAGTCCAGTTTATACTAATAATTTTTCCCTCATCTTTTTTATAGCGTAGACCTAATTTCTGTCTGTCTTTTTTTGGGTTTTTGTCATTCTTCTTTTGAACCAGCTATGCCATGTTACCGCACTTACCTGTACAGAGTATGGAAGCACTACAGACTGCAGGTCATGAGATACGGTGAGTCTCTTGGACTTTGATATTTATTCTGAGTAGTGGGATCATAAGTTTTCTCAGAAAGACATTGCTTATGTCATTTTGGCTTTCAGCTTTTGGCAGTTCACTTCAAGAATAGCTTTGTGATTAAAACATTAGTGAAGTAAACTGACTGGATCTTGTAATGGAGAAGTGTGGAGGGGCATTAATGCAAACACCATGTAGATCATTGCACAGGACAATTCTGTTACTTTCAACCACATTGTGCCACTTATTATGAAATGAATATGTGAAACTATAGAAGTTTGTTTCCTTACTTGGGTATATGTTCTTTCTGTCTGAGCAACTGGACGCTAGGTGCTGAAACTTCCTTCTATTCTTTGTCAGTGTTGGGATGGCAGATATAAAAGCTATCTTTTAAATTTATCTGTAAAGAAAAAGTAATAAATTAATAGTTGTGTCAAAGAAATTTGCTGGCAGAAAAGGAGGATTAATCACTTTCTATCAGTAGTTACTAAATAGAGCTGTAACCTGTTTACCTATACGAAAAGGAAGAGAGTAGGTTTAAAATTACATGTTCAAATACACCGGCAGTTTAGTTTGTTTCAGTATCAATGTGGGCTGCAGCAGTTTTGGGCTGTATGTACGTACCGGAGAAAGCGTTCACTTACTTGGGCAATTTCTATGAACTGCATTGCTTTTTGTGCTCATATTGCAATTTAGGAACATCACCTGAGAGCATGGAATGCTGTTGCAGCACAAATTGGATATTAATCTACATATGTTCCCTTCTTCCTCTGTTACAGTCTGGAAACTTCATTACCTCTTCCATTACCAAAGTCTTGCTCACTTCCAGAATCATTGCCATCTCCCCCAAGGCTTTCAGCATCGGAGCTCCAGGTCCATGCCCTTGATGAAGCTGATGCTTCTGTTCCAGCCTGTCTTAGATCCCAAGATGACACAGAACTGAAAAAAGTGAGTTCATTTTAGACTTTTAGATATCTCAGACTCTTGGTTCCCCAGAACTTGAAGCTGCTGCTGCTGAATATTATCTAGTAACTGTTAAAGACGAGAGAAAAAACAGGCTGTTAGTCCTGGTCTGTGCTGCTTCTTTCTTTTGTTCAAGCAGAAAGAAGGTGGCAAAACAGAGAGGAATGTTTATTCTATAGATAATGTATACTCAACATAAAAGGGAATTCTGTTGACTAGC
This sequence comes from Aptenodytes patagonicus, assembly GCF_965638725.1. Lineage (NCBI taxonomy): Eukaryota > Metazoa > Chordata > Aves > Sphenisciformes > Spheniscidae > Aptenodytes > Aptenodytes patagonicus. The sequence goes on from NC_134963.1 coordinate 12,326,903, forward strand.
ACGGTCATTATTTCCTTTATTTTAATTTTTTTAAAATTTTTTTTTTTTCTTTCTTAAGACTGAGCCAGAAAAGAGGCCAAAGAAAGTCTCACAGATCCGAATCAGGAAAACTGTTCCTAAGCCGGACCCTAACCTTACTCCAATGGGACTGCCCAAACCAAAAAGGTGAGCAGTATCTTTTAAATGGACTCACACTAGCTTCTGTTGCTTACATTTCCTGCATAATAATGTAATCATTTCGATAAATGCTTCTTTTACCACCACCATTTTGTACACTTCCAGTTGAGTGGTCTGATGTTTGCTTCCTTAATAAGAAAATATTGACACAGCTGTATCAACTGTATAGAAGACTGAAGAAAGAAACTGGTCTTTGAACGTAACTTTTTTCACGTGAGAAGGGATAAATAAAGGACTATTGGATATGAACTACTGACGGGTTTTAGGCAAAACGTGGAAAACTAAGCTGCAATGGAATGATTTTCTAAAGAAAGAAGTTCACATTGATAAACACACATTGAAAATAAGTCATTCTACAATGCACAGTGAGATGGAGTGATCCATTAGGAAGTTCTGTTGATGCAAATTATGTCGGAGTTCTTCACAGTCCCTTCTTTGTTTGTGGTATATGATCTTAGGGAAACATTAGGTCAGTGTAAATGTGGGTAATCACAGTGCCAGATATTGATAAAGCTTTTCCAATCAGTCATCTAGTATTTTGTTCACTTCTGTCTTAAACAGAAGTGCCAGCTTTGACAAAGGAATGCATTTCTTCAGAGATCAGCTTGCTAATTAAGTGTCAATAACTAACTTTTAAAATCAGTCTCGAGATGAAATGTTAATCTGCTAAACTAAGTCTTTTCTTAGCTTCCACAAAAAAGTGACCTGTGAAGGAATTTCCCTTTCTTCTTTTGAGCATCATTATTTTGAAACATCATAGAATGCTAGAAGGAACATTGACCTCTGCAGAAATGGCAAGTCTTGACCCAGACCTCATAAAAACACTGTATGAAATTAGGTACTTAATGACCTCATTTTTCATTCCTCCCTATCCCCAATTAGAATCTAAATCTACTTTTTAAGTTAAAGCATAATTAGTTAGCGTTTAAGCATAGAATGCAAACCATACTTGTTTCTAGTAAATCTGCTTGTTGTGAAGAGAGGTAGTTTTGAAATTCTTTTCTTGATTGATTTGTTCGTTACTTTTTCAGGCTTAAGAAGAAAGAATTTAGTTTAGAAGAAATTTACACAAACAAGAACTATAAGTCCCCTCCTCCAGCCAGGTTGGTTCCGCTTCCTAATGAGAAAACTAAGATAAATGTAAATTACTTAGGCAGAGAGAGAGAGAAGATTAAGGGTGTCTGAAAGCTAAGAGGGAGATAATTTTTTAAAATTGCTCTAGTTTAAAGTGGTAGAGAAAGTTAATTTAAAAATAGTATCTTTTACTATTTGGATGGAAAGCAGTGAAATAGAATATCAACTAAGAATTTGCAGCTGTTTAAGTATGGCTTTGTATATTTTATTCATCTACTCATTCATTCCGGCCTCCATCCAAGTACAGTACTTCTTCAAAATTCAAAGGCAACTAAATATTCTTTAAAATACTAACAATAACTGCCTGTCATCAAGTATAGCATGATTATCAAGACTGGTACATTTTTTAATGTTCAAATCTATTTATTCTATAAAATCAAGATTCTATAATTGTGCTTTTGAACTGAAATATGGATAGAAAGAGATTCAACCCAAATGTTTATGCAGCAATAACAAATTATTTAGCTAGCAGTAATGTGCGGTTGTAGGAGGTGTAAGCTGTAGGTAAGTACGCATTACAAGAGGTGTGGAGGGACTGTAAAAATGTAGAAGTTAGAAGTGTGTTTACTTGGGTTATGAAATCCACCAGTTTCCCTGTCCTTAACTGCTTCTTGAGTATTCATGAGTTCTGTCCTTTGCTTTTACCAGGAGCTTGGAAACAATCTTTGAAGAGCCCAAGGAGAAAAATGGACGCTTGGTCTCTGTCAGCCAGCAGAAGAGAAAGCGCATTCTAGAGTTTCAGGACTTTACTCTTCCCCGGAAAAGGAAGACACGAGGCAAAATCAAAGCAGCGGGTAGTTTCACCCGAGCAAAAAAAGCTGCACTACAGAGCGCTGAGTTAGATGCTCTTCTGAGTCAGAAGCTAATGGACCTTGAAGCCTTTTTTGCAAAGGAGGCTGAGCAGGAGCAGGCCTCTAGCATCTGAAGGAGCCATTTAGCTGAAAATGGTCCAGTCAGCTCCTTTAGTATTTTAGTCCTGTTGGGAGAAATCTACTGACTTCTTCATACATTACTCTACCACTCTGTTCTAATATCTGATGATCAGTTTTTGGCTGTGGCCTTCTTTAAGGTGCTATTTTATTTTATTTTAAAATGCTATTGGAGGGATTCTTTTAGGTCCCTGTTTGACTGTAACACAGCCACATACAATTTACCATTCCTTCCCCAACCTCTGGAAATTACTGCTAATGTTTAATTAAGTTTAAACACCTTTTGGGGGTAGAGTAGGAGTGTAAAGGAGGAAGTAGTGCACCTTCAGTGATGCTAGAACTCTGTACTCCAGATCATTTGCACATTTGAGTCTGCTGTTGTTACTGTAATGGCTGTTTTGAAGAACCTGACAGAAGAGATATGGTGTTTGATAAAGATGAATTCTAGCAAACACATTCTTCATATACCACTAAATTTTTAATAATTAAAAGTAGCTGTCTGGGTTTGCTTTCAATTGTTTCTTCCTTCCGTTTACTTAGAAGGTTCCTTCTGAGTTTCTGTGCCCTTCCTGGCTTCAGGCAGCAGAAGCCCCACATAACTAGATTTTAAATAACTTGCACTTTGTATGTGTTTCTCTATTTGCTGCATGAGGACACCTTTTAACATGATTGAGTTCAAAAAAAGGTAATATTTTAAGAAAAAATTGTGCCCAGTACTAATTTTTCCCAAATAGTAGAGTTTTTAACTACTTGACTATTGCCAACCTCTTCCCCAGAGGAAAAGGTAATTAGCCCACGAGGATGTTAAGCTGCAGGATACGTAAGTAGAGGTTTTTAGTTAACTGAGCTGAGCTGCTGTATGCAGGGAACACCAGCAAAATCTTTGAGATTCATTTTTAAGTTATTTAATTCCAGTAAAACATCAACTTAATTGTAATGCCAACAAGAAAATAATTTTTTTTCCATCTTGAGGGGTTTTTTACCACTTTAGATTTACAATTCATGTAGCTCATAATTAGATATTCTCTGTACAGCACTGTTGTACATAATAGCTAGTGTTGTACAAAGAGCCTCCTAGCATGTGGAAATTTTTTTTTTCTTCATTATGTAAGGCCATATGTAATTATCTGATGCAGCACTGGGTAATTTCTCAGCTATACCTTTTGAGGGAAGAGAGCTCCTTTCTGGGATAACTTCTGTTAAACTTACTTGAAGCATAATTCAAAATGAATGCTAGCTGCGTTCAGGTAATTTCTGTCCTTTAGTGCCTATAGAAGTTATTCAGGCAAAGCTGTCATTGCTGGGATGCTCAAATATAATTAGTCTGTTCTTTCTTTCACTTGTCACTTGAAACTTGCACTTTCTTATTTACCTACCCATATAATATAGTTTCTGTTTACCTTCAAAATGAGCAAATATCTAGTGGGTGGGTATTTTTAATAAAGTCCCAATAAATGCAGGACTGAAAATACCGCCATTATCTTCTGTTGCTCTGCCACTTCTGTTACTGACCGAACAGAAAACTAAAAATTAACAATCTGTTGAATTTGAGAGCTTTGAAAGTAGAGAAATGGAAAAGGATTAGTACACTGTGTGTGCCTGAGTCTTGAAAGAAATGTAATCTGGGCTTGTTTTACTCCCAGCTGATGTGCTGGGATTGCTAGAAGTTTACATTCTTGTTTTGGAGGCTAATTATCTTTAATCAGGAAGACTGAAGAAGAGAGAGGAATGCACACTTAAAGTAGTGGTGTTTGGGTTTTGAGGGTAAAATAACAAGGCAGGCAAACTTTGAACATATTGACATACTATTTCAGCAGCAAGGTCTGGTTAACCTATTTGGACTGCTAGAGAACATTTTAATTGATCCTCTTTATTTTTATAAAAAGAAATCCCTAAAAAATAAAGGTTGACTGCCTTTTTAAAAATGTTTAAAACTTTCCCTGTACTGGTTTATTAGCCCAATTGTTGACTGGTTGGAAGCTGTAGCAAGAGTGAGATATATATTTTTATGGGTTTATGCTATAGAATGGGGTTGTTACACAGCATTCATTCACCTTCTATTAATATGGGAGGCTTCTAGTCCTGTGACACAATTGAGCTGTAGCCTTACTGGGGCTTTTAAGGAAACAAGGGTATGGGTGGGGAGGGAGGAAACTTGGGTCCAGGCGAAGTTCAGACCTCTAATGTGCTTCAAAACATGGAACGTGTTGGGTTTTTCCTTTGGGTTGTGGTTTTTTGAGGGGGGTTGGGTTTTTTTTTTTCATCTGCTTCCCTGCTCTGTCCTGTTTCTGATTGCTTTGAAATAACATTTCTTAGCTTTCTTTTTAACAGCTACAGCAGAGAGAGCAGAGCAAAGGAAACACTCCATTCTCTTTTGTTTACAATAACTGGAGGAGTTAATTACAAAATGATGTTGCAGTTGCCTAGCTTGTCCCAGACCTTAGTTTGTGGAAACCCAAATATACAGCATTATTCTGTTTTGGTTTAGTATTCATATGGTGATAGAGATGCAAGCTAATTGAGACAAAGCATCTCTTCCCCACCTCCAGCATACAGATGTCAGTCATGCTTGTGCACTTTTTCTTTTTTCCTTTCCCACCTCTGTTCCTGTTTACAGCACTCGTGGAACAGCCTTGTTCCTTGTGGCTGCTGCTTGTACACTGGGAGTGATGACTGTGCAAAAGCTAGGTATTTGCCACTGAGCTGCTTCTGTCCCAGGTAATTGAAAGAAAAAAGTTTAGAGGATGCATCTTTTGGCATCTTGCATACTTCCCTAGCTGAAGGACATGTACACTTGCTTTTTTATAAAGTGAACCCACTCCAGTGAGGATTTTATTTTTATCATCATGGAAAGACATTGTACTTACTGCTCACAGAATGATGACTTAGAGCAGCTTGAGAAGAATTGCAAAGCTTTTGCTGTGTACTGTCTCTTAGTAGTAAGTTTTGCAGAGCCAGGCAGCTCTTTGCTAAATTTGCTGATTATGGGAGGTAGAAAGATCACTTTCCAAAAAAAAAAAAAGAAAAAAGAAAAAAAAAATCTTATTTCCATCATGCTACGACTGGAGCAGCTGAGGCTACTTAATGTACGTTACAGCATTTGCCTGGCTTGGCTGGCCTTGTGGCTGCATACATTTGAGTTCTGATGCTGGATATGATTTTCTGCAAGCAGTTCTCATTTATTGTATTTGATTTGAGGTAGGCCTTTGGTATATTATGTTCCAGGTGCTCTTCTAGAATATGGATGGTAACTGTGGATTAAAAGTCTATATGATGCTATTAAATTAACAAATAGCTCAATGAGAATTTGTACACTTGTGCCATTAGCCTCCATCATGCTATTGGCATTTTGTTTCTGTTCAATATTGTGTGAATCTAAAATTTTACTGTTTCTTTTGTGTGTGTTTTTAATTTATGGAAATAAATTTTTCTGAGAACCTTTCAGGTTTTTTAAGGCCTTCTTTAGTCTTGTATCAGTAAATACACGATATATCTGTCTTGCATACATGGGGGGGAGAGGTCAAATCTTCAGAGATTAACACCGTTAAGTAACTGGGTGGGCTGTTGGTGAGGCATGGAGCAGCAATTCTAGTGTTCATTCATCTGTAGCCATACTTTAACACGAACAGGAACAGACCTGGGGAATTTTAAGCATGATCCTAGCTACTGTTCATAGCATTGACACGGCATCCATCTCTTAAGGTAGCAGAGTAGCAGGAGCCAGACAGCACAGACAGTTCCTGCTAGGTTCAGAACCGAGAGATTCAAAGCTGAAGCAGGCCAGTAGTTCATGTACTACAGTCTGTGCAAGGCATCAGACTGATGTTTTTAAACCAAAGCCAAAGCATAGGAACATCAAAAAGGCCTGTTAAGCATCTGTAATGTCTATGCCAGAAAACAACTCCCCCTTCCCCTCCCCCCCAACCCATAAAATCTTGTGTATAACCCAGATTTTTAACTTATTTCTCTTCAGCTGCATGCTGCTTTTGGCAAAACTAAGCTGGTAGATGCGTTTCTTCACTCTGTTCTCATAACCCCCTTCTCTGATTGAAGTGCAGTGTTACGTGGGTCCCGCAGATGGCATGTAAGCTCCAGTAAAGAAAGCAAGGGAGCACCTCAGACCTAAACAAGCATCCTGCTGTTCCCCTGCTTCTTCAGGGCTACGGCTTGCTGGCTGCAACACAGTATACGAGGATTATGCTCTGTTACCATACTCGGACTTGCTTCATTCACTGTTTGCCTCTCCCTTTTTTCTCTGAAAGGTAGATGAGTTTGGACTTGCATCCTCTCTCTGTTGTTTGATTAGTCAATGTCAAACAATGGGATAAATGAGAAAGAGAACAGTCTTGGCTAAGATGCACTGAATCTAAAACCCTTGCTGCTGGTCAGAGTGCAATTTTTTTCTTTCTCAGGAAGACAAAAGGGGGAGGAGAGGGGTGACAGTAAGTCAAACAACAGAAAAGACAAGGTAGACAAAGACGTGGAACTAACTGTTTAAACCCAGGTATTCTTAGTGTTTTTTACAACTGAGTACTTTACTGCTGCCTCACTTTGTTGTTTTTGGTGGAGGGGTTTTTTAATGTTTTTTCCTTTATATGGCAGATACATTGACTTTATCTCTATTGCAGCTGGCATGTCTTCACTATTTGCATCTCATTTATTGCTAGCTGAGGTTAATACAACTGCAATATATGTAGCAAGGATTGGAAAGTTTGGGGTGAAGGATCTTTTAATTTTTTTTTTTTTTAAATTAAAAATCTTAACCTTGCCTGGTTCAGGGTGCATGGGAGCAGACGGTGATAACACTCTTGCAAACTGAAATGAGCCCTGTCCATGAAGAGCCATCCACTCTAAATCTTTATCCACTGACAGGCAAAACAAATACATGATACATTCTGTTCAAAAGGCTTCATATCATGTTCAGGCAGTTTCTACTTGTAAAACCAATGCTGTTTAATTGATAAATCATATTTTGACACTTCAGAGAATCATAGATTCAAAGGGTCAAAGTACTATAAAGTAATGGTTGGAGTTTTTGACAAGGTTGAATATCCATTGCTTTCCTTCACCTTAAGGCTGCAAAGCATCCAGTTCTGCTGGCTATTAGATGCCTTAATACATTAGTTTGTGAGAGAAAAATGTTTTGATTTACTCATATAAATCCTTGGTTAAAAAAGCAAATACATTCTTCCTAGTTAAAAGCAGAAAAGACTACTGATTCTGATAGTAATTGCATATACAGCCTATAGCATATATGTGTATTCAGCAAGGACTATCTAGCTGCAACCAAAATCACGGATACAGGAGGACAATGTTGCAACAACCAAAATGTCAGCTGATTTTTTTTTGCATGGAAACAGTTTATAAGACAAGCAAGGCAAACTGCTACCAACTAACCTGTGCCACTCATGACAGTCTGTATTTTAGTCCATGGTATTGGCCCTGCTATTTCCACAAAAATGCTGATTTCTCCATAGTAGTTGTACAGAACTGCTGATCCTAGTTCTGTGCTGTAGGTTATGCAGACTGGCCTGTGCTGTTCCACGTGATGCCATGCTCCAAACAAGAAAGGGGTGACATATGAGTAATATTACATTATCATGAACGTAAAATCTGCTTTTTTAAAAAAAAAAAAAGAGTATTCAGCATACATTTCTAGAGATGACTGTTTCCTTGCTGATTGCTTTGGACAGGTTAGACTTGCATATTTCCTTGTTTTCAACATTGATGGTGATGTATGTGCCTTGCAAAGCCTCTGTATTAGCTGTCAGTTCGATGAGGATGCACAAATATCCTGTTTGCAGAAATCTAAGATGCCTACGAACCAGTAAGAAAGTATACACTTAAAGATGCTATCAGCTTTAAAAATAACAGATTCTTCAGATACTATTCACCAAAACAGCAGAATAGAGGTAAAATTCCCCTTTTGAATTTCAGTTCTTTAACAACTTAGACTCACAGAAGTCTAACTTACTGTGTAATCTTCATTTACTTCAATACAGATTTTTAGATCCCAAAACAGCTTGACCCTGGCTCATAGACAGTTTTAGTGATAGCTAAATGCATACTTCATAGAGCTTTCAGTGGAAAACAATGAAAAAACCATCCCTTAAGTTTATAAAGGTTTTGATCTTGAGTTCTCTAGTGCACTCTTTTTAAAAAGGAAATTATTTAACTTATTTTGAGGTTAATTCAAGAATTAAATATAAAATTTCTTATCTTCTTCCCAAGTTTGGCATATCCAAATGAACATTATATTCCCTTTTCCCACAACTGATCTTTGGAATTGAAAGTAAAAATTTCAGAGTGGGAGTAAAACAGTCCTGTTTCAATAACCTCATATTTGCTCTAAAATGTATTTGTTATTCTGTTCCTGCAGAGCTCCAGTTTCAGTGCTTTTGGATAGGAGTTGTAAGAGGCTCTAAAGGAGCTCCAAACACAGTACTCCTTGGAAAACTGTTACTAACAGGATTATGTAGAACATACTTCTCCATTCAGTCTAAACAAAAGGGCAATAGCTATGCACAGAAGGCTTCCCGCTTTGCATTTTTCTCTAACTCAAAATTAAGAACTTGACTTTACCTGCAGGTGTACAGTTAAACACTGATTCTGCCAGTTGAAAGAAAGACACTCCAAGAATTTCCTGATATCTCATGTGACTTGCATGAACAAGGTACTGAGTAGTATCTTTGAAAAGCAGATCACTTTCGCCATACTTCCACGACCGAAAGAGATGGAATTCAGAATCCAGTTTGCTTCCCAGAGATTCCTAAACAGAAAAGAAGTAAATTCCACAGCTTGGATCATAAATAGCAAAGTTAAGCTGGTGACCCTCAGTTTTATAGCAAAATCTAGCCGGGAAAAGGTTCCACTTTCACCTAGCACTGTACTTATTCATACAAAAAGATGCAGTTTTGCAGTGGCTTATTTCTCAGCAAAAGAAGTATAACCACTGTGGAATGGCAGCTGGTGCCAAAATGCCCCTTTAGAGAATCCAAATAACTATTTTCTCAATCTTCTATGCACTTTCTTAATTCTTTCATATTGGACCTGAAGGCATTTTATGTATTTAATATATAAAGCTTTTGATCTGAAAGGGTTTTCAGCAGTCATACGTAACAAGTGATAACATGCTAACTTTTTCCCTGTTATCTGCCTTACCTGGGATTTCATTAGAAAGTCATAGATTTTAGTGACAGTGACTGGTCGAGTCATGACTGTGCTGGGGGGAATGGGGCCAAGGTTACAGCCTGCCCATTCTGTGACTGCAGCACGCGTTCCATCCGGACACAAGAGTTCAAAGTCAATAGGGGTATAACCTTTTGCCCAACCAGACCTGTCCAGATCTGAAAAGAAGATGAAGTGAAAGCAAATCCTTTTAAAAAATGATAGCAGAAGACAGGGTGAATCTCATGCAAAATGTTAAAAATTGAGAGGAAGAAGTTTAGTCAATATGTTCAAAACAAATGCAGCATACTATGTGGTCATTTATTAGGAACAGGGTAGTGTTTTCACTGCAGAAACAGGCCAGTGAACTTAAGTTGCACCTATCAACTAAAAACTAGAGTAACATCAAGGCATACGAACAGCTTATCATGCCTCATCTTCATCTGTAATCAGATTGCTTTCTGAAAACAAAGCAATTCAGCCTGCATGTCCTTTGCTTCCCCAAACAAACTGCTCATCGCTGCATGAATTCCTGTGGGTTTCCAGGCCCTTAAACCTCCACTTGATTTCAGAGAGATTCCTCTCTTAGAAAAGTCTCTTCTGTTACTGAAATTGCCTAAATTAGAATTTCAGTGTGCTTTATCAGGCTGAACAAAATGGGGGTTCCCTTTCTCTTCACCTCTATGAAAAGGCAGCATACTTTGGCTGTTAGAGCAGTGGCATAATTTAAGAAATTGAGGGGATTTAAGCTACTGTAACCAAAACCATTTTCATCAACAAAATCCAGTTACTAGACTGTTGCAAAGATCAGTATTTCCCGGAGGAATTTAAACATTTCACAGTGTAGTAACAATGTTGTTTTAGAAATTGTGAAAGGCAAAATAATTTGCAGTATTTTTACCTATTAAGCTATTTGGACTTTTTATTCCATAAGTGCCTGTGAAACAACATGAGGAAGTTGCCATGTCACGATGAAGCCATACAACATCTCCCAGCACAAACAGCCCACAGCATTGCCCTTATCTGCCATTTTCATTCTTGAGACTCTGATTAAAACCAACAGGTACATGCGCTATGGCTGCCTATGGGAGAAAGTCTGGTGGGAAAAGTCGCTTGCTTTTTAAAGCTTTGAGCTTTCCAAAAATTAGTGCAGTCTCCAAGGATGATTACTCCCCAACACACACCTTGATCTTTGCACTCAGTGATTCCTCTTTGCTCTCTAACACTGAACAGTATCTGAACTTCGAGCTTTACTGGAACACCTACATGCAGGAACATTCTTGCAATCTTCCAGTCACAAACACAAAGCAATTAATGGACATAGATTAAACCTGTAAAAGCTGATCCTCACGAGTGATAGTCAATGTGTGGGAAGTAACTAATGAACATTCTCAAAGGAAAAGAGAATATCTGCATCTCACTCTCTATGTTCTGGAGTAGGTTAGAGTGTTCCAGGAAAGCTACATCTCCGAAGCTTCTTCCACTGGGATTGCCAACTAGGCACCTAGTGCAGGAAAAAAACCAAGAAGTTATCAGAGACAGCCACTACACAATGACTGACATTTGGACAGTCATCTGAAGCTAAAACAGGAGTAGCTGGAAGTATCCCCCTAATCTGTAATTACTTGGTGGTTATATGGAACAAGTTAGTGATATCAGTATAGACCTTGATGGACAGTGTTCACATATTTGATAAAACAATCCCTTTCACCCCTTAAAGCAGCTCCCAAGTCAAAGTTGTGGCACAATGTCCATACAGCCTCACCTGTGCCTAGCCAGGAAAGAGAATGTAATTCAACTAAATGCATTATATATATTCCATAAGAGTGCTTTCACCTTTAATACTCTGCCTCTGCTTCAACTATGTTTTTTTTAATATCTCCAGTCTATTTAATTACCTCCTGTACCCTACACTGCTTTTTACCACATCACCTCTGCTCTCTGACCCTCTAACTATCTTTCAGCCCTTCTCTTTAATGAGTCAGTACCAATGCACTAGGCCTTTCATGTTTGGAAGCACTGTCTTGCTCTGGAAATGGTTTCATGACTGTTTTAAATCACCAATCAGCTGAACATCCCATAGCAACTGCAACCAAAACAGAATACATGCTAGCAAAAGTTTATACAGCCAGTTGCTTAACAGAAAAAAAAACTCCAAAGAAAACCATCAGCAAAATAATAAGCCAATTCTGGCTATTGCTCTGCATTTCTGACTCCAACAAAAGGCTTACCTGAGTGCTCCCATATTGCCATAGTAACGTTCATTGTGACTTGCAGCACATCTGCTAGATACTCGAGCCCCTTCCACCTCACTGTCTCCAATGCACACCCTGCACAGGTTTCCATCTGCTCCTGGCATGCAGCCCTTCCAAAAGTAATTCTGATAAACTGAGTAGAGAAAATTGAGGTGAGATTAGGGCAAGGTATTCCAAAGCCTCTTCAGGCATGGGAAAAGACAGGAATGGAATTCCATCCTAATAGCTAGCAAGAAGAGGGCTAAATAGTGTGAAGAATCACACATAGTCAGATAGGAGGAAGGGCTGCTTCAACACCCTCTGAGACTGCAATCATCACTTGCTGGTCAAATCCTCATGGCCCCATCTCCATTTTACTCCCAAATTTGGGGCTTCAGATTTCCATGGTCTAGTCAACAGATAACCCAGAGTAGCCCTTACCAGAGCCAACGTCACAGTTCTCAGTATCATTCTCCAGAGCTCCCATTGTGTATCTGGAGAGCAGTAACCATCCTCCAGGACTATACAGGTGACTGTGGCAGGATCGCCTTCCCTTAAGGTTACGGATGTTAATCTGTTTGGCATTTTTCTTAGCTAGGGCAACAGCATAAACTGGTGGCAGTGCTGTAAAACAATGACAACAACCAGTTATACCACGGCAATTATTCCAGACAGGTACAGCCCCCTTCTTCCCTCCCTCATCCTGTCACGGTATCTTCAGTTACAGCAGAGGATCTGCATTCTTTGCTTAGCCACAAAGCTCTTGTCCTAGCTGCCCTGCATTATCTGTAAAGCTCCTACTGAACATGCACAGCAATTTCTTTCCCAAACCAACATGCAAATACATTCCTACATAAATCTTAGAGGCAGCCTCAGGAAAACCTAAACCTTTTGCCTTCTCAAAGTTGTCCTGTTACCTTTGCGCTTAAGATGAATTAGTTTCCCTGTTTCCTCCGTGCTCTTAGCAGCCGGGGCACAATCTCCCCCTGGAGAGGAGAGACAACCATTAAGGATCTTGTGACTGCTGTCATTCCTATTACATGGCAGCATCCCATCAAACACCTTGCAACCCTCTTGAGCCATGTCAGCATCTCTGTCCCTTTTCCAGAAGAGATATAATAAACAGCCAGACCAAATGCTAGAGCCAGTTAGTGGAAGAGCTGGGAAGAGTATTTGGACATATATATTGATTCCTGCTTCCATCACAACACATCACAAACTGTGGAGATTTAACTATATTTTTAATGGTACTTGTCTGATTCCCTCCCTTATGCTAAGGTCACATGAGAACTTACCGTAACATTCTGCAGCTACAGGAACCAATCCACACCTCCCTGCAATGTAGACATGCGTTGCGTCCAGGGTGACTGCATCAGCCTCACTACTCTGCCAACAGCATTACAGAAAATAACAAAAACAGGATTTGCGTGAATTGTGTAACCAAGCAGCTATACTTCCCCACTGGTTGGAAATTCCCCTGCATAAATTTCCTCTCATTCCCACTGGTTCCTCTAGTGTACAAGCTGGTTTTCCTCTTGTTCAGCTCAGACAAGGACATACACACCCTGTGCAGTCTTATCATATACTCTGACCAGAGGGAGTCTCCTACCTTGATCATTTCAATGCATTTGGTCATGGAAGTTGCTTGGACACAGACTAATGGGTCAGATTTGATGCTCAGTGCCCACTCCTCACATTTGCGCAGCTCAGCGTCACTGATGCAGCACCAACGCACAACACTGTTGTCCAAAGAGCTCCCTGCATTAGAAGGAAGGAGCACAGTGAGATCATGTCACCTATGCACCAATCTGTTCTTTGCTAAGGGGACATTTAGGTCTATGCGCTTGTGCCTGGCAGGGAGGAATAACATGGAAAGAGAACTTTTTCTTCCCTTTCCTTAGCTACAGGCCTCTGGAAGGCTTCTCACCTTCATGGCCAAGTCCCTTTAGGAGAGCTACATAATCCAGACCAAGGACATAGGCAATCTCTAGCTGCTCCTCAAGAAGCTGCAGGTGCTGAGTGGCGTCCCGGAACAGCAAGTTCTTTCCCCTGAAGGGTGCTGAGGTGAAGAGTTCAAACCTGGCTCTTTCCTTTCCTTTTGGCCCAAAGAGGCGCTAGGAAAAGAACAACACTTTTAATTGCAACAGATCTGTTCATCCTTCCAGTAACAGGCAGCCTCATCCTCCTCTCCCTTCATATCAGTGGTTTGTAACATAGCACTCAGGGTTCCATCACACTGGGACAAAGCCCACAGGTACTGCAGTGAGTGGATGGTTCCAGTCCTAAAAGCATTATATGATTCACTTTTTTGAAGAATTTTTTCCCATCTTAGTTATTCTAATTTATTGGACTGTGCTCAATGTCTCCTACCCTGGAAAGGCAACTGAGGGAGTATAGCTGAGTGAGAAACATTTGTGATAAAGATCAGTGCAGTAAAGGGGTGCAAGATATCTTGTGCTTTATGATGGGGAAGCACCATGTGCAAAGTAGCTCTGTTCAGCCTGATGGTACTGGAAGAGAAGAAAGCACTGGGAAGTGTACTAGGAACACTGCTGCATAGCCATTGCTATGTGTGGGGGAACACAGCTAAGATATGTGTGAATATGCACTGACAAAGGCATATGAAGTTCTCTCAATAAAGAAGAGATTTTGTACAACTGCTATCTGCCAGAGTCCACATGACAGCACAACCCAGCCCACTGGGTTGAATTATTCACTGACTGCTGGACTATTTTAAGGGCCAGATAGCTTCATAAATTATTTAAATTTGCATTTAAATATGCATTTCAGGTTCAGCTTCAAATAGATTCCTGGACATCAAGGTAACAGATACTATTACAAGTTGAGAAAAAGAGAGGAACAAAGGTGAACCTGCCTGAACCTATGTGTCTCCCTCAGCTACATAAGAATTCACGTAAGTTCCAGGGCAAGATGAACACCATTAGCCATTTTCCAAAGATGGAAGAAAAGCCTGTGTCTGGAGATATACAGCTTATACTATCCACTCACTTGGATCATGGTAAGGAATTTGTTGGTGATCTTCTGGAAGTTGTGGCGGGTGATGATGCCACGGCCAGGCCCCTTGCCCAAGTTACAGGTGCTGTATTCAGTCAGCTCAGCTGTAGTCCCATCAGGACATAAGAGTTCATATTCCTGTTGTTCTGACTCTGAAACAACAGGACACTCATGAATCTATGAAGTGAGACATGACTTGGCAGCAGGCACAGAGATGGAAGGTAAAACGTTTTTCAGAGGAGGTTGCTCAAAGATTATGCAAGCAGCACAGTGTACCAAGCACACTTGGCAAAGTTGTCTTTGATAGGCTCTTCTCTTAACAAAGAGAGGGACCTCAGCCAGAGGTACTCCAAAATACTCTTTAAACTGTACCCCTGTAAATACGTTTGTTTAAAAATACTTACCTGCAAATACTACTGCTAACCACCTTCAAAAACGTCGATACAGAGCTCGACTGAGTTTAAAAATACAAAACAGGTATATGGGAACTGCACGTTCTAGCAGCTCAACACACTGAATTTTAAAAGGAATCTTGTAACTCAGGCAATGCAAATACACACAGCTGCGTCAGAGACTTCAGGCTAAAGAAACCACCTGTATAAAAACTTCTGTCTGCTCCCATTCTAAGAATCTCCTGTGAGCAATTATTGCTCACTTACTCTTTCCTTTTCTGTTTCCTTCTGACTTGTGTGGAGAGCCAAGAAATACCACTGAACTGCTTTCAGGGATTGAATTTTCCCTGGAAACAACAAAAATATAGGCATATTCCCCAAACTCCCATGGAGGAAAGGGCACAGCCAGAGGTTAAAAGGAATCTGAGTTTTTAGGATTTACCTGTGGCACTCATAATTGTTAGATGATCTAAAAAGGCAACATCTGCCACTCCATTCTTCAAGCACCTGCAAGAAGACAAATGCCAGCTTATTAACGTTACCTGGCTTTTCCTCCCACACAGGTTCTTTTTCCCCTGAAGGTAAATTCAGTGCAATTGTCACATAGCTCACCTGAAGGCTCCCTCAGAGTCATAAAAGGGTTCGTCGCTGCTTGTCTCACAGAAGTGGTTCTTGTCTCTGACATAGGATTTTTGTCCTTGGCAGAGCGCACACAGTCGAGGAGCAGCAACACCAACCCCAGGGATGCAACTTGCATTGAAATACTCACTGATTACTGCAGATGTAGGGGGGAAAAAACAAAAAGAAAGAAAAAAAGTTAAATGGGAAAAAATAGAAGAAAGAAAAGGGGCCAAACATATCATGGGCATAACTAGGACTATGGTGCTTTCAAAAATAAATAAATAGAACAGCAAATGCAGCTTTGTTTTCTAAACTTCAAATTTGAAACATTTGCTGGAAACAAGTGATCAAATTGTGCTTGGTTGAAATCATCCTTGTGCTGGCTAGATATTGCAAAGATTTGTTCCCCGTTGCATACAGAACACAAAATTTTCTGTTTTGGTAACAATTCTGCTGCTTTGAGATCACTAGAAAAGTTCTGAAGAGAGCTAAAAGCCAGTATAAAAACACTCCAAGAGGATATCTCATGCACAATGCCCTTCAGTTTCCACATAGCTCAGTTCATTCTACATCTGCTTGCATTTCACTCACTTTTGCTGAGGGCAGAGACATAGCCCTATGGCTCCTATCACCCACCTTGGCTCAGAGGTTGCGCCTCATCCCAGGAAAGATCATTTCTTGCAAGGAGAAAGCCAAGTGGAATATTCCAGCCTGATGTCCATCTGGCTCCATTGTGGCAGCTGCGCGCACCTCGTAGCCTCTGGATATCCAGAGTTCCTCGTTTGGCAATGGCCACAGCAAACACACAATTTCCTGCGATAGGACAAAATATGTAACAGAAATAACTAAATCCCAATTCTGCAGCTTCCATCTGTGTACAGGAGTTCAACTACTTCTGTGAACATGGCTAAGGAGAAAAAAAAAAAATCTTAGGCATATGAAACATAGGTACTCATGCCAGGAACTTTACCATATACTGGCTACATGGCACCTTCTCGAACTGAGCAATGCAAGTGACGTGCAAAGCAAGAATGTAAAAATCTGGTGGAAAAGGCTTACAAGATCATCCAGCTCCATCATCCAACGCAATTCCTTCTCAAGAATTTTGAACATTTGTATCACACTGTTTAGGTATTGTAATGGAAAGAACTCCTATGTCTTATCCTCAGAACATACTTTCCACATGAAACATCAATTCCACTATGATTTCATGGTTCTTCAACCAAAACAAAATTCACTTCTGTTCTCATACTGTCCCCTTATTAGTCTCTTCCTACATCCATCTGCTAATTTGGCTTCCTTCTCAGATTCATGTCCCACAAGTATTTTCTACTGTATGCTTGATTTTGGCTCAGACTTATTTATTCTTGCCTTATAAATCATTCATTGCACAGACTGTTCAGGTCTGCCAGGAATGAAGAGAAATCTTACCATGACAAGATCCTCCACCTTATATTCTTGTCTCTTTAGGGTGAGAAGGAGAGAATTAATTCATGACAGAAGATAATCTCTTAAAGAACCACTAGTAAATGTTCAGTTACACCAGTAAAGAGCATGGTATAAGAATTGACACGGATGGAATAAACCCCTTCTTATTCCTACAAGATGTAGAGCTCCAGTACACTAGTGCTGCAGGCAGGGGTACAGACAATTTGTCATAGTGACAGTACCACAGGCAGAAAGGCTACTAGATACAAAGCACCACTGGTATTTTATGCATCATCACTAAGTATTTTAGAAACAGTTGTTAGTCACCTCCATACTCCTATAAAGTTAGTGAAAACATATAGACTTTTTTTCAAGAATTCTAGAGCTTTGCCTTTCACCGCACAGCAGTTTATTAGCCAAATCAGAAGTACAGCTTATTCTTTTGCTTTATGAACCTACCTTGATCATAGATCTCCTTTGCCACCACTGTCAAACCATATAGCTTTACAGCAGAGTAAACATCTCCAGCATCCAAGGAGGCAGCATCTGCTTTATTCACCTTAAAAACAACAGCAAAATCCTCAAAACAAGTGTGTTTACAGGAACACAACAGAGCAGCTTCAAGAGCAGAGTTTCTACCTGAGAAGCAGTAACCAGTGATTTTTACAAGCATTTGCTTTGTTTTTAATTGAATCCCTGCTACTAAGCATGATGAAATGTTAGCAATGAAGGCTGAGTTACCTTCAAAAAATACCAGTTCTTTTCCAGCAACATCCTTTCTCACCTCTTCTTTGGGCCTTCCATTCCCAAAACACAATTCTGATGCCAACTGAAGAACAAGGCAACCCCTATTTCCTCCTACTGCTCCCCCAAGACCCCAGATTCTTCTCAGACTTCTCCTGGCTATAATCTTGCCATAACCCAGAAAGTGGAACTGAAGTCTATTAACAAGGGTTGCAGGACTGAATGAAAACATGAAATAAATCATTCCCTAAACCAACAAGAAAGGTTTTCTTTGTTTTGTTTTCCAGGTCAGATTTGGACTCCATTGAAGGCAACTGGGACTGAATGAAAATGAAAACTGAAATTCTCTATCCCAATCAAGTTTAGGTATGTTAATGAAATTATTCTACAGCAAATGTTTATCTTCCTTTTTCATTAGTGATTTTTTTCAAAGCATATAGCACTATGAAAATTTCATTTCAGAACTGGTCAATTACAAGAGCTTACACTTACAAAAGGTCTTATGTCTAATTTTATTCAAATTAAAGATTTTTATATTAAAAAGGCTTTGCTCTTTGCTTCAGAAAAGACTGACTAAGGGCTAAGAATAGCAGGGAAGAAAGGGAAAAGAAAATATTCACTATAGTCAGAGTAGGACCAAAACCCACAAGCAAGGGGAATGCTCTGAGCAAGTTTTAATTTAGTAGTTTGGTTTTGTCCATTTATTTCCAAGCAGCTTTTACTTATTTCCTGGAGATTGCAAGGACATCAGCTGGGGTAAAATAGTACATCTAGTAGAATGCTCATGGGTTTTAATTCTTGCCTCTCAAGCTACCGTGTACTTTGTCATATATGCAATACAATCATTTCAGTATCATTTTATTCTCCCATGGATTCTGTTTACCAGTTACTTCTTCAAAAGAGGATTTGGACTCAAAATCAGTTTTAAAAATCTCTGTGAACTCACCCTGATTTTATCAATGCAGTCATATGTATTGTGGGCTCTGATGCAAGAAATCCTAGCAAATGAATTGACAGTAGCAAGGGGCAGCACAGCCGTAAGTGCTTTGGACAGTTCAGCACACTTTCTCTGTTCTAGGTCAGAAAGGGTGCACCATCGGAATTTCTTCCCTGTAGGATCAAAAAATAAGTCAAGATTTGTAGGATTTAGTGAAAAAAAAACTCAATTTAAGACCTTACGGAAAAGTGAGGTTATTTTATTTTAACTTCACAAGTAAGTTGATTCTGCTCACTCACATATCCACACACTTTCAGGCACCCAAGAGATGTGCCCAAGCAGTCTGACCAAGATCACTTTTGCCCAACATGGAGGACAATGAATGTTTGCTGTTGAATCTTTACTATGTCTCTGCTTCCTCTTGACTGGGAGCAACAAACTAGTTTTTAGGTAAATTCTTCAAGAACCAACAATTATTATGGCGTGATCTTTTGCCTCAGAATCTTTCTTGATTCATCCTCCATGAATTTTAGGCAAGGTTGCCACACAAAATGAGGAAACAAAGGCAAGGACATCTTTATGGCTATGGTCTGTTTTCCTGTTGGGATAGCAAGGAGAGGAATGGCACTTACAATGTAGGGTAACCTTGTTACCATCTTCCTGTTATCAGGCTGCAGTTTTTCTCCTAACAAGTCAACTGTGATGTGACCTTATCAGAGCACAGACCTTCTACTCTTGATGTAAACAATGCATTCCCCAGGGTTTATCAGTTTTATTGCTGTCAATTGTGTCCTTGGTTATCAATACAAGCCATTCTTTTAACCTTTGCTCTGCTGTTTCCTCTGGTGCTTTCAGACACACATATTCCCATGCATAATTTATCCATACCAATCTTAATATTCCTGTTACAAAGTTCTAGAGAGTCAGAACTAAGCCTGCAAAAGAACGAGAAGTACGGAGGGAGCATGTTGGTAGGGGATCAAGTTGCTTTAGCTTTGTTGAATTTTGTCTTTAGAGAGGGGATTGTTGTTTTTTAAACAGACAATAACTGGTGTTCCAAGTCCCAGCTGTCTCACAGCACTGAGCTACGTGCTTTGTTAGAACAGCGTTTCCCACTGAGCGCCATGCTTTGTTAGAACAGTATTTCCTCCCCATTTTCTTTCCAGACAAGGACTACGTGATTTCAAATAATAAAACCTGCATCAGAGCTCCAGGGTCAGAAAACCTTAGATCAGAGAAGTATGAAAATTTTAAGTTGGAAGAAGTTCACAATTAAATGCTACTTTATAATACAGTAAACCAAATCCCTCAGTCCAGGAAGTGAGGATCTGGGACTATTTGAAATTACAATGGCAATTCTGTGACTTGGACCTTCTTGTGTTTTTAAACAATGTAATATCTAAGTGTTGCCTCAGCAATGACAAGTAACTTGCTGCACTTCCCTCAAGACAGAGAGGTTTATCTTCCATAACAACACCTACCACGAAAGACAGAAACTAGGGACAATTTGGTTATTGACAATGAAGAATCACGTACTATGTTTAACAGAGTATTGAATAAGTGTTAACCACAAAATCCTTACAATCCTACCTCTTCCAAGCAGGAAGTTAGTAAGAATTATCTTAATTTCTGGATGCCAAACAAAGAGATTAAATAACCTGCACAAGAACACTTGATAAATTTGTAGCAGAACTGAACCACTCAGTTGTCAGATCTTTTTCCAGCTGAAAACTAAGTAACCAATAAAAACCAAAACAAAACAGTGCCAGCAGAAAGAAGGAAGATGCAATTAGAAGTGGAGGAGAAGGTGAAACCTCCTTTTCCACGGGAAGCCGGGATTTGGTTCATTTAAACTGACTATGAAGCTACGTCCTAAGTAGTCCAGACATGTCAACAAAATTTCCTCTTTTGCTTTAGGCTCCGATTATTCTATCTTGGATGTACTATGACTTATTTTGTATTCTTCCTATTAAATGCCTTCTACTCTGAAATATATCATCATATACATCTCAAGAAGATGCTATGCATTTAAGGAGAAAAAAAGTGATTATTCTATATAAAAACAGCATGCAGTTATGTAACTTGAGAGAATCTTATACCATGTAATGAAAACCAGGACTGAATGCACAGAAAACACTCCAACATCTCTAACGTTGTTATTTCCAGATGTTTAAGCATTTGGCTCTCTGGCGATCTATTAATATTAAAAAAAATATTGCCTGGAATAAATAATGTTTACAATTAAAACACCTAAGTTTTTATTTCTTTGAGCATAGCATCAGACATTGGTACACCACTTGTTTTGACATTAATTCAGCACAATTCCAAAAAGAACCCGTTGTGGTTTTAGAGGGGAGCAGCTTGAAATACAGTGATTCATTTTGACAGCGTTAATGAGTACGCAGATCTCAACTATTCAAAGGAAACAAACCTTCACTGAATCGCTAAGAAACTAGTGTATCAAGCTGCTTCAAAACTAACAGGGTCACCATCTGCCAGTGATCCAACAGGAAAAATACAGGCAAATAGAAATCATAGGCACACTTCTAGCTGCAACTTGTTTGCACAGAAGAAAACAAAACCAAAGCATATATTAGAGTTTGTATCCTGGTAACCCATCCAGAGGTCACCTTTCTCTTTCCCTCTCTGCATCAGCCTTACCTGAAGACAGCAAAGTAAAGATGATTAGGACAATTAAAATCACTGCTTTCATGATTACAGCAGTTCAGCAAGGATCCTCACTCTACCCTGACGCTCTGCCTTCTCATACCAGGAATTCCACAGTGATGACCAAAGCTTCTGGAAGATCACAAAGGGGTTTGAGGCATGAACAAAGATAAACTAAGATTTAAGAAAAAAACCAAACTGTCGGAGGATGGGATGTCCTTGTATGCAAAGGAGAAAGGGACAGTGTCCTATTCCTATCCGCAGATGGAAAATATCAATGCATTTTCTGCTCTGTTATGAACAGACATAGAAAGAAATGTAAGCGTCTGCTTTTGAAATAAATTGTGCTTCTCCTGTTTCAAAAGGCACCAATATGCCTTCAGGAGATAGGTAAGACTTACATCTATCTTACAAAAAATATATCTAAAGCTAAGTGAATTGTTCAAACTACTGAACATATCTCTTTACAGAATATTGAAGGGTCCTTCTTACCTTTTTTTTTCACCTGATAAAGGTTTATCTATTGAGTACTTTTAAACAGAAAGTAATCCTATGCCTCCCTAAGAATTCAGAACAGAACTGTGACACTGTCGACTTTCTTGACTCTCTTCATTCCATTCTATCACAGCAGTCTCATCCAGGCTGGATTATTTCCCTGTTTTCTAACACTTAGCCTGGAGTATGACCTCTTAATTACTCTACAGCAGCCATGATTAACATCATTAATTCTACAGCAGAGAAAAAAACCCATATATATATATATATATATATATATATAAAAAAAAGCAGAAGTGTGCATACTGAACTGATCTGATGATGCATAAAATACTGCTAATATGGTTTCATCTTTCCTAGTCAGGAAAGAATTGACTATTCCAAAAGTCCTGGAGAAAGAAAGTCTTTTTCCTAGTTTTGTTTTCATTCTTCATCTTATGGATTTTCTTAGTACTTTCTCTGCTTCATGTATTTTTGCCAATACTTTTCCCAGATTTCTTTTGTTGCCTTATGAACTCTTCCCTAGTGATTCACAGTCCTTATTCCCCACTGGCTTCTTTTGCATTCACGTACATGGATTCCATTGCTTATCTCTGCGCTTTGTAAGTTCCCTCACTAGATCTGCAACATCTGTTGAGGTGTTATGTCTCCCACTAATCCGATCACAGAAGGAGTTACATTTCTCACTACTTCCTGAGCAAACGTTCTTAAGCCCTAAGATCTCCATTCTCTCATTTGCTAAGAGAACAACTGTGGTATTATCCCACCCCTTGACTTGGCTCACCTGCACAGGCCTAGCACAGCTCAGTACCCTTTCAGAAGTATGTTTTATTCTGCGGTGAGTGCAGTTTATATAATATTTTGATACAATATATTATCAGATGGTAAAAAAAAAGAAAAGAACAAAACACACGACAAAAGTAATTTTAAAATAGTTAAAGGTCCACATTTTCACTTTTAATTCCAGGGAGAAAGATTAGATCAGGACAGATCATTAATCGGTTCAGTCAATGTCAGTTAATATACACTATAAAGGAATGTGTTTCATTTAACCAAACCTTAACATTTGAATCACTCCTGAATCACTTCTGAGGAAACTTGTCTGTCAGGTCCATCAGCAGGGTGCAGTTAGACATCAAAGCTAATGGCTCTTGCAATGCTTGTACCACAGCACCTAACAGGATCAAATCCCACCTTCTTTGAGGTTTTACTTCCTGTCAATCCTACCATTATGCTAGCTCAGGATATACGTACATCCCAACAACTCAGTCAGCTAATATTATTACTATTACATGAGGGCTGCATCTGGATGTCTACTCACATTTTACATATTTAAAAATAAAAGGCTTTCCTGTATATGTCTAAGATACTTATGCAGATACTATGCTGCTGTCTGTGGTGATGTGAAAAAAGCAGAATGACATGCAGATGTTGCAGACTTCATTTAGGCCTAGTCAGGAAAACAAACAAACATAAATCACAAATGTAAAGTAATCAGGTCAGCCAAGGGGACCATGTCCTAAAGCACTGAGGATGCAGAAACACAGCGGCAGGACTCTGGAATTATTTTCCTACTGATTCACCCTATGAAACTACCCCCTACCACTGTCAGAAAATGGTAATTAGCTACTTCCCAGTAATGTAGCATCTATGCATCTATCTAGGGATGCATTTAAGAAGGTGGAAACCAAATAACCTCTATAAAATCACCTCTGTGCTACGAGGATCCAGGCAAGGGACACCAGAGTAGGAACAGATGTTACTGCACTACCCTGCCCGACACCTCACTTGCAGGAACAGCATTGTGTCTGTCCCATGTCGTGTGTGTCCCCCCCCCAGTAAAATCCCTGCCCTGACATCCCTGGTGCTCCCATATCTGTGGTCAAGGATTTCCCTGCCCCTCAACAGCAATGCTGGGAAGCAGCTGAACCCCAAGTGCCTCATCCTCAACTCCCCAAGAAGCAGTCCTCTCCTCAAACCATACCTCCCTTTGAGGAACAGCTTTGTCCTGATACCATACCCCCTTTTGTGGAGCAGCCTTGTCCCCATGCCACAAACCCTCAGGGACAACCCTGTCCCCACACTGCATCCCCCGGGAAACGGCCCTGTCCCCACATCATGTCCCCTCAGGGCCGGCCCTGTCCCCACACCACATCGCCTCAGGGACGGCCGTGTCCCCACACCACACCCCCCAGAGAACAGCCCTCACCACATACGACGTCCCCCTTTGGGGAGCAGCCTCGTACCCGTGTCCCCATTCCGCATCTCCCCTGAGGAACGCTCCCGTCCCTACACACCATACTCCCTTCAGGTAACGGCCGCCTCCACACACCATCCCCCGGGAGCGCCCCTATCCCCTCACACCACCTCCCCGCGCCGGCCCCGCCCCCCCGCCGCCGCCGCCGCCGCTTGGCCCCGCCCTCCCGCCCGTCTCCCGCCCTCACGCGCGGGACGCCGCAGAGGACGCGGCGGCGGCGGCTCTGGAAGATGGCGGCGGCCGTAGCGCGGGGCGGCGTGGCCGCGCTGCGGCGGAGCAGGTACGAGCACGGCAGGCGGGACGGCAGCGCGCTGCGCTGCGTCGTCCGGCGATGAGGGGGCTGGGGCTGTCCGGCTCCGGCAGAGCTGGGGGCGAAGCGGCAGCCGCTGTCTGACAGCCGGCACCCCGGGGGCGGGGGGCGTGAGGAGGAGCCGGGCGGCGGCCCGGCCTCCCCCGGCCCGGGGGCCGCGGCCGCCCCCTCCTCTCCGGCTGCCTCGTTCGGTGACGTTTCCCTGCCGGGGTGAAAATGCGGTTGTTTCTGGTGCCTGGGCCCTGTCCCCTGGGCATGTGCAAGGAGTCTTGCCCTCGTTCTCCAAGCTGGAAAGCAAGATGAAGGTTTTACGTTTTTTAAGAAAGGAAAGCGTGTCGCCTTGTATAATTTTAACTCGGCCTCATAGTCTATAGTTGTCAGTGTCTAACTGTTTAGTAGAAATTGGTAGATGGGGGCAGCTACTGCCCCAAAGGTTAGGTAATCCCCGGGGGAGGACCGGCTGCGAGGAGAAGCAGCTCGTGGGGAGCCCGACTGTCCTTTACAGGAGGTATTCTCTGAAAGCTTTTGATTTTCGTAACAATGAAACAGTTTTAAGAATACTGTTTCTAGGACACAATTTTGTGTTCTTAGAACACACAATCCCTTTACTCCACCTTCTCTCTCAAAACCTGGAGGAAACACCTCATGCACAGAGCGTGCCATTACCGTCTGGTCTCGGTGCCTGGCAGTGGAGTGTTGTCCTTCGTCCCGTGACGGCTGAAGTCACCGAGGGGCTGAAGGTAATGACGTGCGGAATCAAACTTCACAACTCAAAAGAGTTATAAAGCAGGTATGTTTATTACGGCGCCGGGTGCAAGGGGGATAGTTCCTCCTAGTTTGCACACCGTATGTTGCATCAACTGTCTCTTACATGGTTCTGCGGTGTACATATTCGTTACCATAGGCTGGGTTAGTACAACTAGTTCTAAGAAAAGGCAGGGATATTTTATTTCCAGGAACCCATTATCATAGGCTCCCTCCTCCTGGCGCACGCATACTGTCGTCTGGTGGTCGTCTATTGGGGTCTTTTGGAGGAAGATTCACAGTCGTCTTCACTGTGTACCTTCACCTCTGGCCCAGAATGCTGAGTTGGCTGAGCTTCAGACCGCAAGGCTGGTTTCAACCAGATGGTCGCTGAGTGTATACATTTAAGTTTCTGTTATCTACCCAACTTCTGTAACTTCTGCTAACAATAGGGTTACAGTGTCTTTGCCAAACATTCTATTATGCTTGCAACAGCATCTATGCTATTGGAGTTACTAACTACAATAGTTTATGCTAATAATTAGCCATTTGTTCCCTAATTCAGTAATGTGGGATCCTGGCAGTTCCTGCTCCAACAACCTCCCTTCCGGTGGCAGAAGCAGGAGGCCAGTGCTGTCCTACACACTTGTACCCATCAAGGTCAGGCTGTCAGGAGCAGGGAACGTGAAGCTGACAGTAAACTATTTAGTCTTCTCATCTTTACCTATTTTTAGACAGATTTCAGGGTAAGGAGGAGACTGGTTTTCCCATGTTGGACATCAAAAACAATTTTGTTAAGAGCTTAGGGTCTCTAATTAATTGTTGCGTCCTTCCTCTGTGATGGTCTGCCTCCTGAAGTACCAAGTCCCGGTATGCCCTGCCCTGCCGTGGCAACATGACCAGCTCCTGGATGCTCCTGAGAAGCCAACACAGCTAGTTTTGTCCTGGCTGTGCATTTTTTTTTTTTTTTTTTTTTTTTAGGTTATTATGTATCAAGACTAATATATGTCTTGAGAATACTAGTGCTTTAGGGTGTAGCTAAGTTTTAGTATTTTTTTCCCCCTGACTTTTTAGGGTTCTAAAACTTTTCTGGTAAATTTAAGTCTAATGCTAACTGGATTAGTTCTTAGCGTTTTTTTAATCCCTTAAAAGTAGCCCACAGGCTCCCAGCTTACTGATGGGCAAGTACTCCTTTTATCCCAGGTGTTTTAATATGTTGTAAAGCAGGCCTTGTAATACCGCAAATTAGTGTAGGTCTGGTGTATGACCCAAGCAGATCAAGTGACCTCATTGTTCATCATGAAATTACATCATGTTGCTAGGTAAAACATACAGGTTCTGCAGCAGTGTGGGACGCTTTTTCTGTCTTCCTAAGGAAATAATATCCTGGGAGATGATGCAGCAGTGTGGCATGTTTAGCATCTGGTTACAGGAATCTATGTTTTGGGGAGGCACCATCCTGTCACATTTGGGTTAATACAATGGTTTTAATAGAGACGATGAAGCTGAAGGGCAGAGTGAAATATTACTGACACCGTGTTATGGGGATAATTGAAAACTAGCTATTTGTCCTTGGCTAACATTAAAACATTGTTAACAAGTGTCAACTAGTATCATTATGTGATTTCTAGACAAGAAATCTGCTATTTGTAGACTTCTAAATAAAGAGATAATGTCTATATGTCAGTCAGTAGACACCCGAAATTAATTCTTAAAACTCTTAATAATCACTTCCTGGGATTGAATCACCCTAAATGATGCAATAGCTTGTAAGCTAATGAAGTAATTCTGTACTCAGCATGTATCTGATCAAGAGCAGATGAAAGGTCAGAGGGCCAAATGAAGACATCCCAGCTGTGGCATTTGCATCCCAGGAATGAGCGGGCTGCACAAAGACCTGCCAGACCTGGTTCTTCCCAAGGGGCTGAGCCTGTGGGTGTGAGAACACTGCCTCTCTCCTGCCCTGGCTTGGGCCTGTGATCCTGTCTGACGGCAGGATGTGGTGTTGCCGTGCCGTCTTCAAGTACTTGTCGAAACACGCTTATTTACAGACTTTGAACAGGAGTAGTTCTTGTACAATTGGATGGATCCTTTTCAGATTTATTAGAAACAGGAAATTAAATATTATATATTAAACATATGAAAAATCCTGGTTGGACCTTTTCCCTGTGTTGGCCAGTTATAAGGCTATTTTATGTGCTTTCAGAGTGGCAGATCCACTCGCATTACAGTTCACCAACATACAGACTGGTAAGACAAATTCTAAAGAAGAGCTTCTGTGCCTGGCAGCTTTTTTACTTTTCCAGCTATACCAGTTGGTCTAATAAATGTCATTACTTCTTCATAGAATCCATAACTATTCTAGGTGGTACTCCTCCCCACCAGCATGGCGAGGAAGGAGATCATAGAATCATAGAATAGTTTGGGTTGGAAGGGACCTCTAAAGGTCATCTAGTCCAACCCCCCCGGCCAGGGGCAGGGACATCTTCAGCTAGATCAGGTTGCTCAGAGCCTATCTTCAGCTAGATCAGGTTGCTCAGAGCCCCGTCCAACCTGACCAAGGAGATATGTGAACCCAACTCTTAAGTGTCTCTTAAGATAGTTGCTGTTATAGGAAGTTCCTAAATGACACACCTGCATAGCAGCCTGGTGGAGATGCAATAATCCCAAGTGCTAATGATCATTACAAAATTTACCACTACATTTGCAAGCAGAGTTTGTTTTGATCAGTGTGACTGAATTCACCTTTGCCCATTATAAACATCACCTTTGGATGGAAGTAAATACGTTAGCCATGTTGTTACAGAAGGTTGTGATACTTGTGCTATGTACTTTACCTGTAAGTAGAGAAATCTTGTTTTAAACATTTTTGTTTTCCCCAGCAAAATACAAGTAATTTACTGACCTTAAAAGGAGTTGTTTGCGTGCTGTTGAATAAAATTGGTTTATGTTAAACTGGAAGCAGATTTAGAGAGTAGTAACTCTCATCAGTTCTAGTATCACTTATTTAAAAAAAAAGAAAAAAGAAAAAAGTAACAGATTACTGAACATGTAGGCAAGGCAGTGCATAAAACAAGATGAAATTTGATTATATTAGCTTGCTTTTTAAAAAAGAGTCAGATTGTATTCACAATCACAAACATTTTAGAACTCCAAACAGGCCAAGATGTGGTACATAATGATAACATGGCAATAGTCCTGTTCGGGCAACTAATTAAGATAAGCACATACAATACTCAGAAGAGTATCACTATTACAATAGAATTAAGCTCAAGAGGAACATATGTCAATATTTGGTAAGAAAAAGAAAAGATAAAATAGATGCAACATTAAATAAATATCTGCAGGAGCAGTTGGATTGTCAGGGGGGTTTTTTTGGTTTTTTTAGGGAAGGAATAGGCCAGACTTTTCCCTCTGTTATTCACCTTCTGAATATAAGATTATCACTACGTTAAACTGCTTACATTTGCATTATTAAACATTTGTACTTAAGCAACTGTTTCTCATTTGTTGTATTTGCAGTTTGCTGACTAGCTCTAACTTCCTTATACACAAGAACCTGTGTGTTAGAACTGGAGTCCTGTGGAAGCATCCACCTTCTAGGACGTTTTTCAGTGGTAAGTGAAGGCTTGTATCTACCCAGTGTTTTTAAATTCAGGGTTACTGGAAGTTAGGCAAACTACAGTCACATATTGGTGAATATGAAGTTCTTGAGATTAAAGCAGAAGTGGGAGTCCAGCATCAGAGACCTATTCAATTCATGGCGTTTCCAGAGACACAAGCGTGCAAATTACGCTTTACTCCTTTGGTGTTTTGTTTTCCAGAAAGTAAAAGAAGTGTATTTACCTATTTCAGAAGATTCCTTATGAGGTGTTATTCATTGTTTCTCAGCTATTTTGGAATACTTGGATAGCAAATGTAGCAATAAAAATAAATAGATAAAAAACCCCAGAAGTAATTTCCTTTAACAAGAAGAGCATGTTAGACAAATAGCTTCCCTAGCCAAGGTCGAAAGCTTCTTTGTTCTTTTGGAGGTGCCATCCATTTGACAATGATTTTATAGGTATGAGGAGCCTTGCAGAGATGCAAATCTGGACAGCAGTTTAGATGCTATAGTATCCAGAGCAGTATCAGCTAAAACTGGAAAGGCAGAGCTGATCCCATCTGGGGGAACGTCACCCCCCAGATCAGGAGTACCTCCACTGGGGCTTATTAATAGGCCATGCAATTGTTTATTTTCTGGGGTTTTTTCCTCATTATTTTTGTTCACTCTCAACACTCAGTTATACCTGTGTGTGTTTATCAGAAAGTAACCGGCTTGCTTTGTCATTGTGACATCTGCTGCCCTAATGGTCTCTTTTAATGTACCCACCTTGAGGGTAGTTGCCTTTTTTGAAGCTTCTTTGATGCTTTGACAATCATCCTTTTCACTGGGATTATCGCTTCTGAAGAAACCTGTGTAACAGGGCCGGCAGAAAAGGAGCTAGGATAATAAAGTGAATGGCTGCTAAGTTTGTTTTCTCTCTCTCTTTTTTTTTTTTTTTTTTTCCTAAGGGAAATTTATATTGGGATCTGTTTCCATCTTCCTTGGCAATACATGTTTTTTGATGTTTGCTATTTAATTAATATGTTCAAACATTACGATAGCTGGGCATCTCTGCATCCTTCATACGTGCCTTATTGTATGTCAATACAATACAAATGCACCTTTCTCATATGACATCCATCTCGGCACACTAATGAATCAAGTTTTTCCCCTGTGAGCATTTTTGTACAACTTAATAACACACTGTAAACTAGGAGCTAGTCATTTAACCACAGTGTCATTTCCTTGGCTTCATCAGCCAAAATCCCTGTATGCAAAATGAGGGATTTCATGTTTCCCTGTACTCCCTACTCTCAGTAACTGAAGAAAGCAGAACATTCTGTAAAGCAAATTTAATCAGATAGACTGTGATACTAATAACAGATGCTAGAGGAAGAAGGACTCTGGGGAAGAGCACATATAATGGAATCTCTTTACCTGTAGCTTTTAAACTTTTCCAAACATCTAAAATTTTTCTAGTGAAGATGATCTCTGTATAGCAAATTAAAACCCATTAACCATAGGTTTATTTTTCTTAATTAACTTCTGCACATTACTTAGTTTTCTGAGGAGTCTACAGTTGAAAAATTACTTTTTTAAAGACACAGTACAGTTTAGCAGAGAGATTCATGTTAGGACTGTTTTTATATTAAAAAAAAAAAAACAAACCACTTTAATGAACTTGCTGAGCCAATAGTTCATGTACTTCCCACACCTACATTGTATCATTCTCCTTCATTTCAAAATTTGAAACTTTTTTACATCAGTTTAATGGTTTTGCCTGTCCTTCGACAATTTAAGTGTTGCGTTGCTCTAGAGTGTTTCTCGCAGGACAGCACAGCCAAGTAGCAGGCCAGGCATGCTTGTATCTCTTGCTGGACAATGTCATGAACGTGATGTGAAAGAGTCTGCATGGATGTTGGCTGAGAGATCTCTGTAATAGCATAGTCATGAATAATGAGCCTGACAGCTAAAATGACACCCATTGTCAACACGGAAAGCCAGTGAAATAATGTTAGATGTGAAGTGACTGACTGAGAAGGGCAACATCAAGCTTAATAGATAATGGATAATAAGAAAGTAACGGCACATACCAGGTGGGAATTTGTTGAAAACTGTTTAACTGTATTACCTGCTTTGTAGTGCAACTCCTATCAGCTATTCACCGTGAGAAGTCTGAGGAATTCAGACTTCAGTAGTTTAACAGGCCTGTAAGAAAGAAAACGTATAAGTATCCTTTTATATTTCAATCTGTACTTGTAACTTTAATAAATCAGGAAATCGAAGTAGGTTTACATGAAATGTTTAAGACCTGATTAAAATGATGCTTGCACTTGGAGTTACTCTGGCTGGGTAATGCTGTGAAGATCAAATATTATTGTGTGTTTTCAATATTTGTTTGTGAACTTGTAGCATATGTGTTGTCATATATTAGTACAATAACTGCATATAGTCTTCAATTTTTGTTTCCTTGCCAGCTGAGGTATTGATCCTATTTTCTATAACCATTTCTTTGGGTTAACTTGCCTGTCCAAACCCTTTGTCTGTCGTGTCATATATGGATATTTCATTATTGAAAGATACGTTTGCACAGATTAATAGAAACAGCAGCTCTTTGTTGTCTATAAATCAAAGTTAGTCCTTACAGAAAAAAAAGTATCTAGGAAGCTGACACACATAATGCAAAACTGTTGATCACATGGAAGAAAAGGTCATTTGAAGTTAGCTTTGAGTTTTGAACAAGTTAACTTTTTAGCCAGCCATTTTCTAAACCATTGATATTTCAGATTCAAATTTGGATTTAAATCTAGATGACTTGCAAATGATGTCATTAGGAAGAGAAGATAACTCTTCTTCAGTTTTATCTCTACCCCTTATAATGGCCTCCTCTCAGTGTGTATCCTTTCCTAGAATAAATTCTTAATTTGGTCAGAGTAACAAAGCAATATTTGTATCATTGCATCTGATTGCATAGACTAGGGCATGCCTTCGATTATGCAGTTTGCTTTCTCATCCTGCATTTTTTAACGTTTCTGAGGGAATGAGTCTTCTTCATCTGTTCCAGAGAAGGAAACGGTTACTTTCTTTTATTCTCATTTGCTGAATATACTCAATGTTTAAGAGAAATCTGAAACAGGTTAGCCTTATCTGTGAGGAGTTCAGGTTTAGGGTTCAAAGCATCTATAAGTATGTTATAGTATGTTAAAAGCCCTACACCTTTTTCCTCTTGTCCTGGACTTGTTTCTACTGGCTCATGTGCCAAGACATGAGCTTTCCTCATGTTCTCATGCTACTTGCCAGAGAGCTGCAGTGGTGTTAGTATCATTAGAGAACATGATGTTCAGCTGAAATCTCTAATCAGCGCCAACTGCCTGAACATGGTATTGTTGCCAGAATCAGTAACTAATCTTTTTGTTTTGGAATTTGTAAACTTGTGTGAATTTCATTCATATCTGAAAGGTGTGGAATTTTATTTTGTCAGGGCAAAAAAAAGCTTAACAACAGCGTGTTGGATTTGCCAATGATCAGGTTTTGGACACCAGTTACAGAAGTGCTGTTGCATTAATGCTGGAGATGGGGAAAAGTCAACTCTTCATTTATCAGCAAATTAAATTGTGTTTGCTGTGGCTCGTGGAACACTAAATGGTTTGGTCTCTAGGACAGGAGGAGAAACATTCATGTCGATGTAATCAATAGAGGCTCTTGAAGTGGAAGCAGCCTCTCCCTGGGTACAAACCAGAAAGAGCTGTTCCCGCTGGGGGGTTTTGGTTTGGGCATTTGCTAAGCTCTGGTGAAATAGCTGAGCAGCTTTGCTAACTTAGAACCAAAGATGTGGTGGGAAGGGAGTTAAAGGCTTTAGGGCTAAAGAGTATCATTGGTCTCTGTACAGACATTTCTGTTGAAATAGTGATGCAAAGTTGAAAGGTTGTAGAGTCTTTGTAAATTCAAAATAAATAAAAGACTTTATTTATAAACATTTAGCTGTTCTAAATGATCCCTGTCCTTTATTGAGCATTGTTCTTTAGGGTAGAATATTTTCTAGAATCTTAACTGTAACTGTAGTGGCTGCCTTGTTTGTTTGTTGTTGTTTGTGGGTTTTTTTCCAGTAAGAATAAAACTGTTTTCATATTATGATGTATTTTAA
Source organism: Aptenodytes patagonicus (assembly GCF_965638725.1). Taxonomy (NCBI): domain Eukaryota; kingdom Metazoa; phylum Chordata; class Aves; order Sphenisciformes; family Spheniscidae; genus Aptenodytes; species Aptenodytes patagonicus. Next base: position 12,359,884 of record NC_134963.1, read on the forward strand.
GACATATAATTCAAACAGCGTTTTAAGTCACAGATGTAGGAAAGAAATGAGCAAAAATATTATTTTGGTAAAACAAAATGTGAGCAAGAATTACTTTTATTGGGCATTTTTTTTTCAGCATCACGGATGAAGAATAGCTGGATGCTTCTAATCACTCTACTACTTAGAACTAAAGCTTCCCAGATTGCTAAGCCATTATGCTTTGTCTCTATGCGTGCCTAGAAATAGATTCGGTGTTTACTGAATTCTTTTAGTTGTTAATGCATCCTTTCATAGTCAAACCCTAAGCCTGACATTGATGGAACAAGATATAGTCCATTGTTTTTGATTCCGGCTCATCCATGTTAATGATTGTTGTGGAAATGACACCAATCAGTATCCGAGAATGAATTCCTTTGGGCATTTTCTCTGTCCGGTTGTTGCTGAGAACCTTTAAACTGACTAATACAGATAGAAGCAGCACAGTCTAATACTTACTTAGCCCATTATGCCTGAACATACTTGTTTTCTCTGAAGATTTTGCAAGGGAAATGCTTCCCACCACTGTGATTGCCCTGTGCGGCTGTCCTGTTGCTTAGTGACAGTGCGGTGTACATGTATCTCACAGATGACATGCAAGGCTTGTGTTATGCAGGAGGAGCTTGGTAGTTCTCAGTATGAAATAGATGTAATACTAGATGTCATTTTTTTTTCCATGTGGTCACCTGTATTACAGCAGAAATGTGCCTATTATCCTGTTTACCAAACCTACGCTAAAGCAGGTCGTAATTTCCTTCCCTCTTCCAGTTAGCTGTACAATTTGGGGATTCCCTAACTACAATGAAAGCTTTAATGGCTGAGAAGCATGAAGCGCCACAGTACTACAGATTTCCCCAGCAGCTGATTATTCTGTATAGTAACAACATAGAAGATCTCATAGTTGGAAAGTATGATAGTGTTTTCAGGCAGCTCATTTTATATATTTCTCCATGGTGCTTTCAGGCAGCTCATTTTATATATTTTAGGGGGAAGAATGTTGGAGGGATGTGGGGTGGGGGCTAGGAGGATGAGGTTGAAAACACAGATGACCAGTTAGTGTTCGTCAGCTGAGTTTCAGTAACTTGGTAAGCTGCAGTAACTGGAGTACTTAGGAGCATCTATGCATACCTTCTGTATCATAGATTTCTGATCACATTTTCATCACCTAAGCTGACATCCCTCACTGCACATCATAGCTTTTTCTTTACTGTGTAGTTACTCTCTTTCCTGAAGTCTGTTTTTTTTTTTTCTGTTGCAGACAGGAAGAAGCTTCATACTGCTCCGGTAGGGCAAGTCTTCCGCCTGCGCCCCTTCCATGTTCTGGTAGCTACAGGTGGGGGATATGCAGGATACAGAAAATATGAGGATTACAAGTTGGAACAGCTGGAGAAAAGGGGCATAGAGGTGCCTGTGAAGCTTGCAAGTGAGTGGGAGGTAAGAAACCTGGGTCAATTTTGCTTCTGCCACGTTTGATGCAAAGCTCCTTTGCTTTCATTCCGACAAGGGAATGTTTAATTTGTCTTCTACTGCCAATGCATTTTTGACAAACCATGGAACTAAAGTTTCTGTCACTTAAGTAACTATCACTTTGGCTGAAGTCAATTTAATGATACATTAGGAACTGCTGGCATCTCCTCCATCTTCTAGTATGGTTGACACTTTAATTTTTTAAATACTTGTCAAATAGGAGGTGGAGGGGACAGTTGATCAAGTGGCTGTATTATGTATTTTGAATAAAAAGGTGCTTGGTAGGCATTGAATCATTCAGATGGAAGTCATGTAGTCCAACCTCCTGCTTAAAGCAGGGCCAACACTGATTTCAGACCAGGTTACTCAGGGCTTTGTCCACTTGGGTCTTAAAAATTTCCAAGGACAGAGATTCCACAGGGTCTCTGGGCAGCCTGTTCCAATGCTTAATCATCCTCGTAGTGAAAAATATTTTCCTTATATCCAGTTAGAACCTTCCCTGTTTCAATTTATGGCTGTTGTCTCTCCATCTCCCTCAGTAAAGAGCCCGGTTCCATCTTCTCAGTAACCTCTTCTTGGATGTTGGGAGGCTGTTGTTAGGTCCCTCCTAAGTCTTCTGCAGGCTCAGCAAGCCCAGTACCCTTAGCCCATCCTCACAGGCCATGTGCTGCAACCCTTTGGCCATGCTGCTGGCCCTTCACTGGACATGCTCAAGTCTGTCAACATCTTTCTTGATCCTAAGAAAACTGGACACAGTATTCCAGATGGGGTCTAACATGCACAAAGTAAAAGGGAATGACCTTCCCTTGGCTTCTGCTCCTCTATGCTGTTGGCCTTCATCACTGCCAAGGCATGGTGCAGGGTCATCTTCAGCCTACTGTCCACCTGCACTCCTGAGAGAGCTTAAGGCATCCATCTGCCGTAACTGACGGAGCTGTGGCTCTGCTTAGCACAACGCGTTTTCTCATTTTCCCCACCTTGCATTGCAGGGTAGCAAATTAAGCACGCTGTGCTATTTACAGAATTAAATACAGAAATCAAAATAGGCAAGACCAAAATTACATATCATAAAATTAAAAAAACATTCAGTGCTGAGGTTTTTTTGTCCTAGTAGTTCTAGCCGTGGGTACAGCTTTTGCAGTAGTTCATAGAATCATAGAATCATTGAGGTTGGAAGAGACCTCTAAGATCATCGAGTCCAACCGTCGACCCAACACCACCATGCCCACTAAACCATGTCCCTAAGCGCCTCATCTACACGTCTTTTAAATACCTCCAGGGATGGGGACTCCACCACTTCCCTGGGCAGCCTGTTCCAATGTTTAACCACTAGTTGTAGGGTTTATCTTCTCACTAGCTGCTCAGTCTGTGCTACTTTTAGCACTTTGCTTGCTTCCTCTATGACCTTCATGCCTTATATAGTTTACAAGGAAGCTGAGACGGAATTAAGACCTAGTTAATAACAATCTGCCTGTTTTCTTTGTGAATGTATAGCAAGACCTTTTTTTTGTCAGTAGCACCTAGGTCTGTAATGGCTCTTGCTGATCCTGAGGGATTTTTGCCTTTTCCTTCTGGATTCCAAGGAGTTTAGAAATTATTGTGGAATTGCAGTCTGTATATCAGATTCATAGGTCAAATATCCATTGCAGCATTGAAGTAAGAAATATTTCATAACTTCCTATAATGGCTGTATCTCCTTTGAAATATTAAGTATAGTGTACAGCTCCGTGTTAGACAGTTTAAAGTATATGTGGTGTTCTTCCAAACAGCCAGGTGAGTGCCTGCCTCAGTGCCATTTCTGAAGGCAAGGAGTTAAAAATTCTAAGATTGGATTGTGTAGGAGATGCTTCAGTATGACCTTTAGCATCCCGTCTCTTTGCATTCCTGAGCACTGCTGCCAGTTTGTGAGTGGTTTGGCCACATGCCTGTGGGGGACTGGGCTGGAATCCCTAAATTCATTTTCACTAGTGACCCAAATCAGATACGAACCAGACAGTCCAGATGCTAACAGCTTAGGCTATGATAGCTCCTGAGGAATTTGTCTGTAAATCTGTTTTCTGTATGTTCTTTTCCTGCTGAAGCTTATTTCAAACAGGTTTTATGTTCTGATTAAAAAAGAACTGGTAAGTGTCCAAGGAGTATTTACTTAAAAAGGCAATGTCGATTCAGTTTTGATACTCGAAAATGCATGTTTTTTTATTATTGTTCATACTTTTAGGTATGAAATTGGGTAATTCCCCTATTAAATTTGCTTTCTTTCATTATACTGATATACTGGTTTCTTATTATTTGATGGTTATAATTTGGTGAAGCTATGAGTATTGCTTTTGATGAAACAGCTCTAAGGGATTTGGTTTTTGCAGTGGGGAATCACACAAAGAATTTCAAACTGATAACAGCAGGGCTCCAAATGCAGCAGATACTCTAGGAGACACTAAGGTTTCCTAGTCCTTCCTGATATGCTTAAGTTCTGTTGAATGCTTCTGTGGGAGGGAAAGAAAACTTGGCAGTTATGAGGAAAAAGAGAAACTGTGTTCAGACATTGCAAGAAATATTCCAAACAATGAAGGATTCAAGAAAAATAAGAGCTGCTTTGTTCCTTTATATTGGAAAGTGGAGTGGTTTTTTTTTTTTTTTTTTGCTGACCTATCATTTTCAGTTATTCTGGGTTTTGCGTCCCTGGAAGCACACTTAGGAGTGTGGAAAAGAGGGGTGTCGCCTTGTTTTTAGAGCAGAATAAGCCTTTGCATAGGCAAAAAGAGACCAAGCATGATTTGAATGGACTTTGAAAGAGTAATATAGAACAAAAAAACCTGCACGTGTCCTCACTGCCGAGCCTGCTGCTATGAAGTATGATTCCACAGTACCAACCTTGTGTTCATGTGAGAACACGCACCATCTTCCACCTGACAGCTCTGTGGGTAAGGCAGATTCCCCTGCTGCTGAGCAGAAGTCGGAGGTGTGAAATAGGTGATCATCATCATGTCATGCAAGCAGAGAATCTGTCCCTGTTGCAGACGTACATATCGGTATCGTCATAGAAGTGTGCATAGTTTTTGATTGAATTAAAAAGAGTATACTCCTATATGTTTTTGCTTTGCTCAAACTTCATAAATGAAGGGGGGGAAAAAATGAATCTCGTTTAAGTCAAGTGTCCCTTAAGTTTTTCCACAGGGAAAGACAAAACTATTGTTTCTTTAGCATAGACCTTTTCTTCCTATAATTTTCTTAGAGACATTATGTAGCTAATAGCTTGAGCCGATTAACGCCTTAGAGTGTCTCCTACTGCGAATACCAGTGAGGATCAGCTTTCATTTAATTAGATGAGGTAAAGCAGAGGGCTTGGAGGGAGACAGGTAGATATTTATCAGATGGATGGAAGCTTATTGTTTCAAATCCTTGCTGTCACAGAACATTTCCTGGCTGGGATCTGCATGCATGGCTTGCCATTCATATGCTAACTAGAGGCATTTTGCCTCTTCTCACCTGGGCGCTGGGGCGGTGCTGGTGTAGGATCAAAGAATTACTCGGGGAAGCCTTGGCCAAAGAGTGAGTTTGGATGAACAGAGTGACCAGATGAACAAGTTTTTCTCGAGAGAGAGGAACTTCTTGTCGCTGTCCTTTGCTTCCATAGTTGGTTCTGTTTTGTGTAAGCAAAAAGCACTGTTTGTTGGAGTGACGTGCACCAGGAAAACCACAGCGAACCTTTAAGGGAAGTGAGCTGCAGTGACATCTGATAATACAGATGACAGATTAATACACAGTTCTGCCCCGTTCGAACTTCAGCTTATTGTCATGGGCCACGGTTTTTAAAAACAGCTTAATACAGTGGGGAAGTGCTTGAGTATAGCTTTAGGATTTTGATTCTCAGAGGTAAGAACAGCACAGTCTTTCCTATTGATATTGAAAACTGCTCGTATTTATGTAACAGGGATACTGGATGCTATTTTGGCAGTACAATACAGAAGGTGCTTTTCTTGGCCCAGAGGAGACAGACATTTAGTGTTATGGTAAGAGGTGCGTATCAAGTTCAGGAAAGAGCTAATAACGGAAAAATCTCCAATTACTCTTTTTTTAATCCAACTTTGGAAGAATGAAACGCAATCTCCAGTTGGTTGGTCTCTTGTTCTTCATTCTTGCTCTCATGTTCTGAAGTTTGGAGTTTCATTTGAGCAAACATGCAATTACAAAAACATTTCTTGTAGAGTGGCCCAATGCACGTGACAAAGATGGCCAGAAAATGTTAAAAGCGGTGAAATTTCAACAACATCAAAATGTGTGAAAGGTGTGACGGTGTAAATGTTTTTCTCAGCTGTCCTGGAAAACTGAACTGAGTAAAATCAGCCTTTTTTTAATCTGACCAGTGAGATGGCTTTTTGACTATATAGGCCTGTTCTGTCTCGTACAACTTCCTGAGCATCTTGCTGGGATTATGCAGCAATTCATCTGAGCGCTTCAGGAGCGCTTTATGAGACCGCAGTGCACTTTCTTGCCTTGGCTGAAAATGGGTATGTCGGACTGTGTTGACGCACCAAGACACACCGCGGAAAGCGCAGTCTCCCGGGAAGCCGGGCGACGTACAGCATCCGCGCTGCCGCGTTGTTCCCCGACGCGGTCGCTCTCCCTGTTGCCTTGGCCGGTGGCTCCTAAGCGGTGATGCGGGGACCTCCTTGTTCCCCGGGAGTGCCCGACAGCCAGCCTGGCAGCGCCTGGATGCCTCCCCGGGCAGACCCCTTCTCCCGCCGAGCGCCCGAGGTCCGGCCCGCCGGGCTGCGGGCCCCCCGCCCCGCCCTGGGGTGCTGCCGGGCGAGACGGCGTTGTCGCCGTGTTCCGGTCCCTCCGGTTTCTCTTCCTTTTCGTTTCTGCTGCCCTGGCTCCTCCTCCGAAGGGGGCCGGGGCCCTGCGGGAAGGCAGCCGCCTTGGAGCGCCAGTGGCTGGGAGGCGAGGCGGGGGAGGGCCGCCTGCCCCGCGCCGCTTCCTTAAGGCGAGGACCGGGCGGCGGCGAGCGGGCGGGAGCGGGGGCCGGCGGCGTCCCCTGCCCGGCCGTGCCGGAGGTAGGTGGGGGCCTGCCGGGAAGGGGGTGCGGGTGGGGCCCTCCATCCCGGCCCCCCCGCTCTGCCGGAGAAGGGGCTCGGCCGGCGGCGCGGAGCCCCGCGGGGTTGCGGGGGCGGGAGAGCTGGGCCCGGCCGGCGCGTTGGTGGGGTTTGCGTTCCGCTGCTTTGTTCACGTGTCTGAAAACTGCTTTAAAAGGGCGGGTCAGCGTCGCCTTTCAGCGAGTGGAAGCAAAAAGCCGGGACGGAGGAGACCTCGCTCGGCCGCTGGCGCCGCCGGCCGGCATCAGGTAAGGGCTTGCGGACTTGCAGGGCAGATGTGCGAGGTCTGATGGCCGGGCGGCAAATAATCGTTGGTCTCTGGCTTGCTGGAAGTTTCGGGAGAGATGTTCCAGAGTCTGGGCTCTCTCACGAGCGATCTCCCAGCAGATGTAAACAAAACCGGTCTCTTGGACCAGCGTTATCGGAGTTCAGGGTCCCGTTAACTTCCTCAGCCGCCGGGAGGGCGGCTGGGGCCGCCGCAGCCGCCGCGGGCTTTGTTCAGCTTGGCCGGGCTCTGCTTTGTTGGGAAGGTGTAACGCGGTTTATGCTTCCGTTAGAGCTCCCTTACAGGGCAGAGAGTTTGCTTTGCAGGTATCTTAAGCTGAAGCATGGTCTTTTTAAACATGAAACGGAAAACATTGCTACAAAATACTAAAATAATACAGCGTATTTTAGGTGTCATCAATTTTCATGTCACTTTGCAAAAGTGAATAAAAGTAAAAAAAGTAAATAAAACTTCTTTTCCTTGCTTCACAGAAGAGATCTTTGAGACTGCGTAACAGGCTTTTTGCACAGAATTCGGGTTTAAGTTTAAAAAACCACCCAACCTTTTACGACTAGCTTAAAATACCGCTTTTTTTCCCCCCTCCATTTATAGAATGCAACGAAAACAGCAACGTAAAATTGGAGGAAGACGATCGAAGGTTTTTTTCTTAATAAATTAAGCATATTTATATTAATAAGTATTTATTAGTACATTAGGAAAAGATACAGAAAGCTTTCTTCGTATGGGAAGTGGAAGAGCTGCAGAAGCCGGGGCGGGTAAGGCGGGGCGCGGCCCGCTGCCCCGGCCCGCGGCGGGGAGCCCGCGGGAGGCGGTGCCCGCGGCCGGCCCTTCCCGGCCGAGCTGGAAGCGAAGGCGCTTCTCAAAAATCACGCGGCCTTGGCAGCCGCCGGCTCTGTCTGCGCTCGCGTTTCCCCGCAGCGTGAGAGCAGTTCTGTTGTGCTCTCGGAGCTCGGGAGCTCCCGGCTGGGCGTGGAGCATCCAGCGTTTCTCCCGCTGGGCTGGCTCGGGAGAGGGTTGGGTGGGAGCGGGGATTACGGGTCTGAAATTAAACGGGTACTGCTGGGAAAGGAAGGGGACCGTTAATAAACGGTCGCCGAGTACCTCTCCCCTGGTTGCAAGACCTTATTTTCGCTGGCACTTAAATAGAATGCAGCGCTTGGATGCGTACGGTGCATTTTTTAAACCGCGGTTCTGTTACCAAACGCAGAAAGTGTGACCCGAGGGCTTTGAGCGCTCGGACCAGCACATTCCAAGCCTAATGATTCACGCTTATGATTTGAAACCGAGACTGCAGGTTTGAAGTTCAGTTGCATAGTAGTCTTTCTTGCAAATGCCTTGCTGTATTGTTTTTTAAAACTTGAGGGGAAGGGTTTGAGGTAGTAATGGAAAGACGAGTAATTAAAGGGGTCACTGGATTTGACGCTTATTTGAGCTGGCAGAGCAGAACGGTGCTGCGTAGCTGGCAGATTAGCAGTTCTCTGTTAGATAATAATTCTCTAGGGATTTATACCTGCTGGTAACTGCTGCTTTTATTTGCCTAACGTGGATTCTGGGTGAGTTCAGACAGGTGGGGCAGTTTGGTACTGATGACCAACCTCCTACAGACCAGCAATCGCCCAGATTCTTGTCTAAGCTAATAACGCAGGCTCTGTGGCGCTGCCTGCATCACAAGAAGTCCGGCTATTGAGATGCCATTACATGAGTTCCCCTGTCACGAGCTGGTTGATTACCAGTTCTTGTTCCTTTCCCCGTGGAACTCGGGGTGGATTTTTCATTTCAGCCTTCTCACGCTGTAGGAACTGTACATTGCTTCTGGGGCAGCCGCAACAGGGGTGGCAGCTTGCCATATATGTCAGCGTTTAGGCAGGACTCGGGTATTTGCATCTTGGTGAATGCAGTGAGGTCAGTAGAATAGAATTTAAGAGAAACATAGGTGGTCTTATTCATCTGAACTCAGTTTTTTTTAAGAAGTGGAGGAAAAAAAAAAAGCTTTTAACATCAATATTTCTCCCCTCCTGGAGAGGAATCTCTCTTGCACCACATTTTTTGTTTTGAACTGAAGGGTGGTAGCTCCCACTGCATTGGGCTGTAGAACATTTCAGTGTCCGTTTGTTTTTAGGGAGCAGGTGAGCTATTTAACTTGTTCCGGGCTTTCACAGAATCAGTCTTGTTCAATCTAGAATATAATAATTTCTTGAAAATGTTTTGTGGGATAAGATTGACTTTCTACTGAAAGAGCTGGTGGGTTTACCTCCCTCATCCGTAAGGGAAGAGTGCTGAAGAAAATGTAGATAAGGCTTCTGTTTGCTCTGTTGTCTTTCTGCGAAGTCATGCACCAGGTGAAAGGTCCTCAAAGGAGGAGATTAGACCTTAGACCAGGGAGCGGGGTGCCAGCCTGACCTGCAGGAGCCGAAACGATGTTGTCAGTTTAGCTTGTTTCTATGTGAAATTTGGTATTTAATGGTGGTAATTTCTAACGCTCCTGGCAAATGAAGAGAAATAGCTCCCCTGTGCTCCTCGTTGCTTTTCTTTGAATTTTGATGGGATTTGGTTAAGTGCTTTCATCACTTCACTATACAGATGGCTTCATTTTTGTTGTGTAGGAGTTTCTTGTGCCAGCCAGAGAAAGACTGAACGATATTTTAAAGAGGAAAACAAAAAAGTTGGCACAGGGCTCAGGGAGGAAGGGGTATGTTTTGCGTGCCTTCAGCTGATCTTAAATTTACCTTCTTTCTATTAACTGGATTTTTTTAAAATACGCAATTGTTAAAATTCAGCTGAAACAACACCACACACACAGGTCTTGGAACTTCCTGAGATATAGAATGCTCTATAGCAGTTGTAATATTTGGAGTTGAAGGCCAATCAAAATACACAGTTCTTGCTGGAATATTTTCCTTTCGAGGCCTGAGTGGGATGCCATTAGCTAGTTAATTCTAGCTTTTCCTGCTGGCCCTAATACAATACAACCCTTTCCCTCGCGTCAGAGCACCAGTGCTCGTTTTGATCTAGTCTTATCAGGCATACAGCTTTCATGGGTGTTTAGAGAGCTTTGGAAACAATTTTTTTTTTTTTTTTTTTTTTAAACCCAGACTTTAACAGAAAATGTAAGTGAAATGGATAGCCACTGGAGTTAGCCCCCAAACCGTTCTGTGTTGGAGATGTGGTCTGCAGGGTCAAAGAGGGAAATTTCTCTCTCTGTATATTCAGAATGCTCAGATAGAAATACTGCAGCTTTTTGTCTTTAAAAAACAAAACAAAACCAGCTTCCTTTGCTCGTGTTTTGTATTTTAGTGCTACTGGACATAAAAACTGTGACAGTACCGAGAGTCACATAATAGACACGTTTAACACTGCTTTTACACCCCATTCTCAAGCTGGCCCTAAAACTGGCTATTTCCTTACGTATTTGGGTTTTTGTAGAAGAATGTCCTTTACCTGCTCCCTGTGTGAGTCTTTTGAGATGGAAAGAGACTTCAGGAGATGGATGTTGGTGTCTGGCAATGGTTGTGAAATAGAAAGACATTCCTTTCCTTTCTGTTTTCTTCTTTCCAAGCTGGACATTAGAGCAGGGAAGGATTTTTGGTGCCCAGCAGTCCAGAACTCTTTTAGCGGCAGCTGCTGCACTGCAGAATTGAAGCTGGGAATTATCTCCTCCTCTTCTCCACCCCACTCCTCCTCCCAGCCTCGGATTCAGACCGGCTCTGGGGTTAGCTGTGCAAGGCCAGCTGGCTGCTCATCTGACTGTAGCGCATCGCTGCCCAGCAGCCTGAGACTGCAGGGTGTTTTTTGGAGAGTTGAGTTTCAATGGCCACCCTGACTAGCGAGAAGCAAGGACTGCTTATACGGACAGCTCGTTTCTATCTTGTGCAGAGTCGGCTTTGTAGTGGGATGTTGAAATATGACACAATGCCTGTTTGTTTGCAATAGCTGCAACCCTCGTAGCAGAGATTCAAGTGGGAAACAGAGGGGTAATCCAGAGACAAACCAGCGGGGGAATTAGGAACTGTGACGCCGTGTCCTCTCTCCTGTGCCGGAGCAAGCAAAGGAAAGAGAGGTAGAGGAAAAAAGACTGAGCCTTGCGACCAACCGTCACCCTGACGATGTGTCAGTCAAACACCCTGCAGGGACCAGATCTGCACACAGGGAAATGGTGAGATGCTATAAAGCTTTATCTAACCCTCCACCCTCTTGCTACAACCTCCACAAAGTTAAAATTCATGTCCGGAGGCTGCGTTCAGGGAACGGCGGCAGCAGGAGCTGTGCCGGGGACCAGCACCCACAACTGGAGAGTCCAGGCCCGGCTGGCTCTGCCGGTGGTACAGCAAATAGGAGAACTCGTTTCAGGTACTGTTCAGTATTTTCTGCTTTGCAGGAATGGTGACTGAAGGGAGAAACGAGGGCGGGAGGATGGGAGGGTTTCTGGGCAGAAGGAGCGATGGCCATCTGCAAAGCTTTTGTTTGGCCTAATTACTATAAAGCTCCTTATGCATTGAATTGGCGGAGAAGGGCATGCTGTTCTATGACAAGGGGAATGAGGAGGCTTTCATTCCTTTCCTTTCTATTCTCCATCACTAGGAGAACAGAAAAATTAGCGAGGGACTGCTCTGAAACCAGGCCAAGGCAGTGAGAAGCCCGAGGGCTCTGGAGTGAGCTGCCAGGATGCAGCTCTGCAGGGATTGGTTCATGAGCGACTGCAGTGAAGGGGGGGAGAGCAGTGGGAGGGGGAGCAGGACCTCTGCGCCCGATGCTGGCAACCCAGCTCCCGGCCTTGCCAGCCCTCGAGCAGACCGCAGGCTGGTGGATGGTAAGGATGGGAGGAAGAACGTGAAGTGTCCCTGCCTATTCCCAAGTCAAGTCAGTCCCGCGTCCTACTGAGAAAGCCAGCTTTACCTCTGCCGAGACAGCACTAAATCTCCTCAGGGTTTTTTTTCCCCTTGCATTGTGATGCACAGATCATTCTGTATTTTATTTATTAATTCTTGGGGGGAAAGAAGTCGCGCTCACTGCAGAAAAAAAGTCTGAGCCAAAAGCACCATCTTGCATCCCAAAGTGGTGACAGTTGTACCTGCCTGCATGACACTAATTCTGATCCAAGTTTTGAAAAGAACATGTTGGCAAGAAAATTTCCTTTTAATTTCCCAGCTTCTTTCCATCTTGGAAAGACATACACAGTATTTTATAGTTCATCCTTTGCATCGTATGATCCAGCGATAGAGCGAGCTGTTCAGAGCAGCCAGAGCGTACCACTTGCAGTTTGTGTGCGCACATGGCTGTATCCTGGTTGCCGGCATACTGCCTTCAGCGGTGTGGGGAGAACAAGCTCTTAGCCAGGATCTAAGTCAGTGCCCAAAAGATTTGAACGTTCTGCCCTCAGGTAGGCAGACTTTCATTTGACATGGGACCTTGGAAATGCCAATGGTTTCTTTATGACTAGAAGCCAAAGAATAAATGGGGACCTGAAGGGTCTCTCATCCAGACCTCCTGCAAGGGTCTGAACTGAGGCCCATGATGTCCTCTGCTAATAAGATGAGCAACTTTTCTCTCCAAGAATTACAAGTTCAACTTCTCCCCATGGCCATTTGTGCAAAATGAGTTTGCTCTCAGCCAGGACATCCACATCACAAAAAAAATCATAGATGCGGTTGGTTATGAGGCGAAGTCTCCATAGCCCAATAACCAACTCCTTGCAGCACTAGCGATATCTGCTTTGTCCACATGTTCTCTGCTCAGAGCCAGGGTACACAGTGAAGGTTTTAAGACCTGGAAAGATGTCTTTTGGAATCAGTTATTTGAAAATTGTATTAATTAACTCAGGAGTGCCACTCCTGTTGTTTCTCAAGTGCTTGTTTCCTGAAGTTAGTGAATGACCAACAGGTCTGTGTAAATTTGACTCTGAGGCACAATCTAGTCAAGATGCCTTCAACACATGAACTCTCTGAAGGACGTCAGTTTCTTAGGTTTCAAGGATTTCTTTCATCAGAGTATCTGTTCTTTCCTTAATATACAGTACAATATACAATTCCTCCATACAGTTCTTATTAAAGTCCTAGCATCACAGATTCCTAGCTTTCAGAATATTGTTTGCTGTCCACTTTGGCTATCCAACAGCTGGAGCAGTCACAAAACACTTTCTGGGGATGTAATCTTCTGATATTTGGAAGAAGCAGCTTTGCTCTTTCTTATTTCCACTGTAAACTATCATGTTATGTTGTTAGTTGCATGAACCAGCTGTGACTGTTTTCAGATGTCACCTGCAAGTGATCTTGCCTTTAATTTTTGAGGGTGTCGCTCATAAAATGTGACCTGTGAGAGTGAACACCATTTTTTTGGACAGAAGATTTTTCTTTTCTTTTTAAGGTAAACTGGTCTTCTATTTGGGAAGGGGAAGAACTGACCAAAATAAAGGAGTAAAGACTTGCAGAATCAATGTTTAAGTAAAGATTAGCAGGAATAAATCATCCCCAGCTACCAGAAGCTGGTGGTTCTGAAGCTGAGATGGCTGACCCTCTTATGTTGTGTATGTAATCTTTCAGGTTGCAATTTCCCCAGCTGGCCCTGAGGCGAAGGTTGGGCCAGCTAAGCTGTATGTCTAGGCCTGCTCTGAAACTCCGTTCTTGGCCTCTGGCTATTCTCTATTATCTTCTGCCTTTCGGTGCTCTTAAACCCTTGACCAGAGTGGGATGGAGGCCTATGAGCAGGGTAAGTGTGAGCAGGTCTCTCTTGCGCTTCGTGTATGTTAGTTCTTTTATACCGAAGGGAGCTGGCAGCAGCTGTTGGATAGATCCTTAATATAGAACAGGCTGATGATCACTAGTACGAAAGCAGAGATGCAATTCACGTTTCCCTTTAGTTTTTACTGTTCATAGTTGTGCTGACTAACTGCTTCACAGACAAGTGATTTTTTTCAGTAGCAGAGAACTTTTGTCCTCTAACGGTCAAGGGTCTACCCAGGAAAATCAACAGAAACTTTTGAATTAATTCAGTCACCTCAAAGTATCAGGGCTAGGATGAGGCAGACCTGCTGGTCTTCTCCAGTTCCCTTTCCTGGCCACATGGAAATGGTCTCTTGCTTTCTGTCATTTTTGCACAGAGAGGGTTTGTTCCTCAAGTTCTTTGAGCATTTGTAATCCAGCCTGTCCAAACGGTACGCAAATCTCTGCTCTGACACTGTTGTGAGCAGGGTGTAGGAAGCCTTGCACGTGGATATTCTCTGCACATATGCAATTTCAGAATGCAACAACCACAGAAATGTTTTGATTGAAAACTGCAACAAAATTGTGGTTAAGACTATTTCATTGAATAGCTGTTCTGTTTGATCCCATCAACTTGAAAACCAGGCTCTTTTGAAGAGAAGGGCCTACCAGGAAATACCACTTCGACAATTTTTGTGATTTTACAGCAGTAGCTGCATATTCTCAGTATTTGTGGAAAACTGAGCAAAACTGATTTTAGAAATTAACACTGTATAAGGCATGTCAAATAAAATGGCAAAACATTTTTTCCTTCAGTACTTCAGCTTATATAACCTAAGGTACTGTTGATTCAGATGTTTTTATCTGAAGTAAGATTAGGTTGCTGTTTTCTTTCTGAAATATCACTGTATTTTAATGTGATGCAGGATGGCGATTTGTGAGTGAAATCTTAATTCACTCTATTTGATAGGATGGACAGGCTCTCAGCCAGTGTGTGCTTCTGTTTGTGTTTATGGCTGTATTTTGCAAGACTTAATTATGAAGGATATGATTAATATTGAGAATAAATGATGACTCTCACTAAGAAAAAAACCCCAACTTTTAGTTGGGAGTTAAATGTAGCTGAGCTGCACCGTTCAAAAAAATTGTACTAGATTCAGCAGATAACTACTTCTTTTGCAAAACTGGTTTCGGAGGGTTCAGTGCCCTTGGTCCACACCTCCCACCCCCTTGATGACATCGTGGTCATACGAGCTTTTTTTGGCTGATACTAAGTACCACAAACCCCAGCAGAGTGACCTGCTGGAATTACCAACAGGAAGACACTGTCATCTGTCCAGTTACATCAACAGCATATACCTCTTACCAACATTGTTTCATTTGGTTTTCTTGCTACTAAAACTTACGCTTTGGTGTAAGTCCAAAGATGTATTTCTACAGGAATAAAGGCACTTTACTCTTACAATTGGCAACTCCCGTTGTTGCGAGAGGAGTAAGGCTGGCATAAGTTCATAGCGGTGTAGCTGCATCCACATGGGTATGTTTCTTCGATTGTACTAGTATCATTAGAGCAGTACAATACTGGGATGTGGAAAACACCCTCATTAGTAGATGCATAGAGAAGCACGTCATTGACTGAAAAAATAATTTGTCAGTGTTCAATTTTCATTTGGTTATTCACAAAAATTAATACATTGGTAATGTTAAACCCTTCTGATGAGTGTTCTAATAGAATATGTGCAATGTGTCTTTTTTTCTGTAAGCCTCACATTGGGCAGTTTCCAGTTACTTGAATGTGGAGCTTCAGCCTGCAGGGGAGTGGAGATTCTGGCTTCAGTATAAGGTTATAGTAAGTTTCATCCCATCTCTCATCTGCTCTCATCAGAATGGAGGGAGTGCGGATGAAGCAGTGTTAATTTTTTGCTGACTTAAAGGCCACTTTGTGTGGTGTAACCCACTGAATTCAAGGGAGTGGTTAGCAGGGACAGTTTGATCCTTTCTGGTTTATGAGGAGAAGTAAGAGAAAGCCATCAGTGGGAAGAACTGAATGACGTGGTGTAATTCTTCTTTCTTTAGGTTGCTCTGTACAAATCAGTACCAACTCGGCTGCTCTCACGAGCCTGGGGTCGCCTGAACCAGGTGGAGCTGCCTACATGGCTCCGGAAGCCTGTTTACAGCCTGTACATCTGGACATTTGGGGTGAACATGAAGGAGGCAGCTGTTGAAGATCTGCATCACTATAGAAACCTCAGCGAATTCTTCCGCAGGAAGCTGAAACCCCAAGCGCGGCCAGTCTGCTGTTTGCACAGTGTGGTGAGTAAAAGGAAATGAAGGCTTTACACTACACTACCAGCTTCCCCCCACCCCCCAAAGGAACGTGTCTGCTTTATGAGGAATGAATGAATTCCTAATGTGTTTCATTTTTTTCTCTTTGCTGTAGATTAGTCCCTCTGATGGAAAGATCCTTAATTTTGGACAGGTAAAAAACTGTGAAGTGGAGCAAGTAAAAGGGGTTACTTACTCTCTGGAATCTTTCTTGGGACCTCGCATCTCCACAGAGGAACTGCATTTTAGCCAGGGTGAGTTCTGCATTTATTCTGCTCTGCCCTTTCAGTGTTCTCAGAGATCATGAGAAAAGAGATTACCTCCTTCCCCCCCCGCCCCCGCCGCCCGCTCTCTTTCTCACATTGTCAGTAACAAAAGCAGGCCTGATTTTTGTTTGGTTGGTTGGTTTGGTTTGTTTTGTTTGGGGATAAACATGTCACTGTTCTAGTTCTTCTCTTTCTCACCAGCAGCTTTATAGTGTCTTGCCTGGCTCATTCTGATTATCTGAATTTAATTGCTTGGTTCCTACAATTGACTCCAAGATCTGCCACTATAATGAGGCCACAGCACTGCTGCTGTCAGACTGAAATGTGCCCAAGCACCTGGTTAGCAAAAATCATCTAAGCTACTCCGTAACAAGATCGATGCTCAAGCACTATACTTCTAATGGCTTGTGCTATTACTGCTCTGCTGCACCTCGAGCACTGTCTCCAAGGCCTTGAGTTTTGATGAAAGCAACACATTTTGCTAAACTGGCGAGGGGACTGGAGAGACCGAGTTCTGCAAACAGTAGGGTTATTTTCAACATGAGCACAAATGAAACTAATGCATTTTATAAAACTAGGGACTCTTCACAAATTCTGTTCTTCAAAGGGTTGCTTTGAGAAAAATTCTGTTCTTGAAAGGGTAGCTTTAATAAAACTTGTGTTTCACTGGATTTCGGTTTCTGCTCTTCTGTTTAGGGAAGGGCAAACTTCAAAATGAAGGAATTTCCAAAATTATTAAAACAATACGGGATCTAATTTTGTTATAAAGGAAAAAGAACACTTTGAAATATTGGATTCCTGGACAAAGTGTAGCTTTTTGTAGTCTCAACAATGCATGTGGACTGCATTTAGTCCTCTGCTATTACCACTGGTTCTAATGTAGACTGCTCGGCTATGGTAGATGACTGCATGAAGAATATCTTTAACCCCTTTCTTTTCGCGGTTTCTTTGCAGCCCCACCTGGTAACTCTTTTCAGCAACAACTAGTCACAAAGGAGGGGAACGAGCTCTATCACTGTGTAATCTACCTTGCACCAGGGGATTATCACTGCTTCCACTCACCCACTGACTGGAGAGTGTCACACCGGCGTCATTTCCCAGGTAGGTTTCTGTTCCTAGAAAACGAATGTAGAGCAGCTATGGAGGGAAGCGCTGGTGTGGGCCACTGCTGAATGAGACACACCAGTGGAGCACTTGTACAGTTGCGTGATAGATAATGGTAGAAAATGGTAATGAATTTTATGGTAGTGTAGTTTACCAGAACAAACAACATACAAATGGTGAAAACAGTAATATTGTATGAAAGCTGTTTTAGTTCTTTGAAATAACTGTCGATGCATGCTGACCTGACTCGTTCCCAAACATGATTTGTTCACTTTGCACCTGAAATACAAATAGTTCTGCAGATCAGAGCAAACAGTAGCCTGAGATACGATCTCTTCCTGTGCTCGGCAAAGAAGATGCAACTAAACAGTTACGTTATTAGAGCTGGGATCAGATGCTTTTGTCCTCCTCTTTACAGATCATCATACTGTAGTTCAGCAGTTAACAAAAATGTTTTAATTCTTGGTATCTAGCAAAAACCTAAGCACTTGGATTTTGTTTCAAACACCGTGAGGGAGAGACAATGACCTGCCACAAGGTTTGAGAAATCTGTCAAGTTCCAGACTGAAGCTAGGCCTTGACTGAAACAAAGGAGTATTAGTGAAATGCTGCTATCGGATTCAATGCAGCAGATGCATTTTACAGCTAAAAATGTATGTAGTGAATATACCTCACTAAATTATTGTAAGGACTTTGTTGGGATTTAAATCTTTGAGGTTCTTCTGTAATAAACTTTTTTTTAACTGATTCACATTATTAGTATTTCCTGGTCAGCTCTAGCTAGATAGCTACTTGGTTTTCAGCCACAGTTTCAGTAACCACTTTTATGCTTTTACCAAAAAGAACTGGAAGGGGCTGCTCTCGTGCAATCGATGGTTAACCAGCAAAACCTGTTCCTAAGCTGTAAAAAGTTTCTTCAGCTTCCTTTTAGGAGCCTGTAGCCTTTTGTTAAGATGGATCTTATGTGCTTATTAGAAGGCTTCTTTCAATTCTGTCTATCAGGTCTGAGACTAGGGACTAGCTCTGCCTTTGTCCTTACCCTGATCTCTCTTAAGGGCCTATCAGATGACAATTAACAGTAGTTGTCATTTGTGAATTTGTAGATGACACTAGTGTGAAGTTGGTTGGTTACATCTTTGGTAGAGGAATAGCATCAGGTAGTGTGGAAATGAGTCCCTGCCACCTCAGTTTGGTGTGACAGAAGAGTAGGTATGACTGATCCTAGAATAGGCTTCAACAATGGCAGATATTTTGAAAGGGACTCCCATCCCAGATTTTGCTCCCTACTTTAACGGCAGGCTTTTACTGTCTGGAAAAGCAGTCAAGGTGAAGCTGTAGATGGGAGTAAGTGAAAGCTGAGGGAGGTGGGGTGGGGGGTACTGAAAAGAACCATTTCCAGGTATGAAAATTTAAACCCTTTGCCTTCTAACAGAACTGTAGATGGTACTCCAGATTGCGTTCAAGCCTTACAATGAGGGATGAGCATGGTCTTTAGTTTCTCTGTGACTCTGCTAGGAAAAATGCAAAGTAATATGAGCCCTGCCCAAAAGTGTTGATCTTTCTGGACAGAAGACTACAGATTACATCTTTCTATGACCCCTTTGTTTTTACTACAGCCTTGTCTTTCATTTGCTCTGCCTAACATTTGCCTCTCTTCCTATAAAAATAAGTGACAATTGCTTACTGGATCAGCTACAGTTATACTGAAAATCCATTTAGATGGCATTATAATACTGCTACAAACCAGACAACTTAACTTGAATATTTTCTCACTACTGCAGGCTCTCTAATGTCTGTGAATCCTGGAGTTGCTCGCTGGATCAAAGAACTGTTCTGCCACAATGAACGGGTTGTCCTTACAGGTGACTGGAAACATGGCTTTTTCTCTTTAACAGCTGTAGGAGCAACAAATGTGGGCTCTATCCGCATCTACTTTGACCAGGTGAGCAAGATAGTAGTAGGCAGCTTTCTGGTTTTGATGGTTGAGGTTGGTACAGTATAATAAAAGAAAACTACAAAAAAAACCCCTTAAAAAACCCCTTAAAATCTTATTACCCTGAAATTAAGGTGTTTCACAATACTGATGTTTTAAGACTGATTTAAAGGGAGTCATCTCTGGTATAGACTATTTTTTTAATATTCCTGTTGCACTTTAGATTTTTAAGTTCCTGCACTGAAAAAGCCTGGATATCCAGTCTACAGCTGTGCTAATGAATAGACAGTACTGAAATCCTGAAGTAACAGTTTCTTCCTTCTCTGTATAGGACTTGCATACCAACAGTCCACGTTACTCTAAAGGTTCCTACAATGACTTCAGCTTCATATCCAACAACAACAAGGAGGGAATCCCCATGAGGAAAGGGGAACATTTAGGGGAATTTAACTTAGGCTCTACAATCGTACTAATCTTTGAGGCACCCAAGGACTTCAAATTCCACCTCAAAGCCGGACAGAAAATCCGCTTTGGAGAAGCACTGGGCTCTCTATAGAAACTCTCAGCAAGGTGGTTTTCTATACAAAGGGACTCTTATCACACCACTGAGTGTTTCACTTAACAAGTATGTATCACTCAGCAGGACCTGGGTGAGGAAAACAGAAGCTGTCATTGCTATGTTAAACTTGAGAGTATTTGGACTATATTTACATGCTGCTGAATGCAGAAAGAGAATTGAATGACCATATATGTATCAGGTACAGCTGCCTTTAAAGATATCGACCATGGAGGTTTCTGTCCCACCCTGTGCCTGTAGTCTTTCATGTTCTCCCCTCAATGTGCCACTGGATAATTATGTTCTTAGAGCCTGTAAGTCCCTTTTAAGCCTTCCTAGGCTGTGCAGGTGCAATGGAAAAGGGTGGAGGTAGAGATTAGCTATATTTAAAGGGACAGTGACAGGCTCAGTCAGACCTTGTACCTTCTATCTGCAATATCTGTTTTTCAGACCTTGAGTAAAGAACGTGTTCTCATATTTATTTTATTGAGACACTGCTGAAGTTGTTATATAAAGGCAGCCTGTGAATGCACAGAGCACCAAACAGTTAAATTGGCTAGTATGGCTTCACAGCGCAAACTAAGCAAAATGTACAACAGACAGCATCAGTACAATAAATTACACTCATCCAGGTTTTCTACTGTTAGACAACTTTAATTCTTTTACCTGACACTGTCCCTTTAAAAATGGACTTTGCACTGTATTTTAAACCTGAAAACACTGTGTCTACATTCCATATGATGAAACTGGTCATCTTGGGATTTTCTCAAAAAAAAAAAAAAAAAGCAGACAAAGCTGTGTGTGTCCTGTTCCTAACCCATGGTTTTATTTTGCTATTCCAGGCCTTAAAGATTTTGTTTGTATGAGAGACAAGTTAGTTCACTTCTTGGATTAAGGGATGAGAAGACATGGGGGGGGGTTTCTTGTGTGATGCAATGAGATGGCAGCCAAAATATGTTTTTACTTTCTGCTATGTATCTTCATTGTTGCTTTGTCACTAAATTCTTGAAGAATTAATTCCTCTACTTACAGAGCTTCAGGACCAATTTTTATTGCACGGAGTGAAATGTCCTATGCATTGACTGTGTATAAAAAAATTACTTATCTTTGAAGCAATCCCAGGTTCCCTCCCAGGTGCTAACCTGGCCATCCTATAATGGACTGGCAACAATTTTATCTTATCCAAAACAGAAAGCACCCCCACACCTGCTCTGTCTTCTGCCCTCATACTTAATGCTACGAATGTGCTGGGGGCTGAAAGCTCTATGCTGAAGCTTAATCCTGCAGCAAAACTTTAAAGTCTCTTTGTAACTTCATGTCAAGAAGAGTTAAAAATCTAACACATTGGATCTATTGAATGTAGCACTACATGGCACTGACAGAAACTGGTGCCAAAGTGAAGAAGAGGAATTGAGTTTTAAAGCAATGTATCAATTGTTTTTAGAGAAATAAGCTGTTTCAAGTCCAGGCACTCAAACATTTAGAATGGACTGCTGTCCAGAGCTTGTTGGAGTGGACGTGCTTATGAAACCTGCCTTTCTGCTCTCTGAAAGATTTCTCATATTACTTCCTTGCTTGAGCCTTGAGTGTTTTTTCTGCTGCTTCAAGGAGATGGTAAGCTTTGACCAGCTCGGATTTCCTAAAAAAAAAAAAAAACCAACCAACGTATCTTCTTTGTATGCACTGCAGAAAATAGAATATAATTTTGTTGTACAAATGTCCAGTTTGCCAAGTCCTGTATGCTTAGCTTGTCATCAGGAAAGACAGGATGATAGACTGCCTTTAAGTGATGTACCCCAGCCCTGACTCAGATTATGGTGGCTCTTTGGGTGACAAGCAGGAGAAAATTCATTTGGCTCCAAGAGTCAATGTTTCCTCACTTTAAACGGGGAGGAGTTTGAAAGCTTGAAGTGGCTCTCAGCCACTTACCTTGTTAAACTTCTTGGCATTAGCAAGTTTATTCCTGCAGTAGTATATTGTCATATACAGGTTATAGAAATGTACACTTTTTAAAACCATTAAGAGTGAGAAAAGACTAAGGCAAATGTCAACCCCAAGAGGATAAAGCTATGAGTAGCCTTTTGACTAAGCTTCAACATCATGTTAACAGTAGAAAGCAAATTTATTCCAGTGGATGAGAGAAAAGACAACTGAAATCTTTTGCCCCTTTTCCACTGGGGCCTATGGCATCCAGACACAGCCAAAGCAACTTGAAGCTTTAATTCTTCCTACTCAGCATCATCATCCACAGTATCTGAAGGTTACTGTTAGCCTCGTAATAAAGGACAGGTTACCTGATGTTTGCTTTATTAGATTTCTAAGAAGGAGGAGAGGATTCAGCATGCAAGTGGCTGTTTTTGTGATGGTCTTAATACTGTGCAGAGCTAGCTGATTAACAAACATTACTTGTTACGCAGTGGTCATATGCGCCCTGGAAGTGAAAGCAAAGTTCCTAGAGGGTACTGATAATGCTGTGAATTTCTCCTGCATGGAGAATCCATTTAATTCTTCAACTGTATCAGTAGCACGGTATTTTTGTATGTCAAAGTGTATGACTTACTGATATTAACTCATTTAATTGCAAACATTTTGAAATAAAAAGTCTTATCAGTGTTGCTTATCTTTCTGAAATGTCAGGGTAACCTAAACTAGGTATTGCAAGTGCAGCATGAGGTACATTTAGCTCCTGGTTGGTTTGGTTTTTAACCAGCTGTAGTAACAAAATAAAACAAACAAAAATATTTAAGTTAAAAAATGCCATACATAGACTAAGACAATGTATACATCTCTTCCCTCTAAAGGCAAAAAGTCCTACCCATGAGCTGGAAAATTGGTTCAGATGTGTTATATATCCAGAGCAATCTGGATATCATGCAGGCGGGCAACCAGGTTCTGCACAAGATGTCTCTCTTTTAGTTGTGCTTTGGTGAGAGTGTTGATCCTCATGTGCAACTGAAAGTGAAAACAATTGCATAAGCTGTTTGTACAGCAAGACAGCATTTAGTCTTTTTGACAGGGGAAGAGTGAAGCAGCTCTAGCAGCCTTTGTATTATCCTACTTAAGAACCATTAAGTGACAGGATTGCGTCACTCGGGAACAGCCAAGTACTGGCTAGCTTTAGAGGTAACAGTGCAGTACCCCACACATATGGCTGTATGAACTTGGGGACTGACGGCAATGCAGTCGTAGTATAGCTACACTGTCCTGAGAAATCACAGAAAAAAATTTGAGACTGAATCTACTAAAGCCTGGTATAGAGCTTGGAAATAGCCTTCAAAAGATCTGTTGGAGCTGGAGTTACATTTCTGAACAAATAGGAAGATGCATCTATACAGCAGTCCATTCTGCTCGACAGCCCACTTCTGATTACAAGTTTCCCTTCTGGCATTTTAATAACAGCTTACTATACAGTTCCTCACAATTACCATCAGCCTTTAGGCTAAGTGCATAGCATAGCATAGCGATAATCACTTAAGTAACTTCAATTTGTCTGCTATTTACACACCTGATCCAATTCTTCCTGAACTCTGTGTACACCATCTTGGTCCTCTGGTTGTGTGCTCATTTCTAGCCACCTGTGTAGAATCTGTGCCTGCTGCTGACAGGATCTGATAAAATGGATTAGAAGGATTCTTATGCCAATTAGGAGCTCGACAGTCTAAGCCAACTAGACCTGCAATTGATACTCGCAATAAGACCCAATTTTTTGTCTCAAACCAGTGAATGATAAAAGTCTTTAAAATAAGAGGAAAAAAAAAAGGATGCTGGAAGGCAGAGAAATCCGCCTGAAAGCTGTTGTCTCCATTTCCTACTCCTAGTTCCTGACTTCTTCCTTTCCTTGAATCCCCTCCAAGCCCCATTTTCTTTTAAACATTTTTGTAAATGTCGTCTTGTTCTAGTAGAAAAGTTGTCAGACTCCAGCCGTTTTTTTTTTTTTAATTGACAGCTGAAAAAGCTAAGTCTTCATTCCTCATGATAAAAGAACTAAAAGCTAAATTTCAGCTGCTCTGCCAAGTTCATTTGTACTGCCTTCAGATTACACCCAATGATACCTTTGTCATGCTTTCTCCAATAGCTGCCAAAGGTATAATTAAACCACTTGCTGACTACAAAAGAAGTTGTGCATGTACTCTCTCCCACATGGAGTGAACTCTTAAAAATCTCTAGAACTTTTCTCTGTTTCATTCACAGTTCTGCTGTGAACAGACTGGTTATTTTCAAAGTAGATACATACAAAAAATGCAGTATTGAGTTGACAGCATTAAGAAAGCCTGGCTAAGGGGGCTTTGCAACATACTTGAGTTCTTGTTTCCTGCTGAAGTAGTACTGCATCTGCTGTTGGATGTGTCGGAGTTCAACTTCCAGCTTTCTCTGTAGCACCATTTCTTCTCTGGAACTGTGCTGCCTTTCTTCCCCTTCAGCTGAATGGAAGATACAAGGCACAAGCAATGGAAACAGAGCAGACTTACACTGTTTCTTCTTATCAAGGAAAGTCACGTTAGTAGACAGGAAACATGGAACCCTCTGGAGTCCTTTTCACACATTTTGTCACCCTGTGACATGTACCTATTCACCCAAAAGATCAGGTACAGTGAGAGGGCAGGAGCCCTGACAGCATTACAAGCTCTCAAGACTCAGTTTAAACATACAAAAAAAGATAAATGCTCTAGTGAATGGTTTAGTACTACAAATGCTATTCATGATTTAGTGTTTTACGTCTACTCTAGAAGTCAGTCAATCAGTCTAGTCCCGTGGAACACAAATTTCATGCCCTTATGTCATTAAAAACACCATATTGAGAGGTGCTTAGACAGCATCCGTCCCCTTTACAACCATACTGTAAGTACGGGGAAAACTTAGAGACCCTTACTGGGTGAATTCTTGCCTCCTGAAGCGAGTTCTGCTGTACATTCAGCTTTGTGTACACGAATACCCCAGCACTTGAGCACATTCTTTCTAAAAGAAGCTGACCCCTAGCAGTTCCCATCCTTCAAATCCCTAGAACAGGGCTTTAGTCCCCTGATTCAGCAGAGTCCATAAAACACTATTACCATCCTGAAAAGGAACGACTGATACTCTTCACCTCCTGATGCAGGCATACAAGACTGCCTTGTCTCCCTTACATTTGGTAGAGTTGACTTGCAGTCTTGCATATATTGGAGGAGGACACACAACTGCTACAGTTTAGATCTGAGGACCTACCTGCAGTTTGGTGACTCCATTTTCCCACCAAGTCTTCAGGTGACAGCAAACATGGCTGCAAGTTTGGTTGCAACTTCTCCAGAGAGTCCTGTTGAGAGTCTTGGGAATGGGCTCCTTTGTGACCACTCCCAGGCTGACCTCTCTACAAGGTCAGAATGATACTGGTTTTTTCCTCAGGGTTTTCTTGAGTAAGCCCTACAAGTAGGATGCACCTGACCTACTAAGCCCTATTCCCACTCAGACATCCCCCGTAGTTGCTGAGGCCCTCTCATAAAATACCACAGAAGAAGTGGAGCTTAAGAAATGGGCTCTTTCATTTCTAGCATGCAGATATTTCATCAAGATTAACACCTCCCATTCTGCATGGAACAGAGGAGTTTAAAATGCAAGTACCTACTTGCAGGTGAAGTGAATTTCAATTTTTGAGACTCAGCAATAGCCACTGCTACTAAACTGAGTTACTCTTAAATCCCTGTAATCTGGTTGGCAAACTAACTGCTCTGAACTCTTTGAAGGAGCAACACTCTCAAGTCAATTGCTAGGAAAAGCATCCTGCTAGGAAAGACACAAGACCAGGAAAAAAGGTATGAATTACAGTACAACACACATGTGGACTGGTCAGCTAGTGAAATATTGCTTCAGACTGGTGGTAAACAGTTCTTGGGCATTCAGAGCCAGTTAATTTGGTCAGCTTTTAAGATGATAGCTAGAACAAGAAAAGAATAGCTCAACAACCAGATGGGCAGTCCAGAGGAGCCACAAGAAAAAACAGCAACAAGCAGCATGCATGTTGACAGTAGCCCAGTAAGCCCACTAGGTTCTCCTTCAGCAATACACTCACCATTTCTGCTCCAGCTTTCATTTGGGGCATGACAGATGAAGGAGACCATAGCTCTGGCCTCTGAACAGCACGGCACACATCATGTGTCCACAGTGGTACAGACCGGAGAGCAGCATGTGTGAGAGATGGATAGGAATGCGTGGTATTGCTCATTTGAGATAGATGTTTACAGGTACTTTCTTCCATTTGAGGTATTAGCATTAAGTTCCCAGTCTGTGCAGAACATTTGTTCACAGATGTTTGCTGAAAGGGTGCCTCTGATCTGTAAAGGAAGAAGGATGAGTTCCCTATACATTGCAACCTGTTGGTCTTGTCCTTTGCAGTCAGTGCAAAAAAAAAAAAAAAAAAAAAAAAAGGGAGAATCTTATTCCCTTGCACACAGCTTTCCAGTTAGCTGCTTTACTATGCAGGGGAAGCCCCAATTTAAAAAAATAAAAATAAAGGAGAAAAACACCACAATGGTTTAAAAAACCAAAACAAACAAACAACAAAAGCAGCAAAGCAGTTAAGGTTTCCATTACTCCAACCTGCCCTGCTCCAAATCCACATTAATCCAGGCTGAAAAAATTTCTTTAGAGCTGTGAATTCAACCCGTTAACAAAATCCAGCTTTATTTTGGTTTGGGGACAAGAGAAAGAGGCAAGCAGAAGCAGCAATCTCAGGTTTTGACGGGAAATTGATAGATATCTCCCTTCTCTAAAGCTAATTACAGAACAGTTTCACACAAAAAAGTTCAGTTTAAACATCTGCTTAAAAGCAGTTTCAGCCTCTATAGCAAGAGCAGTTTCAAATCACTCACTTTCAGGGCTTAAGAAGTGATACCATAACTAAAACAAATGCAGAACACTCAAGACCGTGAAACCACTGCTTAGTTGAACTATTTCAGCAGCATAGACCTTTTGGGGAAAGTAAAAATAAAAAAGCAGCTCCTTTTAGAGCAGCAAAATTGATTCAGCCAAGCCAGAGAGGACTATTCAGTTCTGGCTCTGCATTACCAGAATCATTAATGATTCCCCAGTAGATTAGTTAAATCCACACCCAAACCTGTTGTGGAGCAGATATGATCTATGAGCCAAAAAGCATCATGCACAACTCAAACTTCCAAGTTTATGTGGCAAGACTGACAGAAAAGGAAACTTAACTTATTAACTAAGCCCATTAATTTTGGAAATAAGTGCTGTGCCTTGTCTTTCCCTCAAAATCTCTCACTTATGAAACAAAGGCCTTGGTTGCTATTTAAAATTAACTTGAAAATTACATTATTCTTGTCTGGTTCACATAAGAAACTGGAAGTTTTTAAGGTCACCATGGCCTTTTGATAGTATAGAGCAATGCACAGTCACATAATTACTGAATGCCCTGTATTATCAAGGTAAGGGGATTTGAGGGGATAAGCATAGCATAAGGCCCACTGTAAGTCACCCTCTTAAAAACAGATTTTCTACCTAGTAAAAGGAGGTCCCAGCAGTTCCTTGCTTTCCAGAGATTGCAGAAGGAAGTCAGGCCTCCGTGGTGGTAACCTTGCTTGTCGAATAGCATTTCTGAAAAGAACAAACAGAACCAATAATGCCCCAGATTCATGATTATTTTAAATTGGCATAAGCTGGCACTGCAGCTAAAGAAACCGTCCTATTCCATCATTCATCCCTGCTTTGCAACATTCCCCATGCACGCAATAATAATTTTTAAAGATTAAATTTCGACCTGTATTAATGTCATAATCTGGCTCACCATATGAATGATTGTGCCACGAGGAGCGGTGGAAGGGACAGAACTGAACAAGGCAGAACTACTACTTTTGGCAGCATATGCTAGCTTAAAGAAATGTGAAGCTATCACCTTACTTCCCTGTAAGGCTCCTGTCCTGGACTGAGAAGCTTCATGGAAGATTCTTCCTTGCAATTGCCCCATGATCAGTAAGAATTTTTAAGGAATAGCTTCCCCAAAGGAAAGAAAGGGGCAAGAAGAAAGTTCAGTTTCTACACAGCCAGGATCTTGATGTTTATCATTTCATCAGACCCTATATATGACTTCAGTGAAAAAAAAAAAAAGAAGAGCTTCAGTGACAGCTCTAGGTCACTTGGGCAAGATAAGCTCTCATCACGGTAAAAGTCCCATCACATACATCTTTCAAATGTTTCTCTGTGTAACTGTTCCTATGACAAATGACCAATGCTCCATGAATTCATAGTGGTATATTGAGAAACGCACAGTGGAAAGTATATAGCTGAGCTGATTCTACTCGTCACTGATATGTAAGTATAAAGTCACAAATTCTTTCATTATTTGTGGGCTGATGTATGCATTACGCAGCAGCTCTCATATAACTGCAACGCCAGCTGTATGATGCAGGGTCAGAGAAAGAGTTAGGGAAACTGCATGGAAATAACAGTCATCAGTGTGAAAACTTGGAAATACAAAAGTGACACACACAGACAGACTACATATATGCAAAGCTACATATATGCCAGAGAAACACAGGAGGGACTAGAAGTTTACACTCACAGATCACTGCGAATTGTGTCCCCATCAGCAAGGTGAAATGGTACATGACTGCATTTTGAAGGCCATGGCTCTTCCTCTGAATGTCCTCTTGTTTCAGGGCTGACATCAGGCATTTTAAACGTCACTTGCTTCTTCAGAGGTGGCAGAAAAGAACAAGGCTTATTTAAGTTGTTGGAGAGAGCCTTCTGTTTCCACAGCATGGCACAACGATACACTGACTGGTGAAGGTTGTAGGCTGCCTGCCAACACAAAGAATAATAAAGCATTTGACAGCTGAGAGTAGGAAGCAATAGCACGCCACCCAGGGAGAACACCACCACAGAAAGGAACTGAGATTTCTGATGACCTCACAGCCATACCAGCTCTCTAAGCTAAATTAGCAGGTCCACTGTGGTAACATTTGGGTAAAGAGAATTAGCTGGGTACTTCTGCAATGAGGCAGGCTGCACATTAGCAAATGGAACAACTAGTGTCTTGAAAATCTGGACAAGAGCTGGGAAAGCTGCCCAGGAGCAGGAAGAGAGCTATCAATACAGGCATCCCTATCTTCCTTTCCACACACAGGGCTGGGCTGATACTCAAAGGCAGAAGTGACACTAGCCCATATTTGAAGGTGTAAGTGATGCTAAAGCTAAGACAGGATTATATGCAGCCTCTAATTCTTCATTCTAGCACAGAATTTAGAGCCCAGACCATACCCACAGGCAAAGGTTTCATCCATCTGTATTGTCTACGGTAGGAATTGGCCAGTTTTGAAATAGCTTCATTAAGAAAGGTTCCCAATTAGCAACACAAGTCTGAAGTGCTCTAGTCTCAGCTGAATGAAAGGACTGGGTGTTTTGGTTTGAACCACAGGCAAAAGTGTATGTCAGATCCAAGCAAGAGCCGAGATGTAGGGCTCCAAGATACATATACACACACACAGAGTAGATGAGAGCAGACCAGTCCTGGATGTATCTGAGCAATCACTTGTCTCTTTCACCTTCAGCTGGTGCTGGGCTTGGAGCTGTCCCCCCAGCTGTTCCATGCCAGCAGTGTATCTCAAGACCCGGGTTACACCTTCTCTCAGAACAGTAGTGTGGAAAACTCCTGTGGCTTTTTCAGTGTGATCTTTCTTCTGTTGTTGTCCCTTGGCAAATCTGAGCCAAGCATCAAATACCTACAACATGAACAGCAGATAGCTGTGAGTGTTACAAAGACAGGTTCCAGGCCAGGGACTCTCCCGGCAGACAGGAACATTTTCCCTTCCACTGGATAGCAACAGGCAGAGCTACAGCAACAGCAGGACACTACCACAAGGACAAAGGGACAGGGATTTAAGTCAGTTGAGGCTGGATGGGGAAAAACGTGCAAATTTTTTAATCTGATAAGAGGACTTAGGGATGGTTTTCCAGCATCCTAAAATAACATATAGCACCCCAAAGATGAAAGGAAACAGCTATTCAGTATGCACTGTGCTGATCGCAGTCAAATCTGCACATGATCTGCACATCTGCAAATTCAGTTGTCTGCCCCTGACCCCCAAACACTCTTACCTTCCTCTGCAATGAAAGGGACCAGTGCCACAATGCTTGCACTGTCTTCAGCTTTTCCCATCGCTGCTGCAACAGCTATCAGGGAAAAAAATTGCACAGCAACCAGGTTAGGAGTTTACATATCCCACACCAGAAACGCCAGCCAAATGGAGCATCAACCAAACAGAAGTGCTGGTGGAGCCATAGCAGAATAACCTACTCAGTTCACCCAGTATATGACAAGATGTCTCTTGTGCTAGTGGAACAAAAAAATCCAGAAAATGTTTAAATAAATTTTTGAGGTCTTCACGTGTAAGTGGAATATGAAGGAGAAGAAGGGATAAGGATCAGCAAGGAGCTAGATACCTACCCAGGGGACAATTCCTTACCTGTGTCTTCCAGCAAGAGAAGGAAGCAGAGCAAAGTCTACGAGCCATTAGCTGATCTCCCTGTCTCTGTAGTAGCTGTAAGGCGACCAAAACAGTGAGTCACTTGCAGACAAACCCCACTTATCTGAGCCAAATGCTACTAGAGCAGAACAGGTACCAAACAGCCTTTATCACCTTCCCTTTGTTCCATTGAGGCCACCCTCAATATCTAAGTGCCATATGGTGTAACCCCATTTGCAAGTATCTATAAGCTCAGCAAGGATTTCATTGACAGTCAATGATCCCACACACGCCAAGCCCAACTTGTCATCTCTTGTTAAGTCTATTAGTTCTATCAAAGCTTCTTCAGGCAAGACACAGGCATGTTCCTGCCTCCTCAATGCACAAGGCTGTCATGCTCCTCCTCAGCCAAGACTACCATTGCCTTCATCACCAGGGCACATGACCTCCTCCACACCACAACTTCCCACCCTGGGTCACTGGCTGGGGAGGCTGCTGATCCTTCTCACCATTTTCCCAAGGCATCGCTGATGATATTTCTTCCATTTCACCAGGTACTTTTGGAGTAGGTGCTGCTGGTGGTGCTGTATTGCCCTGTGCTGCTGAGCCCTCAGCATCAGAGACTCCCTGGTTAATTCCTTCCAGTGAAGAAACAGGGTCTGTAAATGCACTGTTAGGAGGAGATAAATTAACTAATGTACCAAAAGGAGACTATTAATGTCAGAGAGTATCAAGCGATCAGCTACTCTTCCAGACTGTTTTAGTAATACTTAACACTAACAATACTCAGCACTAGGAAGAAGGATCATGAAACACTTCAGGTAACAGACAGTGAGCCGTGACTTGCAAGTCTTCCCTGCTGCCATTGACATTCTTTATAATCTTTAGGAAATTATTTGCCCTCTTTGTGCTTCAGAGTCCTCATGTCAAGAATGTGGCTGGTACCATGAAAATGCTTGCAGAGTTTGACGGCCTTTCTGTATTAATTACTAGAGAAAGATTGAAGCAGTAATTGATAAGATTACTTGCACTGCCCTCAAAACAGAGACGTCTGAGCTTCTCAAAATTAATAATGGAAAATTCCTTTGAGGAAGGAAGCGTTACCATCCCTTATATAGACAAGGAACCAATAGAGAAGCAAAAGTCACACAAGAAGCCTTCAACAGATCACTGGAGTCCCAGGTCATTCCCCATTCTATGGGGACATCCCTTGTAGGCTTAACAGACCATCCAGTCATTTCATCTGTACATATGATACAAAAGACTGGCCTACTAAGCCATGTCTTTCTAAGGATCGTACACAGATAGCTAAGTCTTTTGAGAGTTTAATATCTCCATCAGCTCACCTATATCCAGATGTTTTCTGGCCTCCATCACAGCTGTCATCTTCTGCTGACGGTAATACACTTGTAGCGAGGCAGTGTATCTCCACTGTATCAACACCTAAAGATATAATGCAAACAAGAGACAGGATACAGACTGACACTGCAATGTTCTTTGGAAGGGGAAGCAATGTACTCCACATTCCTGGCACCATAACTATTTCCATCTCATTTTCCACATAAGGCTCCCCAAGACAGTGCAAATTTCCCACAAATTGAATACAGCAGTATTTCAGAGGGTCCCCCTGGCATTTTTCAAGGCATTCTTTTCTGTCTCTCCATCTGCCCATCCCCCCGCCCCCCCAAGGTAACTCTACTATGCTGTATCATACTACTGGTTTTCCCTTCCTTCTAGGAAATGGGGAGAAAGAAAGGAAGAGGAAAAACCATGAGCTCGCTCAGAGACAACAGTTTCAGAGATGCGTATGAAAATAAGATGGGACTCCCACTTTTTAGACCTTTCTTAGTAGTGGCTCTTAGATGAAGTTTTTGGTCCTTCTAATTGCATTACCTGACCCCTGCCTGAACTAGCATCTGTACCTGGGTATCTGCTATACAGACCCTACCTTTGACAGGATTGCTCTCCTGTAGTGCTCATCTGCCTGAGTAGTTGCCTTAGCTTCACGTGTAAGAGCAAGGGCATTTTCTCTCCACGTACACAGAAGCTGTCTGAAGGCAAAATGTATAAAAAATTAAAAAACTAAAAACACCATTAAGAATGATTCTCACTTTTTCATTTGGTACCTTCCCATTCGCAGGGGAACCAAAACCAGCTGCCTCTATAAACCCAATCTTGCAAGTCAACTTCTGCCCCTTCAGGTCTCTGCTGGAGAAGGCAGTGCAAAAGCAGAACACACTCTTAAATCTAGCATCTTAAACTGAGTCAATCAGGCTCTGCAAGTGACTCAAGTTTATAGCACTAAAAACAAATGAGGTAGTTAAAACTAAAGCAACTACAACCAACACAAAGTGATATTATCATTAATCACTCTCCTCACTATAATGCAAGACGGCCTCTACATCTTCCAGGCTGCTTTTGTGTCATAGCAGTCAGAATCCATGCACTGCAGGGAGTGATACAGTTTGCTGTCTCTCATGGGACTAAACACAGATAAAAAAAAGTTAAAGCAAAACAGATGGCAATCCAGGAAGAGGTTGACTTCTTTTAGCTAGATGACCTGCACAGAAATAGCAATGCACGGCAGAGTCAATTCCCAGCACTGAACACTCAAAAATTTACAATGGCGGCAGTGAAAGAAAAAGAGTAATTTGACTGCAGTGCAATCACTGCTCTCTCACGCTGCACAAGGAAACACAGGCTTACCGCAGCAGTAGTCTAGTGTGCCGTTTCTCCTTTTCAGCTACTTGGTATAGAATGCACTGTATGTTATGCTGGTAACTCTGCAAGAAAAGCAGAGAGAGGTAAAATTTCCCTCAACTGCCAACATCTCTGAGGAGAGAAGACATTTGGAAACTCTTAGTAGCAGCTTAGTAAAGTAGTAGCAGCAGTAGAGTATAGGGAAAAAAAAATGTTACAGCCACTGAAATTGAATGCTGTTTTTCTGAAATGAACAGCCATTATACACTAGTTTACACTAGCTATTACATACCCTTCACCAAAGCCACAAGATTACATTGGTTCTTTCTCTCCAAAAAGCAATGCTAGAGCTTATACAACCCTATCCACAATAGCCTCCATTCTACCTTGCACAGTTGGTGTGTAAGTGCCTGGAGTGAAACAGCATGGCAGCTCTTCAGTTCTCACTGAAACACTTAAGCACACACAGACAAGTCCCACGAAGAAAAGGACATTCCCTCCTACCTTCCAGACTGCCAAGGTCTTGCCCAGTAATGTGCGCTGATAGTGCACGTCTGCTTGCACCAACTTTCTCCATTTCTCACGCTGACGTCCCACATACTGGGGGGGGGCAGAGAAAAAAAGATACGTACACATGGTGGAGGGAAAACAGGCAACAGCAGAGAGCAGAGGGAAAAGGACCATTCCCAGTCTTTGGGGAAACATCAGTCCTTTATTTTGCTATAATAGGTTCTCACTCAAACTGGTGCTGCACTCTACTATTCCCCCAAAAGGCCTAGCTGAGGTTTTTTTTTCTCTGCTCTTTTTAGGAATCCTCTTGAAGACTGATGCAGTTCACTCAAGTTAACAGTTCTGAACCAACAGACTAGTATCAACTCCAAAATTTCTCATAGATTCTCAAGACGTGCTGCAAGGCACATTTGGAACCTCACATCATGGTAAGAAAAAGGCCCAGCATAAAAGCGAAGTGCCGTTTGATAGGGCCTGCTATGACCTGTACACAATGACAGACCATACACCATGGCTTTGCTGCAAACTTCTAACTTAAGGAAAGTTTTGAGAAGGACATACACAGTATTGGCGAGGGACAATCTCATCACACTAACTCTGGTTTTGTTCCCAGATAAATCTCCTAAACTATAGTCCCGTTCTCACTATACCTGGACAAGTGAACAAGAAGTCAAAGAACTCCCCCTCCTCCCTACACAATTCGTGTTCCGCCCACACTGAACTGGTTTTGTTCACCTGAAAAGGGAGAAGGGCTTAGGAATGACTAGTGTTTAAAATAAACAATTTAATTTCTAGCCATATGGGTACAAGCAATCTGAACATAACAAAAAGGATTCAATCTCTTCCCCATCTGTTAACTCTCTCACCTCCCTCCACTTGTTCCAAGTCTGCTGCAGACACTTTGAATGGTGAAATCTTGAGGCTTGCATCTCCTTGAGCCTCCTACAGGAAAAATAATTTAATTATTTCTCCTACAATGCAATCCATGTTACTGAACCTCTCTAGCACAGGCATGAGTCCACACTTGCTATTTTCAGTAAGTCATTTACTGAGTGAAAGACAAAGCAGCAGATTCTAAAGCACAAATAAAGAGTCAGAGTCATTGTGAATTAAATGCTGCTTTGTCAAAAGTAGGCCACCACAGGGCCAATCCAAATAATTCTCCCTTTTAAAAAACCTTCTTACTCTGTTTTTCTCTCCTGAGTATTTTGCTTCCATAGACAGAAAGCCTTTAGCAGAAGCAAGTTACTGTAGTGATCTCTTGCACGAACCAAGCCCTCTTGCTCCTCCAAACATGCAGCTGTTCTTCTACGCCAGAAGCACCAGAAACAACGCAATAGTTGTCTTTCAAAATGAAGTACAGCCTATAATGGAAAGAAGGTGGCAATGAATTCAAGACACAGGCCAGTTACAAACAACAGAAGACAATTCTTTAAAGGTGACATGCACAGAACTGTCCGATATTTGCTTTCCTCTTCTCATGTTGAAGAGCAATGGACACATGTCATCAAAGCCCCTTTGCTGCGAGTTTATGTGAACGTGTTCTACAGGTACCTATATGCATGCGGATGGAGAAACTGTTATCAGAAAACAGCAGGCCAAAGAGAGGAAGAACACAAGCTGATAAGTAGCATGTGAAAGACTCCCAAGAACCGATAAGCTCCAGAAACGGATCCTGTTGAATTCGCAAGAACTGATAATCTTGAGAACACCAAGAGTCAACCATATCTGCACAAGGCCACCCACACACGCTACCATCAACTATGAGTTGTGTAATTCAGACCACATAAAAGAAGGCAGTGGCTGCTATATATAAAGACTACAGGATTATACATACATCTTAGGAAATGAAGGACCCCCTAAGGGACTTTCTGGACACCTACCAAGAAGCAACTAGTTTGTTGCACTTCTTAAATAGGTTGGTGTTGGCTCTTTATTACTATTATTGTTTCAACTGGGTAACTATGAAACAGAGACAGTGTGAGAGAGAGAGAGCGCACACACATATTTACTGGGTGAGGGAATAAGCGAATTAACTGTGTGAATAGTTATCCTCTAATAATAACAGCTTGATTCTATTATTAATAAACAGCTTAGCTTAAAAAATCTGATCACTAAATATTGGTTGTAATCTGTTTCCCCTGACTTGATCCCCCACCAGGGAAAATGGAATTTACAACACCCGAGTCCATCTCATGCTAACTGATGTTCACAGACAGTGATTAAGAAATCATTCCCTTTATTTCCTAAGCAAGGCCAGGTAGAAGAGTTACATTTACCCTCCTCTCTCCCATTCGGTATTCTTGCTGCTTGCACACCTTCAGCAACCATGTGTCAAATACGTGTCTCATCAACATCCTCCTGCAAGCAAAAAGGGAGAACGTCATCACAGGAGAGAAATCTTGCCCAGAATACATGAGACAAGATTAACGACTTTTCTGAAGTTATTAGATCTCCCTGCTTTCATTCAGATAATTCAAAAGATGTTCCGACTTCTGACCAAAGAATTTATTTTATGTACAAACACACACAGAAAAAAATTATATAACCACCTTTTATTTCTTCTCCACTGTAAATATAGTCCATTCCCTCCTTCCTTGGAAATAGTTTGAAAATCCTACTCTTTTTCATTTAAAAACAACAAAAAAACCCCAACAAACAAACCAAACAAGCATCGTAATAGGACTTGAAAACTGTTATAACAACAAATAATAAAGAGCAGCGTGGTCTGATCTCAACACTGAAGGGATTCTACCAAAGCCTTCCTTCATGAATGAGGTCAGGTTAGTTGCCCTTATTATCAAAGATTCTTTCTCTCTAGATGAAGATAATACTTGCTAGTCTGCCTCCCAGGATTGCACAAGAGTCATTATCAAATAGTATCCCAAAAATGCAATTAATATATATTTGTGACTAAGCACTATACATCTCTCACACAGAACAAGCATATGGTAGAAGCATCTTAGTCCAGAAGTCTGAGCTACAGCCTAGTAGAAATAGCACCCAGTTCAAACCACATCAGTTATTTCCAGAACTCAGTCATGTGGGCGTACTAATTAGACTGTCAGCAAGTCCCAGCTCTTC
This sequence comes from Aptenodytes patagonicus, assembly GCF_965638725.1. Taxonomy (NCBI): domain Eukaryota; kingdom Metazoa; phylum Chordata; class Aves; order Sphenisciformes; family Spheniscidae; genus Aptenodytes; species Aptenodytes patagonicus. The sequence goes on from NC_134963.1 coordinate 12,396,372, forward strand.
TCTAGTCTAGAGAGGCCTAAAAGATATTTTGGATTCTTACAAGGTAATTTTTAGTAGGCAGCTGTTACAGCTCATTACAAGTTTATAGGTTGGTAAACAACATGAGTTAAGTAAGTCTTCCTAGAGTTGCCAGCAAGAGTCTTTGATCTGTAGACAGTCACAAATCTCAACTGATGGCTCTTCTGGGGCATCTCCTGGGTCTTACCACCCGACACAGCAGTCGGGGCACTGACTTGTGAGACAGCACATATGTGCATCAGGGACCAACAGGGAAGCTGAGTTCTGGCAAGCTGCCATGAAAGTTTTACTTAGGTCTGGTTGGAAAGCAGTCCTGGACCTCTGAACAAGGAACACACTTCTTATATTTTTCTTCTTTTGTATTCAGGAAATAGGACTTCATTTATACTCTTTCTAAAGAGAAAAGATTGCACACAAAAACATTCCTGACCCATGGAATCAAGGTATGGCTACTGAATCAACAAGAGCCTTCAAACCATTTGTTCATCCCTTCCCTGGTGAGAGACACATATGTTACATTGCAGCAGTTGCATGCTCCAACTCAACTTCACTGAGCTTAACTTCTTGAGTCTTTGAGCCTTTTCTCTGTCTCCAGAGGGTAAGCTAATGCACCACACCTGCACTCTCACACCAGTTGGAAAAACTCAATCACTTGCAGAAATGCAGCTGCCCTCGTTATTCAGCCTGCCCTCCAAACCTATTTGTGAATCTCCCAAAAAGCAAGCCAATATCCAAGGCAAAACAGACTTTCTGCAGCTTGCTTTTCAACTGTGAAGCCAGGCTTCTGATGATGGAAAGGTATGACTCTAGAACACAGGTGTGACCATGTTCTAGAATGATGAAAGATGCCAATGAAAGATGCAAGGTCCCAAGTCTACTAGGAAAGAACATTCAATGCTAAACAACATCTTTTTCTCTCTAACTTACACAGGAAAATGTCCCAGGAAGGGACTCACTGTAAGAGCAGATTTCCAAACACACCCTTTCCCAAGGAAAGCAAACTTTTTTTTGTTAGTATTCTAATACAGAAAATGGGAAATAGGTTTTAATAGCATCATAAAATACTTTAGTACTTAAAGCAAACTCTGCTGGGAGGATTAAAAGAAATGAGATAGAAATTTTATTGAGTGGAAGATACTGATTAGGCCACAAGGTAGTTCTCTGAGCTGTAGTAAAATCAAGTATCTTTTTGAATACAGGCTGTGCTAAGCTGATAAAGAACATCACACATAAGCTTACATGACAGAATGAAGCTTCCCTTCCTTCCCTTATTACCCTGCATCTAATTTAAACCAAGCAACTATGTGGCTCGTTGCACTAATATACTAACATGGTGACATCTCAACAGGTTTCATTTGTTTGAGAGCAACACCATAATATTGTGGTTGAAGTGTTTACAGTACTCAGATCCTGGGGCTGGAGTTGAAACTGAAGAGTACAGGATGCTGTACTGAGTAGCACAGACCTGTCTTGTAGAGGTCTCATTCTCTCCTGCTAAGCTTCACCCAAAAATCAAGAAAGTTCTAAGGCAACAAAGTTCAGAGTACTTGCACGTCCTGCAATTTTGGAACGAACTGAAAGCAGCATTAAGAACTAATAGACAGAGGAAGTGTAAGAATCAAATATATACTCTTTCAACTTCATCATAACAAACATGTACTCCCCACCAAACTCCACAGGTAAAATTTAAAAGCCTTCTGGCTGCTTTGTTAATGTTGACTTATTCCTAGGACTAAATAAATTTAGCTTCTACAAAAAAGCCTTACCTTCAGTCTTAGAGTACCTCTAGCAGCAGAGGTAGCATACATGAGCCATCAACTCCCTCTGCTCCTCCTCAGAGTAAAGCAGCAGCAAGTGTTTTGAGCTGTGTCTGTGCTCATGCTGCAACCTACTGCTCTTACCAGTAAAACGTCCAGCTCTTAAATCTAAACAAGCCTCAGAGCTAGGCTTAATCAATCTCCCTCTCACATTTCACAGAGAAGCAGGAGATGTAAATTGTCCATTACTCATAGAAAATATAAGAGCAATTGGCATCAGGATGGTCATGCCCCCAAAGGTATTACCAGATTTTAAAAGAGAACTAAAGGCCCACAAATCCCACATTTGTACAACTTCATATTAATATTTCTCTGCATACCTATAACGGGCATGAGCCACTGATATTAAGGCCTGCTGCTGTTCTTCCTCTTTCTCTTCCAAACGGGACTTCCAACGGTTCCAGAACTTCTGCAGTACCTGAAACAAAACAACAAAGACATGAAAAAACATAGATATTGAGGGAGAAGAATGCAAAGAAGGAAATTATTAAATGTCCTACTGAAACTACATGCTGCAATGGTTGCCTCCTGCATTGCTTCATATACCAAACTTGTTTTATAACATGCTATGAATCTTTCTGCTAAAAGAAAAAGTCACCATAAACAGGAAAACAGAAAACTAAAATAATGTATCTAAGACTGACAGTTGATTTGCCACAGAAAATCTCGTGTTATTTTTGTATTTAGCAACAAAGCCACTGATTTAATAAAACAGTATTTTGTAGGTGAAAGTGGAAGCCAATAGGCTCAAGAAAAACTAACACAAGAACAAGAAAAAGTTAAACTCACTGTAACTTGATGCTGACGGTATGACAGATTTTTTCTCATTTGCTGAAGACGCGTGTTCATGACATTCTGCCAAAGACCCTTAAAACCAAGTTTCTGTAACAACAAGAAATGTACACAGCTTTCATGTAATTCCAATCAGCAAGCACTGGTAAGTTTAGAACTGGCTGCTCCTTACAAACAATCTATGTTTGATGCTACTCCTTGCAATAGCTAAGATTTATGAACTCAAAGCCATGCATCAGTTTCCTCTCACAAACTGCCACTTCTCCAGCTAAACTAGAATTCCCTTCCGCTTTCCCAGGGTTTTATTGCGAGACATCTAACTCCTTATTCAGCTATCACCACCACTACCCAAGTCCTTTCCCAATCTATCTCCTCCTTCAGTTCAAGACTTATAACTCGCTCCTTATCAAAAACAGAAAAGATCCACTTCCCTTTTAGGTCTCCTCTGCACAAGGTCTTCTGGTCTACAATCCCACAGTATCTTGATTCAGGGATGAACACGGTAAATAGCATTATGAGAGCATCCTGCCTTAAAGTGCTCTTATAGTCACTAACATTTTCGATCTATGATCCAAACAGCTTTATTGCCATTCTTTTGATGATAGGTACTGATCCACACTTTAAAACAATTCAGTTCCAAAAAAGCTGGAGGTTTGCTTGTGCCCACCTTTCAGACAGCCTTCAAGGATTTCTTTTTTTAAAAAAAAAAAAAAAAAAAAAAAGAGACACTTACTCAACTACCTGCATATGCAATAAGCTATCTTTGGACTCGTGAAAAGAAGCATGTATGCATTACTACAGAGGCAAAAAAATAATTCTTGTTGCAAAACAGTGTAAGCAGACAGAAACATTTGGGGTAGAGGTGAGAAGAAAAAAAAAATCAGGGAAAAATCAAGGGGAAAATGCAATCTCATGGTGAAATGGCCAGGCAGCATGGCAGCCCAATACCATCAAGATTAATCTGCTACTTCACCAGTTTCCCAATTGGAAGAAAAACTATTTTGGAGAGCAGCATGGTTTCCCCATTTGGATTCAACTGGCAGATTCCAGAATAGTTGGAATTTAGAAACCTGATGCCCGATCCAAACTCACCATGGCAGAAAATGGTGCCTCCCCCACTTAACACCCACACACCACTGTTAGTATTAAAGGCACACTGCCAGTCAGAAGTATTTTAATTCTCTCCACAGCCTCTTCCACCTGATGCATAACAGCGCTCTTACCAACAGATGATGCTTGTAGTGTTTTTCAGCCAGCTCACACTGTTGAGTCTCTTCCACACACAGTACATCTGTCACTGAGTTAAAGTATCTTTTACACAGAAACATCCATCCTGATATATACACAACCTTCTCCCACAGAGGGGCACTAGATCTCCATCTAAATTTGCTTCAATATTTGAATTTCCAGCACTGTTACCTGTGCAAGTTTTGATTACAGTCAAGTTTTTAGATTTTGCTGGTTTATCACAATACATTTCTGATTCACTGTTAAGTAAGAAATTCCTCCCCAGCCTTAAATTATCTTCTGCAGGCTCTTAGCTGTCAACAGGCTAACATACTGTAATTGCAACAGTTTTAAGAATTGTTAGTATGGCCTTACGTACATCTTTCTGATAACATGTTTATTGTCACCCGTGCTACTGCACAACATTCCTGCTTATTAACCAGATCTTTCCCCTGCAGGAATGCTTTCAACCTGTCCCTGCTAGGGACTAAATACAGATTGGATACAATGCTTCCAGTGTGCAAAGACTCTCCATAAGGCAATCCTTGCTGCTAGTTTTTCAATGTCCTTTCGGTGAGCATGCATTCTTCTCCTACACTCCCATGACAGCCGCCAATCAGAGAAACACTGCCGGACTATCCTGCTTTGGTGATGCTCTTGGGCCAGCTCTAGAAAACAAACACACAAATTACTCATGACTTGCTCCTTCCTGGGCTCATTTATATCAGATGAGGCCATGACATTTAAGGCCATGACATTTAAGTCACTGGTTCTGAAGTGACAGAAGCTCTAACACTGAAAATGCTAGTAAGAATTCACAGCAACACTCAGCTACGGACTATATTCTTCCTATTGATCACAAAGGCAGTTTTAAAGCAGTAACATACTGCTTTACTTTTAAATGTACTACTTTACATTTTAACGTACTGACTTAAGAAGGGGAAGTTAAGACACTGCATCACTTGTTCAACATATACAAGCTTGCTTACATGTCAGCATACTCCTATTACTAGTTCCCAGGTATCCAAGCTGGATTCTTTTCCACTACCACCGATCAACAGGCAATTCACACAAATGTCTGAACTCATTCCAGTGACTTCAAGGGAAGAAACAAAAGAACTGGTGTAATAATCTTTACCATCCTGTCTGAGTTGTGATTTGTCTGACTATCAAGAAAACCCACACAGACTGACTGATAATAGTCCTGAATACGTCCTTCTCACAGATATCTCAGTCCGAATATAATATGCAATGTGCAAGTTTTCGTCAAGGGAACTGTAAAGCATTTTCTTTTAAATCACATGGAAAGCAGGTGATCTTCCTGTTCAGTGTATAACCTTAGCTAGCCAGGCCTGTAACAGTGTACAGTCCAAGTTGCATCTCATCATTTGTTGAGCAAGCAGAAACATTGCAGCGTCTCCTAAAATAGAAAAAACACATCACTGTGCCCTAAGCAAAGGGGATGAGGCCCATTCTGTCCTAACTCACCGTTTTCACTCACCGTTCTGAAGTTTCTTTGCTCTGTGGAGGTTTAAGTATCCTAGCCACGCTTCCATGCATCTCTTCAATTCCCAGTGCTGATGGTGAGTTATTGCCCTACTCTCCTTCTGCTTGTCATTCTGGCTATATAAATACAGCTCTCGCCACTGCAACCAAGCCTGACAGAACAATTGAGGAGGGAGGGCAGTAAGGGGAAAAAACCGGACAAGATTAGGGAAGTAGAACAAAGAAGAGAAGAGGAAGAACACACAGGCAATAGGAAATTCCATGTAAGATCTAAAGGTGAAAGCCATGACCAATGAGGTTCCTCCCCACAACGGGAAAAAAAAACAAACAACAAAAACAAACAAACAAACGCCAAAGGAATGTGAGCATAGAAAAGGTTAAAGAAAGAATGTCGATATCAAACTTCTTTCCTTTTTTGATACTTTCACACTTTTTCCATTAAAAGGCCAAAATAATACTTTTTGGACAACAGGCTTTCTTTCAGACAGAGGATTTTCATATAAAAGAGAATCACATCTTGAGATATGATACGATTTCCCAACTTCTCCTTAGCAGAATACTGGCCTCAAACAGGCAGTGTCGCCATCTTACAGAGCAGGCCAAATTAAATACCATCACCTGTTTTTAATGAAAGGGACAAAAAGCCACAGTTCCAGTGAAAGAAAACCACACTCTCCTCACTTCCGCTAAGATGAACAATTTACTGAAGGAGCTGACAACCTCTCAAGAATACAAAATGCTGGACTGTATTTTCTTACCCCAAAATGGAGTTAAACATGCTCACAGAAATTCATTAGGACGTAAGAAATGTTGTCTTACAAAGATGCAAGGTGCTGTCAAACAGCAAGTGCTATCTTGCCTCCTAACAGGATAGTGGATTGGACCTCTGTGGAGTTCGGCATTCTAGAGAGCTGGATGCAACTACCCTTCATGCCCTGCTCAAAATGCCACAGCTGCAAACTCACACACCTGTTTTCTTTTACCTCTTATTTACCTGTGGCTAGTTTCTCTAGTGGAGAGAACTCTGATACTTTCACTATCATCAAGCATCGTATAAGACAATATTTGGACAGTCTGCTTCCTAGCAAATACAAGACATGGATCCAGTTTGCTTTGCCTAGATTTCTTGTAAAGAAATTTTTCTTGTAAAAAAATTGTTTTGACCTTCTTCATAGAATTGTAGAATATCTCAAGTTGGAAGGGACCCATCACGATCATCGAGTCCAACTCCCTGTTCCTCGCAGGACTACTTAAAACTAAATCATATGACTAAGAGCATCGTCCAGACGCTCCTTGAACTCCCGACAGGCTTGGTGCCGTGACCACTTCACTGGGGAGCCTGTTCCAGTGACTGACTACCCTCTCAGTGAAGAACTTTTTCCTAATGTCCAATCTGAACTTCCCCTGACGCAGCTTCATTCCATTTCCTCATGTCCTAATACATTCTTCCATCATAAGTACTGCAATTTGCAAAGCAAATGAGTATAAGGCCTATTTTTTATTAATCTGCAACTTTATTCACACGTGCGTGCAGCATAAACGTCAGAAATGGTAGTAGCTGAAGCTCCTGGACTTACTCGAAATTGCAGGCTCTGGGCCCAATGCTGCAGAGCCAAAATAATCATTTTATGTCCAGTGCAGTTCTGGTAGTGTCGTCTTCTCCACACTGCCCATGATATGCTGCCAAAACAATGTTATAGACATGTTCAAACGCAGGTTCCATAGTTTGGTGCAAGAAGTCACCTTCCTCTCACTGGAAAAAGGTATGAACAACAATCTTAAGTTCACAGTCTATGGGTGTACCAGAAGAATTCAGAGACACACACACCCCAAAAAGAATTAAAAAAAAAGTCAAACATGGAACAAAGCCAGCGCAAGAAAAGATAACAGAACACAGGGAAAAACCATGGCCTTCTGGTCAGTGCCTCTCTGCCTGTTTCCGCTCCATTCTTACCGCAAACAGCTTCTTTCCCTGAATGCCAGTGCCACAGACTGCATCCCATGTTTTGTCCTTTGAACATCAACATAAACCAGCCAGTGCTGCCAGGTCCTGAGCAATTTTTGCTTCTTTGCTGTGCACAACAAAAAAATTACAGCATCTTAAGTTCATGCAAGAATCTAGCATTTTTTAACCACTCCATAACACCACTTGTCCCCGACCTCCACTCAACTCAACCATAGTGACACCTCGTGGGAAACGCTGAAACAACAGCCACCAGAGCCACAGCTGCGACCATCCACCCTGGCTGAGGGTGTCACACTGACAAGACTCTGAAACGCTGACAGCATCATGCCACTTGTTCAGAGCAGCGTGAATTATTAGACAATGGCATTGCTTTGTCTTCAGTGCTTACAGGGTATATAATTGTATAACAATATTCAGCGTAACAACCCCGTTGGGTAAGAATTACAGGATTTTCTTTGGTTCGTTTTAAAAAAAAAAGTTCATCAGGTTCATCAGTAGCTTTTCAAGAGTTATTCTCTATTACAAGCAGAGAAATCAACCAGAAACAAGTCAAGTTTATTTAGCAGGCTGGTCACGCAGCTAAAAACAGAAGTGGTGTCACAAATTCCAGTTTACCACTTTATGCAGTGCACTGCACTTTCTCCTCACAACAGTCTGGCTTGTCAGAACTGACACTATTGAAGCAAAGTTATTAGAAAGAAATAATCCAAAACCACCATGGATTTTATGCCACTTCACCCTTGCACTAAAAAAAAACCACCCACACTTTTTTTTTTTTAAGATTTCCTTGTGATCCAGTGAATCAAGTATTAACCTACCTTAAAACAGGTCACTTTTCTATCTTTTTGACTAACACACAGCTGCTTCTGTAAGTACTCTGGCCTCACTCAGTAAGAAAGGAAATCTAGACAGCCTATCAGTTTGTTTCCAAACGTGCCAGTCTGTATAATATTCTGAGGCTACATTCATATGCAAAGAGACCAGTTAACTTGTTTTGCAAATCAGCACAGAACAAAACCACAGTATCATCTTTAAAAGAGGGTCATCCTCCCCTTCAGGCAAACAGATATTCCCTGAAACCAAAGGAAGTTGCAACCAATACAGGCAACTTCATCAGTAGGACAAATCCATTGCAGAACAAAGAATCTACACAGTAAGACAAGGGGCACTTCGAAAGCTTGGGCTTCTTTTCCATTGCAAGACACAAGCTGGAAGGAATAGCGAATACAGATAAAATATGTGCAGTTAATATCACAGGGAATGATTATCTAATTTCTATAGCCACAGTTGATAGAATGTGTTATTGGAATTCTCTATCAAAAAATATCTATTTGAACACATATTGTGATAAAGTAAAAAAACCAAAACAAACCCCAACAGACAAACAAAACCAAAAAACCAACCAAACCACCCGCCCAAAAACAAACAACACAATCCGGAGCAGATGGAGAGGCCCTTAAGCTTATTCACCAGCATCCCTAAATAACTATATAGCTACACAGTAGTGTATCAAACAGACCTTCCCTGCCAGCTTTAGACAACCATCTGCACCTAAAAGTATTACACTTCCACGGGGCGGGGGGGGAGGTCAACGTGCAAACATTTACAAGGGACAGAGATTCTGTATAAATATTTCCCTTGGAAACTCCCACCTCAGTATGTCCCCAAATAAAGGTAGTTACCATCACTTCACTTACCATGAGACTCTGCAACATAATATTTGTTCCTCTTTCCTTGTTGCTGGCATACATAGGCTCTCCAAGCCTTGAATATCAAATTATGGAGTAAATGCCTGAAAAATTAAAAAAGCGCCGTTCAGTGAAATAGCTACCAATGCCTAAAAGTAGGATTCTTTCAAGTTCAGTCACATTCTAAAGATAAGTTGGATAGGAAATTTTGACTTCATCCTAAAACAACAGCAAAAAAAAAAAGGCGGGGGGCGGGGGGAATATGAAAATAAGCAATTAAGACATTGCTCTTGGCCTAGAGGTACTGTTGATGTAACTTGCTTACTGGTATTAATAACACCTTCAGAACCTAAGGAAAATTTCTCATGTTGCTATATACACACAATAATAGGAAGTCATTTCACAAACCTGTAATGGCTGTCTGCTCTGAGGCTGAGCTTCCTTTCCCTGCAAACAGTCCACCAGTCCTTCCAGTCTCCAAAAGTTTTTTGAAGAATCTTCTGGTTATAAAAGCATCTAAACAGCGGAAAGATTTGGACATGGGAAACTTCATACAGGTTTCCAGGTTGACCACAAATCAGTTTTAATGAAGATTATGCTACCTCTTTTCCAGTCTTGTCTGATTAGCCTAACAGCATTTAAAAGACACTACCCTAATGTGACACTTTACTCCAAGACTCTGTGAAGTACGACAAGAAGCAATCAGCTTACTGACTGTAAATACTTCACATAAAGTCAAGGAAGGAAAGACAGATGTTGTTAACTGACTTGCCAAATATCGCAGTGCCAGGTGACTTTAGACCTACTCACATCTTCTATCCTCAGTTCTGTGTTTTACTCAAACAACCAGCACCGTTGATAATATGTGTATTTTCCTTGCTAATTTTGTTCTTTGTTATTTTAACACAAAATATTTTATGTATAGAAATAAATACAAAAGCTACTTCAGATTTTATAATGCCTTGATATTTCTATTGTGTTCTTAGAAACAGCATGCTGATCTTAAGTCATCCCAAATATAAAATCTTCCCAAAGAACACTTAAATAGGCTTAAGAACTCCTTCAGCTAGCTGCACATCATCTATGCTAAAAACAAAGCTGTTCATCTGCTCATGTACCTTCTCCTTCCAATGGATGCTAAGCCATGCACAAAATGGATTCACAAGTCACATATGACCTTCAAATTCTTTAACCTCAGTAGAAGAGTCTCTGCTTTTATACCCAGATTTAATTAACACGTACCTGACCAGGTAAGAAGAGATACTACATTTCAACTGAACTGTGAACAACTAAAAATTCAAATATAGGAGGGTCTGCATGAGGGAATTAGGATTTTGATCACCTAACTAAAAATAATGGTCATAACCTACTATTTCAAGCAATTCCTTTTTTTTTTAGTTTTAAAATATTCTCTCAAACATTTTTCCATGTGGTCAAGATGACCTGGGCAGCAGCCTAAGAACCGGAAAGTCTCATCAACTGGAGTAGGAATACTCTCAAAAAATCTCACATCTCTTTGTCTTTGTGATGGAGAGAAGGAAAATAGAAAGACCCATGAAAACATACAAGCTAACAAACAAAAAGTACACAAGCACAGACTCACAACCTTTGATCACAACTATCCCACTAGCTTAATGAAATTGGTCATATCTGTAATAACAACAGGGCTAGGCCCAGAATACCTAGAGGTCCCTCAGTAAAACACGTATGAATCCTCTCACAAGTTGCAATTCATAGCTACCTACCCCAAGCCAAGTTGCTAAGTCATTCCAAGCACTCAAGCAGAAAAGAAAAGAAAAAGAAAGAGAAATGAGCTATACGTTATTTTTTTGGACTTGGTGCATTAATGGAACATTGCAAATAAAAACTATGAAAATCTAGGGACTCTTAAATCTAAAAAGGCAATTAATTATTGCTTATGTTCCTTGCTGAACTTTATAAAACATATTTCTACTCATCCTCCTAAAAAAAAATAAAATAATCGTTGTCCTGAATTTACACACAGCCAAAGTAGTGCAAATTCAGTGTACAGGATAGCAGGAACGGTAAGGTTCACAGGACAACTTCAGTTTACCAGCTAAGGCAGACATAGAATAAATTTGATGCAGTAGTACAAGGAAATCGGATAATTAAGGGCCTGATCTTATTCTGACTGTAACAAATGCAGGTTTTTCCACTGGGAACTGCTTCAGTTCCTAAGCATGTGGTCAAACAAGAATGAACATGCAAATTAAAGCAAAACAAAAGAGTATCAAAGCATTGGTTTTCAGTAGCTGACAGAACACTAACAACAGAAACGAATTATCCGCCACAGGTATTTCAAAGTCAGACAGATACAAAGCATATATAGATATACATTAAGAGCAATAGTGCAAACAGTAAAATTAACTGAATTTCAAGATCTATCTCTAGTTATAACTTTGAAAAATCGTTAAATTTAAAGCAGGTGTCACAATCATACCCCATCATTTATATGCACATACAGTTCAACTTCATCAAGACAACCACAATTCCTATGAATTTAGTTAGTAAAGTTTAACCATGATTATTAAAAACAAACAAAAAGCAGGAGCAAGAAGGGTATTCAAAGGAAACCTTCAAGTGATCTCAAAAGACACCCAAGTATTTTCTTGGCAGCCAGTACTCTCTTAGCCCAATGGTACAGCACTAAACCATAAAAAAAAAAATAACCCACAAAAAAACCCCACCCTTGATTTCTGTAATTTTATCTACCTGGCTTTGGAAGGGAGAACTTGTCCAAATGTCTTTTTTGCCCACAGATAGAAGAATTTCCTTGCTAGGTATCTGGAATATAAGGAAAGGTTAGTTGCCTTTGTACTCTTCCTCTGCTAATTCCCAGGCAGCAGTAAAAATAGGAACTTTTATGCTAGTTTCAGTAATGAAACTAAGGGTCTTGGTTTTCAGAGATCAACACATATACGAAATATTTACACCCTGAAATTAGTACCTTTAACAGGACTATTCACCAAGCATAAACAGAGGCCCAAAGCATCATTGCAAGACTTGAACTGGGACAACACTTCTTTAGGAAACCTAGGCAGCTGAAATGTCTTCCAAGCAGCCCACTTACACCCAATGATACTAATGAGCAGGCTGCTGATTAACTGGGGAGCCTTTTTGTGATTTAGAAGCAGTAACATCACTGTTTCCCTGAAGTCAACCAGCTGAGTCAGACTTGTTTCCAGAATACTCAAGCCAATCTAATGTTTACCCCTGCCTGAAACCAGCAGATCTTCCTTCTTCCTACCTCCCCCACAGCAGTTCCGCTTTTCAGCAAGCTTCTCCTAGTACCAGCTCAACTCACTAATCTGTGATTGTGATATTATCACCCTTTACCCCCCCTTTTTTTTCCAAACGGATTTAAGAGTTAATTGGCTCACAAAAGGCCCCAATAAGCACCAAAGACATCACAAGGTAATTAATTAAAACACACAGCCATGAACAGGGCCTCCCTCTTTCAGCAAGTCTGAGTTGCTAGATCAGCTCTACTTGTTCAACAAATATTAGGCTTTTAATCTCTAAACAATTACCATCCCACCTTTGTCAAGATTCCTTCAACAAACAAAAGAAATAAAGAAACACAAGAGGAGGGCAAGACTAAATCATTACCTGGCAGTCCCCATCAAAGCATATTGTTAAATAGCCATTTTTTAACTTTACATTAGAAAATCAACAATGTACGAAATCTGACTGTGCCAATGCATGTTCTCAAATTACCACAAGACATCTTCAGAATTGTCTGGCATGCCTGTGAATAAAACCTTTGCCTCAGCCTGCACTTGTCCTACTAAAACCAGACTTCTTTAGATCTGATCCCCCTGCTCCATTCAGTGAAAATTATTTTGTACTTATCACCTGGTCTGGAATTCTTTTAACCTTCTTCTTTGATGCCAGGTATACCCAACTTGATCCAGATTGTCATGACCTCTGTCCTGAAATTGATGTCTGGCAGACTGGGGAGCAACAGACTGCCCAGTTGCATGCATTTGATGCCTAGATAGTTGTCGGGTTTCATGCGTCTTCAGAGATTTTGAACTTAAAAGAAGAAATATTTTGTGTAAAACTACATTAACTGCAAAGAAGCGGCATTATTTCAATAAATTAATCTATAACAAATGTATACAATCATATAGAAGTTGACAGCTACAAAATGTTAAAACACGTTTATTGTCTTTTTATCAGGCATTTTTCACTATCTGGAATTTTAAAGTTGTTTCCCCAAGACAAGCAGGAAGACACATTTCAGCGCAATCACGTCACAGACAATTCCTTTCTCCTCTAATGAAATGAAATGGAAAAGCACTAAAATACATTTGTGCTTCCCCTCCCATGTGTATGCATACAGTGTGCCTTTACAGAGAAGATTTGAATGTATTTTTCTGCCTTTTATTCTTGAACATATCAAGGTATTCTGTCTATTGCTGAAAAACTCTCTTGAGGATTAGGGAACTGAAGTGAGAATTTCCCATTTTAACATGAAATGCAATTTATATATACAGTTCTTTTACAAGGAACTCTTTCCCAGTTTTCCTCATATTTTAACTAAATGTGTTTCTTCTTTAAAAAAAACTAAAAATCCCTTCCTGTTTTTACATATTCATCATTAAAAAGCAAAATTAGGCATATTTTTCCATCATACAGTTTACTTTCACACGTAGTTCTAATCTAAAAAATAACAAGTATGTTTTTATGAATTCTAAGTACTTTGCCTCAGTAATTTTCTGAAAACAAGAATGATAAAAAAAAATCTAACCAGATAAAACTTGCTGAACCAGTTGTATTGAAGCTTCTTTCCCAAAACAAATACTGCCACCACCCTGAAAATTTGCACATTAGAACCACAAACACATTCTTGAACCTCGTAACAGGCAACAGAAGAGGATAGTCTGAAGTCTCACCCTAATAATCACCTGAACTGAGCTAGGAAAAACATGGCTGCAGCTAGAAAAAAAATGTTGGTTCCACAAAGTTACTGGAACAATCCAGACTACTAAGTTTCAGGAGTTCAGCTGAATAACCGCTCACAGTATTAACAATAAATCATTGCGGGAGGGGGAAAAACCCAACAACAAAACCAAAACCCAACCCCGCCACACACACACAAAATCTCATAGGAGGTAATACAGTATTTTTGGCTTGTTCCAGCAAGCTGCAAGGAGCTAAAACAAAGCCAATGAAAGAAAACAAGACCTGTATTTTGTGAGAGAGTTAAATTCTTGTTCTCCTATAAAATATTATTTGAATGTTTCCTGAAAGAGGTGGGCCTCATCCAGCAGACAGAAGAATTCTGTTCATGTCAACATGTGCAGTTAAGGCAGCTGTATGCACTTTTGAAGAAAAGTGTTTCAGGCACTTTTAAATTTATGCAAAATAGCTTTCAGCATGAATTCTTGTACACATCTATTAGGCCCAATTCCCTTTAAAACCATCTAATCTGCTCCAAAGGTAAAGCTGGTCTGACCATATGCAATGACAATGTAACACAAAGTAATCAAAAAATCAAGCTCGGGTAGAACATGTAAAAGTTTTGTATTAAAGTCTAAGGCATGTGAATACTTAATGATTTTCCAACATATGTAATTTTTAACAGATTATTCCTAAATTTGAAACACTGTATGTGCTACACATATGTAGTGATGACAGCCCATGCCCATGAGAATTTATGTCAAGTAACCACGAAAAGTAAGAGTTGAAGAAGGATGTAAAGTTACAAAAAAGCACGTGAAGAATAAGAAAACTGACTAATACCACAGAATAAATCTGTGGTTGGGACAAAAACTATATCCAAATATCTTACATTCCAGTCTAATATCTCAAGCTCAAGAACATAATTTTTATATTTGAATGTTATGATACATAAACCCACATAAAGTTGTGTTTCACGATGCTTTTGGCGGGGGGGGGGGGCATTTGTTTGTTGTTTCTGTTTTAAGAGGAACACTTTCTGATTAGTAATGCTCCATAGAGACGAATAAGCCCTCATATGAGAATAACTCAACTTTCTTCTGTCCCATGCATAAGATGTCATAATTGAAAAAAAAAAAAAATCACAGCTGAGCTCTTTAACAAGGTAGCATCTTATTATTGCTTACCTGCTTCTGGATTTCTCCATTTTGCTACAGTTCCAAGTCTGCAGTAAACAAATGCTCTCCCTGCACTGGAATGCTTTATATCAGCTTTGGGCAAAGCATAAATTAGTTCCTGTTATTTGTGATGAATCCATCAAATGGATCGATACTAAATGCACTCTGTATCTTAACAATAACAGGAATTCCACTCACTCGACCCGCATACAAATAGCATAATGCAATTCTAGATGTTTAACGTGAAAAGCATCTGTCTGCACACTCACAGCTTCACTGACCTGAACGATACTGTGCTGGCGTAATTTACTGGTAATAAAGTCATAACCGTTTGAATCCTAAGACGGCAACTGTACCTACCCAAATAAAGCTGTGCTAAAAAGATGCTATAAAGAAGGAGATGACCCTAAGTTATGTTCCCCTATTTAGAAATAAAATAATAATCAAGGGTGACAAAATCAGTACCTAATCAAACTGACTCCTTTTCCCTAAGCTTCTCTCCCATCACAAGCACACAGAAATGAAGAAAACACTGAATTCCACCCAGCTCCAGCGAGAACTTCTGTATGCACAGAACCTTCCACCTGTCAAAGGCCTCAGAGAGAATAAGACTCTGTGAAAGCACCTGGACTTACGACCAGCAATCTCCTTGTAAGCGTGAGATCCAAAGTGGACGTTTCTATAAGCAAGGTTTAAGGTGTGACAGAAAAAACCCCAACAACTTACTGCAGCCAATCTGAGTTTGCCTGCACGAAATGCCTTTCGGCAGAGGAGAATTATAATCTGAACGCTTTTTGTGCTTATGGACGAACACTCAAGAACCACACCACGCCGCTCTAAAAACCCCGCCTTGAGGCGCCGGAGGCCGCGGCCGCGGTGCCTGCCTCCCGCGCCACCCAACAAACGGATCCCGCCGCCCCCCCGCCCCGCTGAAGGCGCTACGGACCCCGCAGCCAAAGCGGCGCAGCCTCCCCCTCGGGACCGGCCGGCTGCGGTAACGGCTGGGCGAAGGCAACGCCTCGCGGGGCCCCGGCACGGCGTCTCTCGGGAGGCTCGGGGCGGCCCCGCAGCGCCACACGGAAGCCGGCGGGCAGCAGCGGGAGCCCGCAGGCTCTGCCCTTCCTGACCGAGATGTCCCCGCTCTCGCAGACGCCCGCACGGCCCCGGCCGCCTTCGCAAGCCGCGTCCAAGCGGGGCGAGCGGCAGTGCCAGCCCCGCCGGGAGGCTGCGCCAGGGGCCGGAGGCAGCCGGGCCGGAGGCAGCCGGGGCGGAGGGAGGGAGGGGGGGGGGGGGGGGCCGGAGGCAGCCGGGGCGGAGGGAGGGAGGGGGGGGGGGGGGGGGGGGGAGGCCCGCCGCAGCAACCGCTACTCCCTGCCTCCCCGCCCGCCCTCACAGCAGGAGAGGGATGAGCCCCGCCCACCACCACGAAGAGGGGCCGGAGCGCCGCCCGCCCCCCTCGGCGGAGCCGCCGCAGCGCCCCCCGGCGGCAGGGAGGGGTGCGGCCCGGCGGGAGCGCCGCGCCGGCCGGCCCGCTGCCCCCGCGCCGGTAAGGGCCGGTCGAGGCTGCGCCGACCTTGAGCCCCCGGGCTGCCCGGGGGGCGCAGCCGCCGCCAGGACAAATATTTGTCGACTTCGGGCACAAAGCGCAGTGCCGAGCAGCGGGAAAAGGGCTAAGCGTGCCGTGGCACTGAACTGCTGCTCACGCGGCACTGCGAATGGAGGAAAACAAGTATTTCACCATTTCTGTGCCATCGGGCTTTTCTGCTACGAGTATCCAGTAACCGGTGTCTCACAAAAGATGTGCCTTTAGGAACGGACAAAATAGTATTTCAGCTCACAACAGCAATGCGTACGAAAGCTACAGCGAAACACACCACCGTTCAGGCCCTCTCAAAGGCAGTGCCTACAGCATCTCGCAACGGCCGCTCGCCGAGAGGCTCGTGGCCCACTGGTTGCTACCGAGTCTCGCCGCGTGTTTGAAAAGCAAACTCGTTAGGAGAAACTTCATAATAGCCGCAGTGCTATCTTATTTATAATACAGCGTTTTGCCATTTCAGAAAAAAATGTGAAATGTTTTTTGCTTCATTCCACAAGTAACCAGCTTTTAATACTGGTGCTCAACTTCGCTAGAGAGCAGGGAAGAAAACATTTTATTCGCCAGATGCTGCAAGGACTTCCTTGCTCCTACACAGACCCCTCTGCCAAGGGAGTTTGGAAAACCAGGGCCTCCGCTGCGTTTCGGTGTGGTACCAGGGACGCAGGTGCCGAGGACACCGCTCCCCAGCAGCGCCGCAGGCAAACGGCGCAGGCGATCTTGCTCACTAAGTAAATTCCTTGAACCGATGTTGAAAGCAGTATCTGCTCCTTATTAGCAACAACTGAAAGATTTGCCAGGTGCCTCCGAATAAGCTACTCCGCTCACTACCCCAATCTTCCTCCTGCTGCCTCGTGGAAATGCCCAATTTCACTTTTGACAGAAGACTGGTAAAGGGTGTTTTAACATACATACAACCTGACAGGGCAGCGTGCGCGGGGCACCGGAATTTTAGGCTCACGTTCCTGCTGGTACCTCACCACCGCTGCCTCCGCGCGAAAGGGCCGAGGGCAGGCTCGGGCAGCGGAGGAAGCCCCGTCAGACCCCCCCTCACCCTCCCGCGGGGGATGGGCCGCTCACGGCGGGAACACGACGGCGCTGGGCTGCTGGCGGGCGCTGACGGGGAGACTTCCCCGAGCCCGTACATGACTCCGTGCAAACGTGCGGTACGAGGAGGCGGAGGGCTCGACCAACGCGCTAACGAAGCTGTCAGCCGCGCCGCCCGCCATCGCCGCCGGTGTCGGGCTCGGCCCTAAGCGCTGAGGGGGCCGCGCTCGCCCCGCCGCTTCCCGCGCCTTCCCCGCAGCCGCGGGCCTGCGGCGGCACGGCCCCTGCCCGCCGCGGGGTCGGCCCCGGCCCCGCTGCCGCCCGGCGCCCCGCGGCCGGCACATGGCGCGCACCACGTCCCGCCGCCGCTGCTCCCGGCGGCCGCCTCCCCCGCAGGGCTGCCCGCCGAGAGTGCCTGCGGGCCCTCGGGGCGCCCCGAGCCTTTCCTCACCCACCGCAGCGCTCGCAAGGTGAGACGACGGCTCGGCGGGCTAGCCCGCGGCGGGGACACGCCGCCCGACAGCGGGGGAGCGCGGCCCCGCCGCCGCCGCCCGCCTTTCCCGGTCAGGCGCCGCGCGGGGGAGCCCCGGTGCGCGCGCCCGCCGCCGCGCCTGCGCGCGGGCCATTAAATGGGTGCGGGGTGGGTAGCGGAAGGCCCCGGTTACGGCGGCTGAGGAGAGATAGAGTCGGGCGAATAGGGAGAGGGCGCGCGAGCCAGCGCGGAGGGGGCCGGAGCCGCGCGAGCGGAGGCGGGCGGGGGACGGCGCCGGCCCGGTGCGCGTGTGGCGCGTAAGGGGGGCGAGCGCGGCGCAGGGCGCCGCCGGGGGGGGCGGGCAGGCAGGGGCGAAGCGGAGCCGGTGGCCGGGGGCAGGAAACGCCGCGGGCGGCGGTAAGGCCTTCAGCGGAGCGGAGCGCCGTCGGGAGACCCGCCGCCGGCGCGGTGAGTGCGACCGCCTGGGCGCAGAGGTGGGGGGGGGGGAGCGGCAGGGCCGTCGGCGCAGGTGAGGATCCGCTGAGTCACCTGCCCCGCCGCCGCTCCGGTGCTTTGGGACGAGGCCTCGGCCGCGCCGTGGGCCGCGCTGCCCCCGCCGCCGCGCGAGTGGCGCCCGTCCCCTCCGGGCGCCGCGGGGGGTGTCCCGGCGGCCCCGCGCCCCCCCCGGCGCTGGCGCTCGCCACCTCTTCCCCCGGTCGTGCCCACGGGGGGATCTTTGTTGTGCTAAAGCTGCTTAGGAGCTGGGCTGCTGTTCTGGGGCGTGGGGCAGGTCTGGCTGGGCTTCGGGAGCGGGTTAAATATTTCATCGAGAGCTGCTTAGTTGAGGTGGGGGAAGCTGCAAGTAGGAAAGAAATGCTGTTAGGGAATGCGTTTCTTATCTGTTGTGTTAGGCTGGAAGGAAAATGCACCCGCTAGAAATATATGTCTCAAAATCTGACGGCTTGGTTTTGCTTTAATTAGGTCCGTGGTCAAAGGCTTTAACGTAACCATGGATAAAAGAGGAGGCATAACAGAAACTGAAAATGGTGATGCTTTCCTGGAGTTGAACAGAATTACAACAAAATACCCACATCGTTATACAAAGGTTAGCTCTCTCCCCTTTCCTCTTAAAAGTTGCGCATGGAGCTATTGGTCACAGAAGTAGAGTGGGAGGTGGAGGCTTCTGTGTAGTAAAGTGAAGGCTGAAAAGCCTTTGCCTGGATTAGGATTTGCAGGGTGGTATAAAATGAGCAACTTGTTAAATGTGATGTAGCTGTGCAATCCTGTCCTTGATATACTTTTGATTCCCACCACCTTATTTTAATATCTGAGCACCTCACAGCATGTGCTGGAGACATTATGGTAGAGACTGAAGTATGTTGTTCTACCAGCTTTCTCAAGCACTTGCACTTCGTAGTTCTACTTTTAGCAATGTTCCTTTAAGAAGTTGACTAAAATGTTTCCTTATAGTAGATGCCACTTCCTTGGAATATACAGCACACCAGATCTTATCAGGAGCTTTAACGTGTTTACTAAGATGCCTTTTGTAATCTTGGACTTGCTCATATTTTGCTGCTGGAAGCCTAAGCACTTATGACTCCAAACAGTGCTTAGTGTTAAAACTTTAACACAAGTGCTTTTGTTTAGCTGCGATACCTAAATGTATGCATGAGTGGAAGACCAGTAACTAAATAACTTGCAAATAAAGATTCTTTCAATACTAAGTGAGTTTGATATGCTGCGGGGCTTAAGGTTCAAACCTTGTTTGGGGTTTTGGTACCACTGCTGAAACATGCTCTTAGACCCTTTCTAGTCTTTAATGGTGGCTGACTTTCCCATTGCTGAAAGCTGTGGGAACAGGTGGTCATTGCTTTGTGGAAATCTATTAAGGTACTTTGCAACAAATGGCCTGAAGCGTGGAACAGGGTGAGACAGTGTACTGTTGCTGACTGTGTTATCTTACTTGAGGAATTCTGAACTGTTAGCTTCCTAGTAGGTTGTTTTTTTAAGAGAAAAAAATTATCATTGTAGCTCTGTTCGTTCGAGATAGTAGGGCTAGCTTATTTTAACTAGACATCAACAATAAACCAAGTACTTCAGAACTGGCAAAACTTACATGGGAATAGTATGGCTTTCTACTTCTCTCTAACTTCTTAGCAAAGATGTACACTTAACTGTCTAAGATGCAAGGCATACTATTGTTCAGATCTTGTTAGTCAATTAACTCTAAAGTGTGGGAGAGGAGCTGTCTTTAAACTTCTGCTGTTGGTAAAGCGGTATCTATACTTGCTTAGTCTTGCCCAACTCCTCTCAAGAGTAGTAACTGAATGCAGCTTCAAATTCTGCTTGCTTTTTTTTGGGCAGTAGTCAGCTAGTGCTGGTGGTAGCTGTACACTGAAACTGATGCATTTGTAGCTTCAGTTTCGTTAATTCAGTTCCTATAGTTTCTGATCAGGATAATGTTGCAGAACTAGTGCCAGAAGGCATCTAGTCTTGTTTATCTGTTGGTTTCCAAGGAGTCTAAAGTCAAGAAACACCAGAAATCAATCTGTGTTAAAATATCTTGTATTGTATGGGGGTTTTCTGGGTTTTTTTACAAGTAGCACCTTAAATATAGCTGCTTTAAGGTGCTCATGGAATCAACATCGTAAGCCATTTTCACATGATCTTGTTTCCTACTAATTAGGGATGGGAGGAACACTGTTTCAGGACATGTGCTGCTGATTTGGAGTGGGGACTCACTTCCTTCAATGGTTTATATTCATTTACTACAGTAGGAAAACAATTGGCTCATACTATGAATCCTTCTAAACTGTTTGAATAAAACTGTTTAATAACAGCTAAACACACCTTTCCCCCCACCCACTTAAAAGTACTAGTGTGTGAATTAAACAAGAAAACCCAAACCCAAAGCACACTCTGGAAGTGCCAGTGTTAATCTCCTCTATTACGAGTGTTATACAGTCCAAGCTGTGTCTTTTCTAGTTCTTTGGAAGCTGTTGCTCCAAAGGTGTACAGCTAATGAGCGAAAGCCAAGAAACAATTCAAATTTTCCTCAGTTAAGTGGAAGAATTGCAATAGGATCTGATTGAGAGCCCAGACTCCCTCTTGTGGCCAACAAAATAGTTAATTTCAAGTCTGGTGATGGACAGTGCTGTTACTACTTGTGATATCTGCATCAGGCTGTGATAGTATTACAGCACTGATGTTCCTCATAGATCAAGGTTTATTTTGGGAAGCTGTGGGCAGAGAGGCCAGTCTCCCTCCCTTTAATGGAACTCTTTTTGCTGAAGACTGGTGCAGGGTGATGCTTGGATGTACATGTATGTGAGTGTGCATATTAAGGTTTTGTCCAGCTACCAAGCTGCCATCTGGAAACTTTCAAATATCAACCTCTCATAGCTAATGAACTGATTTTAATCACGTGGGGATAATGATGTAAAAACTCTAGAGGATACTGTGTTCTTGGGGGGAAAAAGGTAAAGAGATTTCCTTCTTCAGTTTGGCTGATGTGTGGTGTCTGCTGTTAGGATTTCTTTATCCTTCCAGCTGCCCACTGAGTTCTGCACAGTTCTGAATCAATTTAGTACAGTTGGGAGTGAGGCAGATTGAAGAAAGGTAATCTAGGGAGAATAAGTAAGACTAATTAGAAATGTGCATCTTGACTGCAGCCAAGTTAACACTGATTCAGAGCACTGATGATCACACCATTAATAATACTTTTTAAATGTAGCAAACTGCAGTGAAACTGTAGATTGATTGCTAGTCTGCCTCAAATGACTAACTGCTCAGGGCTGTGCAGTAGTAAACTAAGGACTGTATTTGAAAGCTGGTGGAAAGTGGGAAAACTGAAGTAATCATTCAGCATTGATTTCGTGTTGGGTAGAGTGGATAATTGTATAACATACATTTAGATATCTTGGAATTGGTGGTGGTCAGAAATGGCAAGCTTGTCTGGAATTTCCAGATCTACATTAGTAACTGGTATTGTGATAATGCTTTTTTTACCTGCTGAATCTTATATAGCATTAAACATAGCAATTTTGATTCCATCTTGAGAACTTACTAGCTCCAGTATCAGTGATGCCTGTCTTGCTTATAAGCTGAACTGTCCGGGGAAGTGAATAGGTAAACATGTATGATGTGAACAGCCTTTGAAGTGTTAATGAGGTCTGAACCTGACCTAGTAAAGCTTAGAGCTTCAAGTAAGTGTTTGCTCAGTGGCCACTGGTAGAAGAACTGAAAAATAAACTTGCTGTCTAATGTCAACTTTTCACTGCAGTATTTCACAGGAAATGAAACAACATGTTGGGAAACTTGGGTTGTCAAATTAAACCACTAAACTGAACAGGCAGTCTGGAATTGATATTTTGGGTCACTTGAATCTTGTCTGGGTGAAAATTGGAACTAACTTCTTGTTCTTTCTAGGAGGAATTGCTGGATATTAAAGAGCGTCCCTACTCTAAGCAAAGACCTTCTTGTCTTTCTGAAAAATATGACAGGTATTTTCTTGATTATACAAAAACTATATATATTTCTTTCAAAATAAAAGTTTAAATTGCAAAAAATTCTTAGCTAAGAAGCGCACTTACGTTGATGCGAGATCTATGTGCTCCAGAGCTTAGTGTATGACAATGTTTTCAGAAGTACTAATCTACTAGGAAAGGCTTAATGCTCTAGCTAGGAGTTTTGTGCTTTGAACAAAGGTTATATTATGAGATCCGGCAGAAAATAACTTCACACAACACAAGTCTTACAGACTTGCAGGAAAAACTACCAAGAATGTAAGTGGCTGTATAGCACAGACCAACTAGGTCATGTTGCAGCAAGCTGAGATGGATTTCTCTCCCATGTTGACAGTGTACCTCATTTAAAAATGAAGGTGAGAGTGTTCTTGGCTTGTGTTTGTAAGTTTGCTAAACAGCAATATCTTTACTATTCAGACTGATTTATTGTACAAGTAAGTATGAGATTGAGGTAGAACTTTCTGAATGCTTAAGAACAGCGGCATATGATCTCCTTGAGCTATTTTTCAGTGTACCAGGCAAACTTCACCGATAACTAGTGATAGTCGTTATAATCTGATGCTGGGTATTAAACTTCCTTACTGTTACAGAAGGGATCCAGAATACCATGTATGGCGTAATATAGTAAGGCAAAGGTTTAGAAGTTGGGTATGAGAAATGTTTCACTTGTACAGATTGCTAGTCAGTGAATTCTAGGTTTTCAGCAGCAGTACTATGACTTATTTATTAGACTACAAGTAGCAAACAATCCTGCAATCTTATTTTCATAGTGATGGTGTCTGGGATCCAGAGAAGTGGCATGCATCTTTATATCCGAGTTCAGGAAGAACTTCACCAGTGGAAAGCTTTAAAAAAGATTTGGATTCAGATCGGACTTCTCTTATGCGTAGGATAGTAGGTAAGTGTGTTCTTACAGCACAAAACTCAAAACTGAACATAGGCTGTTGGCAAAACCTTTCCTTTGGGATGACACAAATGAGACTAAACAAAGTCTCTCTGAAAATTGTTTGACTGCATAGAATAAGTGTCAAGGAAATCTTGGTTGCTCCGACTATAGTCTAGTTTCAGGTATTCTGGTAACTGTTACCGAAGAACAAACTTAGGTAGCAGTCAGTTATTATATCCTACTATTCGTGCTATATAATAGTAAATATATATGCAATAATGCAAGTGCAGGGGACAATTTCCCTACAATTCAAGGCTGATTACTTCGAAGGTCTATAGTGGGAAAGCAGGTACTTCCTAGGAGACCGCAATGATTCCTCAATATCCAACTGTAAATTTAAGTTTTTTGTCCTCTGCACTTCCTGTGGTCTCGGCTAGATTAGCTTTGCAAAAATAAATCATGAGTGTTTTCCTTCAAAGAGCTCTGGAAAAGCAGCAAGGCTATGGAACAGAAGGCTATTATACAGCTAACTAGCTTTTATTTACTAATACATAAAACTCAATGCTTTTTGCTTGGTCCTTGACTTGTAGATCCAAGAGAGCGAGTGAAAGAAGATGACTTGGATGTAGTCTTAAGTCCACAAAGGCGAAGCTTTGGAGGCGGCTGTCATGTAACTGCAGCTATTAGCTCACGTCGAGCAGGGAGCCCATTAGAGAAGGAGAATGATGGTGTCCGTGTTATTGGTGGCCGCAGGATTGGCAGTGGAAGAATTATCTCTTCTCGTAATTTTGATAAAGACCACCGGGGTGGTGAAAAAGACATACGTGATTCTAGAGATGCAAGAGACCGAGATCGTGACAGGGACTACAAAGATAAACGCTTCAGGGTTTGTTTTTTCTTTTCCTAATTGCATATTAAATTAGAGGTTTTGGACACTTTGCACTACAAGCAACAGGGGCAGGTTAACTGCATGGAGCAGTTGAGTGTTCTGTGCAAGTAGGCTGTTTCTTCTTAGAAGAACCTTTATGGTTTAAAGGATGAGCACTCAGTACTTGAACTTAGTTGTCAATCCTTCTGACAGCTCAGCTGGGATACATCTAATACTGTGTATCTTGCAGACCTCTCCTGTGTAGACTTAATAGCAAGATATTCAAAAGTCTAATAATTCGTTCATTGCTCTTGACCTAGCAGTTGTCAGTGAGCACTGTCTTTAATCTCAGCAGATGGAAGCTTTCAATGCTTTCAGGCATTTTTAAGGGGGGAAAAAAAAAAGAGGAACCACTAGCCTACCTCTCAGGATACAAAACTGAGTTTATATAGGCACTTGCAAACCAATAGCCTTCAGTGTAATAAAGCAGAAATTCAACTATCAAGTTCTTAAAATTTAAAAGCTTACTAAGCATGCTGAGTGTGTGTTTAAACCTTTAAAAAAAAAAAAAAAAAGCCCAGAACTAGTGTGAAAAGGTTGTCATTTGCTTTGGAGGTCAGGGAGGAATCTTATGAAACAGCATTAATGGTTAATGTTTTTAATATCCCACTTCAGAGGGAATTTGGTGACAGCAAACGTGTCTTTGGAGAGCGAAGAAGGAATGACTCTTACACTGAAGAGGAACCTGAGTGGTTCTCTGCTGGTCCTACAAGTCAGTCTGAAACCATTGAGCTCACAGGCTTTGATGATAAAATTTTGGAGGAAGATCACAAAGGGAGAAAGCGTACAAGAAGACGTACAGCCTCACTAAAAGAAGGTAATGGCAAATTTGACAGAAACTTTGCTTGTCTGCTAGTATGGCATATTGCTAGATATAGAGGTGCTTGTTATAGGTCCAGGCAAGTGTAAAGAATAATGCAGTTTATCAGTCTTAAACTTGCATAGCTTTTGGTCATCCTGAAGCAGAAGACGTAAGGCCCATGATTGATCTTTCAGATTGCAGATACCTTTAAGTGATAAAATACTATTTTTTTTTTTCCAAAAGAAAGGCAGGACTGAGAGGCTGGAAAAGAAACTTGTATGGATGTTGAATGATATCAGGAATTTGTAGGCTATTAAAAGGGTCTTGTCCATTTTTTTTATATCCTGCTGGTTGCTAAAGGCTTGGTTTAAGCTAAGCTAATGCTCTGAGGTACTTGAAATATTTTTTCTTATAGAAATACTAGCATTAGTAACACTGATTTGGACATACAGCTGCCAGTAATATAGCTTTAAGCTGAATTTGGAGACTATCTGAATTTGTCTGCAGTCATTGGACTTCAAGTCTACCATTATTATTACCACTGCAAAAGCTGTAGTTTAAACTTTTCTGAGCAAGAGAGAAGATGACTTCCTAATGCTAGAAATTCTGCAGGTGGACAATATAAACCTGAAGAGTTCAGGTTCAGTTGTGTATTCACTTAACTAAAATGTAGTACAATTTCAAGCATACTAGGTTTGTAGTCATGTCACAGCTTTTTTGCAGCACCTGTGCAAGCTTGGTAAGTCGTTAATATGACACGTGCTTTCCTCCTGCTGGAGGAGTAGGAGCAATATTTGTCATATCTTGACAGTATTAAGAAAACTCATGTCAAGTACCAGCTTTCAGGGAGTCTGCTCTCTGGGCCATCTAGGAAGAAAGCAGGAGCTGCCAAAGGATTCTTGATGGAAAAACAGCAGTAGCTGTTAACTTACTGTAACAGCTGTATCTGCTTGGTGTGACATAACATCTGATCTGTTCTGTGTACTTCCTGCGTTGATCAGGATACAGTTGTGCATGATTCTATGGCAATTCTTATTTCCTTGAAGTAGATAGAGCTTTTAGTCTGTAATTAAGACTGTGCTAGAGTTCTAGTGGGCCCTAGTTTCTGTTGTGGCAGATTGGAGCCGGCACAATATAACTGATGAAATAGCACATAGGTGGCTACATTACTTTGGTCCTGTGCTTCGAATTCCTAGGCAAATACATTGACTGTTAGGCACTGTTCCTGCAGGAAATGGTCAAGTTCAGTGACTCAGCATTTGATTTTTCTCTTTAAGGGATAGAATGCAATGGTGGAGTGGCAGAAGAGGATGAAGTGCAAACTGTCCTTGCCAATGAAACTCCAGCAGATCAAGAAGTTCCTAGGGAAGCCGTTTTACAAGAACCAGCTCCAGGAGAGTTTGACTTCAATGAATTCTTTAACTTGGATAAAAGTGTTCCTGGCCTGGCTTCGGTGAGGTGGTTTTTTGTTTGGTTTTTTTTTTAAGACTGGCTGTATTCATGAGAAGCATTTTTGCTGCTGCTGCATTCAATGAAAGCTAAAACTTCTTGCTTTGTGAAAGTTGCTTTATGCAGTGTGTAAGTTAAGATGAATTTGCAGAGGTTTAGCTTTGGAGTGTTAGGATGTTAATCTTCACTGAAAGGGTTGTCAAGCATTGGAACAGCTGCCCAGGGAAGTGACTGAGTCACCATCCCTGGAGGTATTTAAAAGATGTGTAGATGTGGTGCTTAGGGACATGGTTTAGCGGTGGACTTGGCAGTGCTAGGTTAACGGTTGGACTTGATGATCTTAAAGGTCTTTTTTAACCTAAACGGTTCTATGATGTTACTTCTAAAATGTTATCCCTGGGACTGGCTGTATTTCCAAAGAAAGTGTATGAGGCAGAGTAGCTGATTATCTTTTCTTTCTTTTGATTGTTACTTGAAAACTCAAAATCAGCATCCTGGATGGATCTTCTTTGGAAGTATTAGATATGTTCAGAGAAGATTCACTGTACAAACTTTGTACAGCTGAAAAAAGCCTTTTGCAGCTAAGTCTTGGAATTGCAGCAAATGGATATTTTGTGCAAGCTTCCTGAAAAGCAGTAAGCCTGGAGACACCTGATGAATACTGTCTCTGAGACATTGCATCGTTATCAATACCAGTAACATGGCTGAAAGGATGTATGTCTGAGAGGGTTTTAATCTTTATTGCTTAAACCTCTGTATAGTGGTTAATTCATTATTTAGAACTATTACTACTGAGCTGGAAAAACAAACATAGCCTACTAATTCAATCAAAAGCATGTTTAAACAAAGTTATTGATGTGACTAGTAAATACTCTGTGTAGCCCAAGTCATACTTAGATTGCTACTCATACCTAGAAGGTAGTAACAAGACTATGAAGAAAGACTGACAGCTGCACCGCAAGTTTCTTCCAATAGTGGATTTGTACCTCCAGCCATGATTTGATGGGGATTCTGGTACTTCTGTTGATAGCGTACAGTTCTTGAACATCCAATCTCTAGAGGTAATAGTGGATGGTTGGTGTTCACTGTTTTTAGTCTGAAAGCTATAACTGGTCTGTATCTTAGCGTGCTTTTTTCCTCTTCACCACAAGAAGGGGTAAGCAGGTCCAGCAAGTACTGATTAAGCATGGGCCTAATTCATAAACTGCTGATATTTCTATTCTTGATCTCTCCGTCACCAGGAAGAAAAGCTATTCTTGACTATTCTAGATGGTATAACTGATTAGTAGATAGAATTTGAGTAAAAAGGCTTAGTGTTGTAGAAAGGTAAATGTGTTTAAAAAAAAAAGTTGTATTCTGATAGCAAAGAAACAGATCTGATACATCGTTTAGAAACGTTAAGGTTTAAAGAAATAGAATCCTGACCTAGTCTTTAATATGGAAAAGCTGCTTGCATTAAAAAAGGTTCATCATACGGTGGCAGTAATTCAACAAATACAGTGGAGAGTTTGTTCTCCCTATAGAAGATGTAAATGATGTGTCTTTAGTCTTGACAATCTGATTTTCAGCATATCTGCAAGATGGTGACTCCTTCCAAAAGCAGGGAATTCCCAAGTCACAAAATATCTGCTAATGAAACTTTAGTGGGCAGATGTTATAATTTGTCACAAAAGTGGGTTTCAGACTAGCCAGAGCATATCGTAATATTCTTTTTTTGTATTGGCGATATGTCTGTGACAAGTGTTACAGTAGATTTGTACACTTCCTGACATAACTGTCTTAATTCTTCTAACCTGTTAGATTCAAACAATTAAAACCAAATGGATCAACGCTATCTTGTTTTTGCTGTTGGAAATAGTGTTGAGTGCCCCTTGTTTTAGAGAAAACAGCTTCTCTGGCAGAAGGAAGCTGTTCTTCTTTTGTCTAAAAGTAAATGTGCTGCATGGTGAAACTGCACTGGTGCTTATTGAGCAGGCTTTTAACTGGATACTATCTTGCAAGATAGGAAAAGCTTTAGTTTAAGTTAAATTTTATAATGCACTGGTTTTTAAATACTTGTAATAATTAGCAAAGAAGTAAACAGTTGCTATAAACTGTAGTGACTTCTGACAGACTAACTCTATGAAGTACTGCTTAGTGACCTCAGTTCTGTCTGGAGGGAGAAGGTGCTAGCTGCCAGTACTTTGCTGATGACACAGACTCCATTGACTTGAAGAATGCAACCCTCTTAGTCCCAGAATGGTTCAGCATGTGAAGTGCAAGCAAGTAGTCCTTACTGTCTTTCTCCCCCAGCCGTTGTGGGATGCTCACAAGTCAAGGAGTAGTCTCTGCACTTCTTTCCAGGCACTGTCCTTGGCCAGTGCTGGAACTGAATTGAATCGTGGTTGCAGAAAATTCAATGGATCAGTACTCCTGCTGTACAGTGACAGGGACCAGCCTTGAGCCATCTGGCTGTCAAAATTACTAGTTATTATAATATGTTTTCATTCTTGTGGCAAATGCTTCTCAATTTTTTTTGCACATCCACTTTAAAATGGTGTAGTTAATGGTCTTTGGAATCTCTGATTATGCTGTTTCAGTTATAGTTTTACTCTGAACAAATATTTTGTATAAATAAAAGATGTATGATGGGTTATGCTAACTGACTATGCAAATGCTGCCATATTGGAAAGGGGAAAAAAAGCAGTTCAAAGCTTCTAAACTCTGAGAGTAGCATCTAGTTGTCTGTAGCAGAAGAATCTTGGTTGCACAGGAAAGCTTCTCAAAGATGTTGCTGATCTTGCTTCTGTTAAGATTATCTCTTTTTTTTCTTTCCCCCCCCCCCATAATCTAGATGATAGAGGATGTGCTGGGGGAAGGTTCAGTGTCTGCCAGCAGGTTCAGCAGGTGGTTTTCTAATCCTAGTCGTTCTGGAAGTCGGTCAAGCAGCTTGAGATCTACACCACATGAGGAACTGGAGAGGCTAGCAGGTAAGACTATAGGACAATACAGGGTCAGATAGCCTCCTTCCATATTCCTTCCTACTCATTCAGTAAGAACATGGCAGATAAAGCTTTAGGATAGTGAATTCTCCCACAGTTTAAGCACTTGATGTTCTTTTGGAAGCTCTTAGAGTAAGCAGCTATAAGTTCTTTTTTATAAGTGTTCTTGTCATGCTCCTGATGACTTCCCAGCTGATCTTGGGCAAGGGGTGTGAGGCATAACTTTTCAGTGACATGTTGAAGTTGGTTACCAGTGTATGTTCATCTTGAGGCATTGGGTTGGTAAACTGATGTCGCAGTGCTCCTGGTTTTGCTGTTTCAGGTCTAGAGCAAGCCATTCTCTCCCCTGGCCAGAACTCTGGAAACTACTTTGCTCCCATTCCATTGGAAGACCACTCTGAAAACAAAGTGGACATCCTAGAAATGCTACAGAAAGCCAAAGTGGACTTAAAACCTCTTCTCTCAAGTCTTTCAGCCAACAAGGAAAAGCTTAGAGAGAGCAGTAAGTGCCTCTTCAGATATTGTCAAGTTCTTGTGATGCAGTATCTCAAGGCAAGAGGCTTGGTATTCTGGAAACCTCAACTGCCAAGTCCAGGAGTAGGAAGTATTATAGGTTTACTTACAGTACTGAAACCCCAGTATTCAACAAATCTCAGTTGTGTCAATATCGTCACTGCTTCTTTTCATCCTAATCACAGGATGACATCAGGACTCCGTCAGACTGCTTTACTGGCCAGTAATAATCATAAGTTAAGATGATGCAAGTCTTGACCTAAGTTTCCAGCTTTGTCTATGGCATTTACATACATTTTTCATACTGGAGACTGATAATGCCAGCTCTGAAACTGTGTGGCATTTAAACTCTGGCTTTACCAAAAACTTAACGTGTAAGTCATTCTTGCAAGCATCTATAATGGATCACATTGATCCATGAAGTATCAGTATCTAAAAAGATGAACAGTGGCTTGAGGATGTCAATTTTTCCAAGTGCATACTGTAAACTTGAACTTCTCATGGCTGTTGCTAGCACTTGAAGCACAGTGGTCTGTGCTTGCTGTTCAGTGCATGAATTAAATAATTAACATAGAGCTACAACATAGGAACAGATTGTCTTAGTTATGCTAACTTGGCTAGAATCACAGGATTTCAGGGAACTTAGTCTGTTAGAATTCACTTTTGCTAGCATCGGCTGTTCTAAACAGAGTTCAGGGCTGACTTTAAGCTTAATGTTCAAGGGCAGATCCAAGTTAGAGATTTGCATGTTTGGGCCCATAGCATGCATGGAGGGTACAAAATGCATGTGTTCTTTGAAATCTTACGGTCTAATTCCAAATTGGTTTCTCTTTGGCAAGCAGCATGTATTGCCATGTAAGCTGGACTGAACAAAAGGTAATGCTACTCTGTGATTTGTGTGAAGTAGCTAGGAAGGAAAGCATCCAAGCCCTGCAAATATTCTTAAGCATCCAGTCTGGGAGTAGGGAGTGTTGGCTAACATGTGGAGAACTTTTTCTTAATTTGACTTAAATAGAACTACAAGTCTTTTCTGTTGTTCTGCTTAGTCTGACTTTCCTACTAAAAGCTTTTTAAACTTTGATCCTCACAAAGCAAGGATGAAGGAACAAAAACTTGTGGGGAAGCTTCCATTCATTCAAAAGTACCTGATGTGGGTTCTGTATTCCCATAAAATGCTGTACAGTTCTTCAAGTGTTGTGGAGTTTTCAGGTCAATTCCTCTCCACCAACATCATGTTTTTCCTCATGTTCCATACTGCATGTCTGCATCATTGTTTCTTTTCTCCACCTTCTTGCCCAAATTTCCAGTAAATCTTATTTCTTTGGTCCACCATCTGCTACAGCAACCCATGGCATGCTCCTGTCTCTTCTTCCTTTTCTCTTAAGGTGTCATACCTTGTGATGTGTGTTAGTAGGTCCATAAAGCATGTCTAGCCTTGATGTTGGGCACTGATAGATATTTATATGTGTATACACAGGGAAAAAGTACGGCTTAATAACACTCGTACCTTATTCTGGTTATGCCAGTGAAATCTTTCTATAGTGGCTTTAATTTCTGAGGGAAAAAAAAATCTACTTCAAACTTTATGCACACCAAACTAAGTGTGTAACTGAGTCTCCAAAGTATCTAAATTTTCCAGGTATGTATTCTCTCTACTTATGATAGCTTCAGACAATTTGACATCGCTTACACTGTGGCTGTAAGACCATCTGATCTCCTGGAGTATAAGATAAATGGAACTTTCCTAATTGAAAGAGAACAAACTCTGTTGTCAGATGAATATTCTCTACTAAAAGCAGGTGAAGTTGTAAAATGTGGTAATGACATGTCTTGCAGGATAAATAAAAGCTAGTGAGAGCTTATCAGTTGAAACCTAAACAGGTTCTTGTGGAATCTTACATGCCTGTAGTTGTGCATGGCAATACTCCTAATTTAAATATTAGAATATCAGTCTAAACACAGGTCAGACATGGTTTGACAGCTAGTTTGAATATCAGAAGATAAGTTTTTGGCTGTTCCTTGTTGAATACAAGTTGTTTGAAAACACCTGCACAAGAATTATTAGCTCACTTGTAAACAGAGAACCATGGTTTACCAGTATTTCTCCTGTATTTCTCAGCACATTCAGGAGTTGTACTTTCAGTGGAAGAAGTTGAAGCTGGGCTAAAAGGCCTGAAAGTGGATCAGGAGGGGAAAATTGCTACTCCATTTATGGCCGAGCAAATGGAGGAAGCATTGAATGTCACTGGCTCCAGACAGATCAAGAAAGATGGAGATATGACTGCATTTAACAAACTGGTCAGCAGTATGAAGGCAAGTGGGACTCTACCTTCACAGCCCAAAGTCAATGTAAGTAGCAGACACCTGGTTCTTCTGAACTGTAAATGGATCTGTGCTAAGATGTGTTATGAACTGGAAACCCCTTACACAACCCTTCTGATAACATGTGAGCCTTGACTGGATACAGCAGCATGATATTAAATACAGGCTTACATTCAGAATATTGTTGCTTGGAGGGGAATGTAAGGGAGGTGCTTTGGTCTCTTTTCCCTAGCCAAAGTAACTGAAAGTGGGCCTTTTTTCAGGTCAGAGTTCACAGGGATGATTTCATGTTAAGTTTCTGAAAGGCTCAGAACTCTAATTAATGTGAGAAGTCTAATAATTGCCACCTTGAAAGTGGACCTATGTGAATATCTAGTCAAATTGATTAATATCTGGACTTGAAGACTATAAATACTTGCCCCCAAAAAGGCCCTGTATGATGAAAGGGCTGAATCTCCTACTATAGAGGACATTTTGACTAGTGTCTAAGATTCTCCTACACTTGAACTCATCCTGTCTGAACCTTATTTAATAAGAACAAATACATCTGTAGAAAAGGTACTGTCTATATAACAGATATCATCAGTCCACTCTTTATGGAAGACTTGCTAGTGGTTTAATGGTTGCCTCAGTGCTGCTATGAAAAGGCATCTCTTAAAATGCTTGTAGTGTGCGTACAATTAACACTTACCTGAAGCTCAGATGTCTTGCTTTGATGACTTTTGTTTTGATAGAGGTATGTCAGTGCACAACCTAATATTTTAAACTTGGGTTTTAAAATTATTTGCACTAAGATAAAACTGAACTGAGTACTTGTTAGCTGAAAGATTAATATTAAACAACTGATACTAGGCTTTAGACTGAGATTGTAGTATGAAATTTCATCTTGCTACTAACTGCCTAAACAGTATGCTTGACCCAAAGCTCTCAATAACTACTTCTGGCATCATAAAATACTTCTAATAACTGAGTAAGTCTAAAGCATCTGTTTTTCTTGCCAAACTCTACCCAAGGACTTTTAGCCTCATCCCACTTCACTAAAAGATAGTAAAGAATGTAAATTTAG
This sequence comes from Aptenodytes patagonicus, assembly GCF_965638725.1. NCBI lineage: Eukaryota > Metazoa > Chordata > Aves > Sphenisciformes > Spheniscidae > Aptenodytes > Aptenodytes patagonicus. The sequence goes on from NC_134963.1 coordinate 12,430,076, forward strand.
CCTGTGAGGAATTTGCAGACTGATTTCACACTTAAATCAAGACTCTTGTTTCTGACTGTCCCTTTATATTGACATGTAATTTTGATGCATAGAAGAATATCTTAAATAATTTCTCTAATATACAAACACTTTTCAGTGTTTGCATAGTTTCAGTTGACCACTTGGCCCAATGGTTCATCTCCAGTTTACACAATTATATGTATTCATATATCTTACTCAAACTTGAATAAGGCACACTGGACTACCTGTATGCAATCTAGCACTAGGCGTTTTCTTAGCTAGGGAAGATCTATGAGCCAGCTCAGCCCTTGGCTTTGCTGGAATTTCATTTGACTGATGCATAAACTATGCTTCTAACAGAACAGGTGAAATTATTTCTGTCACTGAGACAAATGTGGCTTGTCTCTTAATGAGTCTGATGCTTGTTGTATCTACATCTAATTTACAATGTTTTCATTTTCTTAGAGTCTTGAGAGCCACTTATTGTCACCTCCAGAGATGCCAGGCCAGCCTCTATCAAAGAATATTCTACAGGTACTTCTTATTGGTGGGGGAAAGTACTTAAAAGGGCATTCCCAATAGGAAAACAAAAATTATTTGAAAAGAAGACATTTAAGGCAATTATGACATCAGTAGTCAGACATGACTTCCTATAGAGGAAAGAGAACTAGTCACTAGTTCAGTTTACTTAGAAATTTGTCTTGTCATGCTATTTCCTATGATTACAACTTGAAAATGAAAAGCCTGGCTAAGTGCCTAATTCTAAGGGCAATCCAGATTTGGTGTATCTAGTTGCACAAGTCCACCTTGTCTCTTTAACTTGCTATGAATAGTGTAGCCTGTAGTCTAGTAAAATGAGCTCGTTTGTATAAATTGATTGTATTTTGAACATTTTTCATTACTTATTCTTAGGAACTTCTTGGTCCACCCATTACCAGACCTGCTTCATCAAATGTCTTAAGTGGCCTGATAGGTGGTTTGGAACCTTCAGCCTCTTTACTGACACAAAGAGCACCTTCTCCCCCTATTCCACCTGTGTTTCCAACTCGAGCTGCTTCTGCAGATTACCTGCGTCATAGAATATCTTCACCCATTGGTGAGACTGGTTGCAAAACAGTTTTTTCTTTTCTTTTACTTGAGTTTGTTTTAAAGAATGCTTTACAGAACAATAAGAACTTCCCAGCACTTGGTGGGCAGCTAGGTCAGTCTCTGCCTCTTGAGTGCAAGATGCCTTTTTACTTACTAGTCTCTAATGTTAAACTAATCTCCAAAAAGTGTAGATGTCTGACAGATCAATTAGACCTCACAGTAAATTCTGGTGTGGAGTAATGTGCTCAGCTACTGTATAAGAAGCCAATTTTCAGGAACTACTTGGCCGTTTGTATTGCAAAACACTACCAGTAGCCTCCCTGTAGCTCTCCAGCCTAGTGACAAGGAAAAGACATAGCTCTGTGTAGACTTAAGGGATGAGCTGGGAGTAATCCTTAATTCATGTAGAATTGTTTAACTTGGGGATGTAGATTGTATGTATTGAAAGAAATTGTTAGTCCTTTTAAATGCAACTGTTGAATGTTCTTTAGGTTTTGGACAAGGTTCTCAGCAATTGCTTGGTGATCCATTTCCAGGTGTAAGGAAGCCCATGAGTCCAGTTGCTGCACAGGTTAGACTAAATGCGTTTTGCTTAATGTGTATTCATCTCTTTTTATATTGTGTGGTCTAGAACTAACTGGTGGAAACACATACTTAACTCTTGCATTCAGATGTTTATGCTTAATTAAGTTCATTTTGAGTGTGAGGATGCAAAGTCTAATTTAATACAGTCTCAAAACCTCACTGCGATTGGACCCATCTTAAAGTACCTGAAGTACAAGATTTTTTGAAACTTCTATTGTCTGTCCATAAAACAGATGGCTGTTGGTGGACAGACACTTCGAAGACATTCGTAGCTATAGCAGTAAATCTTCAGTATCTTAAAAAAACACCCAACCAAATACAAGCTCTGATTTGTGTGTTTTTTATGCAACTCCAGATGAGTCCCTTGGAAATACAGCAAGCTGCATTAGAGGGACTAGCATTGCCACATGACTTAGCCATACAGGCAGCAAACTACTATCAGCATGGCTTTGGTAAACCACAAATAGACAAAAGCAGAGATGGCTACAGAAACAGGTGAGTATCTGACTGCAAAATTTAAGGGGTACTCTGTCAACTGATTTTAAGTGCGTATTTTCTTTCACTAGATGTTAGTACTAGTGACTCGAGCTTGTACTGGTTCTTGGCAATCCTGCCTTCCATTCTGTGCCAAGAGTAGAGCTGCTTCTTACTAACTTCCTGTCTGTTAACAGGCAGCAGCGAGTGACTAAATCACCTGCACCAGGACACAGAGGGAATGCATCTTCTCCAGCCCCTACAGCATCCATTACCAGCATGGTCAGTACCTAATGTATAATGATTGTAGGAAAAGCTGTAAAAGTGTCTGCAGTAACTAGACTATAGCAATTGTAATCAATGAGAGAAAGGGATACCATAGAGGAGTTAAACATTCATTTATAACCATTACCAATCAACTGTTTATAACCATTAATAATGGTTATATTGGTGGCCACATGATGCAAGAATGAATTACACTTCATGCTTAACTCAATGTCTTCACTTTGGAAAACAGCCTTTTCTGACCACTATCTTACCTAAAACTGAAGAAGAACCATTAATACTACCTTGACCTGGTCTTCTGAAACCAAAGGAAGATAACTATGAAAACTCAGGCCCTCGTATTTTGGTACTTAAATTTTCAGAAGACGAGTGCTGAAAACCATTAGCTGCTTTAGAGAACACTGGTCTTCAGGTATGAAGTGACTAATCTAAGTGTCTGTAAGGTTGAAATATTACCTAAGAGCTTCAGGGTCACTCTGAAAATAAATAAAATCTCAAAGTCAAGGTGTTGCCTCACTGCCTTCAGTACTATGTAGAATGTTGCTTTGATGTAAATTTTCCAATAAATCAGTCAAGTACTTGCTTGCAGCTCAGGACTAACACAGACTATGAGCTGTTAAATCAAACAAGTACTTTTGTTTGTATATCAAATGAGTAGCTTCCACAGATGCTGTGTAACGTTGGGGGAAAAATACAAATGAGACAATAGTTCTCTGCAGATCTGTCAGCCCTGAGTTAATACAGATAAGGCAGCTCTGTAGGAACTCGTGTTGAGCTGCTGTTCTGAACCAATAGCAAAAAGGAAACAGCTGTAACTTAAAATACAGCTTCAATCCTGTTAAAGGTATATTTAACTTTGAGAACATCTGCTGGTTTTAATAATATCGGACTTCCGCAAAAGCTAAAGAGAAGTGCTTAAACTATAGAATAAAGCTATGAAACAAGGTGAAGTAAAATGATGGGCACACAGTGGCTGATTCAAAAGAGCTTTAAATGGAAAGGGTGTGCTAGAACTGGTGTCCACCCACAACTGAGATAGTGTGGCCTAGATAATGAGCACCGAGTAAGGCGTTGCTTTTTACTATGTTCTCTGCAGCTGTCTCCTTCCTTTACACCTACCTCGGTGATTCGCAAGATGTATGAGAGCAAGGAGAAAAGCAAAGAGGAGCCAGTTTCTGGGAAAATGAAAGTCAGTGATGGTAAAGATGAAAATCAGAGGCCAAATGAAGGTATTGTAATGGCTTTAAAATAACACACACAAGAGATTTGGAATAGAATCAAAGAGCTTCAGCACATAATATGCCCAAGCTAACTTTAGACATTCCCGATCTGTGGAGATGAGGGTGTAGAAATGAGCCTATAATAAGAGAAAGGGTTAGAGCTACGGAGGGGATGCACTTCCAGGTGCACTCTTCCAGCAGTGTTGGGTTTAAATCCTTTTTTTTCTTATCTGTCAGTTTGTGAGCAATAGTGACACAATAGTGACACTGGACTAAAACTGTTTCTTTGCAACTGCTCTTGATGAACAAGCATATTAACAATAATGCTTCCATAGCTCTCTACACCACTAACTGAATACAAACAGCTTATAGTGCTCTCAAGACATCTTAACTGAACAATCAAAGCTGAGACCAATTAAGCTCTTTTAAGTGTAGCAGATCAAGGAAGCATTTTGTCACCCTAACTGATGTAAGTGGCTATTAAAAGGAAATGCTTGATACAGATTGCCTGACTCAGTAAGACTAACATGCCTGATTGCCATGATGTTGTACTTCAGTACTGGTAACTACAGAGATAGCTTGCAGTTCCTATTATACAGTTGACTTTTTTTTTTGTCTTTTTAGCACTCCAACTGTTACTGCTACCTCAACTGGTAGCAGATGACTCTAAGATATTTTAGGCCTTGTCTAACTGATCTATATGGTCTGTGGAAGTAGCTTCTTGAGGTGCTTTAGTGTTCCAAATCTTTCCAAGCAGATGTCAGACATAGAAGGCTGCTGCTAACCCCGAGACACATCTAAACTGAAAAACCACTTCAGGCTAGATTTCTGGCACAACCCCAAATTATAATCTTGTCTAGGGAGGATCCCTTGTACCTCCTGTCTCCTTTGGGACTGACTCATCCATGCTGCCCGTTCAAAATTTCTAAGAAAGAGGAAAAATAAGAATTACAGGTGGAGTCACTGCTGATTGTGACCTAATTTAAGCTTGCTGTCAAGGGATTTCTGTGGAACATATTCCTTCTCATTACTGTTTTGATATAATTTGGCCAAAAGCATCCAGGAAAGACAGATGCTTACTATTAAATCCATATGACTAAAGTTCAGCTACTCCTGGAATATAGCTATCAAAGCCAGTTATTAGCTTTAATTTTCATTAGCTGTAATCTCTAGCTGTGGACTATAATAGTTGTATTCAATTCTAGCTACAGATAACCTACTGTCTAGTTCTGTGGAGAATGCAGATCAAGAAACTTTGCCCACCTTAGGTACCAAACTACCTGCACTGCAACGCTCTGCATGTTCCACACCTCTTACCCAAGCAAATCGTTGCACCAAAGAGCAAGACTACAGGCCTAAATCAACTGGTAGAAAGACTCCTACAATGGCCTCCCCAGTACCAGGAGGCCCTTTTCTTCGTCCTGTTCATCAAGTACCCCTTGTTCCCCATGTACCAATTGTACGACCTGCTCATCAACTGCATCCAGGATTGGTCCAGAGAATGCTGGCACAGGGGGTTCATCCGCAACATCTTCCTCTACTGCAAGCAGGTAATCCATACTTTTTTTTTTCCCCCTTAAGTTAATGCATGTTCTCTGTAAGACTGACTTTGTGCTAGGAACAGCACAAACTGATACTCATTACTGGTAATGTTTATTACATCAAAACTTACCTTTAAAACCAGGCAACAAATTCCAACCCATTTAAATATATAAACGTTTGTTTTGCTTGCAGTTCTTTATGCTTATTAGGTAAGAAGTTTCCTCACTCTTGTTTCACAGGTATGCTTCCTCCTGGAGTGGACCTGTCTCACTTGCAGGGAATATCTGCTCCCATCCTTGGCCAACCTTTTTATCCACTACCAACAGCCAGCCATCACATCTTAAATCCACGCTCTGGGACACCTTTGCAGCTAGCGATGATGCAACAGCAACTACAGCGATCAGGTAGGCTAAAACATAAAACAGGAGTGAGTTTTAGAACACTGACTAGCCTGCTCCAGGTACTATACTTGTTGGCCTGTTTCAGTATACTGTGATAACAGGAAGCTACTTCAGTAATTTAGATATTCATAATTGCTAACCTTGTGTGGGTATCAGAGCAGTTCTGGCCACTGCAGACTCTCTCTTACGCCAGAAGAAAGTCCAAGTGAAGCATTCAGTTTCAAGATACATGTTGCTATTGACAGACCTGCCCCTTGCAGCATGTGTTGCAGTCTTTCCTTCCTTGCTGGGTGAGAGGCCACCCACCTATCTCAAACAAAATGCTATTTGATGCTGGTCTTCCAGTTAAAACCTGCATGATACTGTGTCCAGAACTGGCAGTGTCAGGCAGTTTACAGGAGTACTAACAAGAGAATAAACGTGGGGTCTGGATTTCCCAAGGCTAATAGAACGGGTAAAAGCTACGCTCAGCTCGCATGCCTTATCGAGTCATTGCTCTGGGCAAATCTCAGTTGGGTGAACGTATTACTCCGCCTCTAATAGCTTTACGTTTCACAGGCACTGGAGCACAGGGATCACCCGCTGGTGCGCAAACAACCCCTCAGAATGTGCTGTCTCGGACTGGATTATCTCATGGGCACACACAGCTTGACCACCGCCCCAGCCAGAGAAGTGGCTCTCCCATTGGCCTTGCAAAATGGTTTGGTTCAGATGTCTTGCAGCAGCCTCTCCCTTCCATGCCATCCAAAGTCATCAGTGTAGATGAACTGGAATACCGGCAGTGAACAGTGACCACTGGGTGGGACACTTGTGATTCTTTAGACTGGATAAAAATGTCCATAGTCAGGACTTCACCTCTGTTTGTTTTTTGGGGCTTTTATTTTTAGCACTCTGTGCAAAATTTCTTTTTGAGAGACTAAAGCACATGGCACCTGTCCTGGTCTCATGTCTGCATCAAGACTAAAGGATCCATTATGGCTTGAATAGTGAAGCCTGAAGAAATTCAGATGCAAGACAAAGCCAGTTTAATCCTGGAAGTGTCTATTTTTTGTTTTTGTAAGATATGTGAATGAAGTGCTGATATTCTCTAGTGTAGAGGTAGCAGCTATGGATTCCTCCTGCAGAAAACTAAATGTATAGACCCTTGTGTACAGACTTGTGTATAAACAATCTTTTGTATATATACACATAGAATAGCCTTTTTGAATCTATACAGCTGTACATAAGAGTAGCTGATAACAGTTGAGCTTTAGTTGTGCCTATGGTTTGGATCTTTCTCCATTGTACATGTGGGACTTTCTTTAAGATTAAAGTTGCATATCCTAAGTGTGAGTGAACAGGATAAAGTTGCTTTGCCTTTTCTTGCTGCTCATCTCTTCTAGGTCTCCCTCTCACGTTCTTCTGTCACGTACTGTGCACTCAGTGTAGCTAAAGTGTCAAAGTAAAAAGCCCACATCTTGCTGTCTGTATAACAAAGGTCTGATTCCTTGCCATCAAATGAGAATTGTTTAGTCTTCAAAACAGCCTTGAGGATGGGACCTGGTACAGTAATGATAAAGCCAGATCTTAGTCTGCCATAAGCAAAGAGACTGTAGGTACCTACTGGTCACAGTTCTGTCAAGAGGGCTGGTGCTGGTCCTTGTTTAGCTGCAGTATTTTCCTTGTTTTAATCTTTCAAACCAGTTAGTAAAGGTCATCAAAATGGAGCCTTTACATCCTCACCCTTCAACTCCTCAGTCATAGCTGTGGTATGTTCTATACTGCCTTCAGTTCTATTTATAGAACGGAGTCCCAAGAACTGTCCTAAATCTAGCGTGCATCTACTGATGCAGTTACTGTGAAACTTGCCCTTGGAGTCTTGTTCTGTGGCTTGAAAGGGGGAGGATGGGGTAATTTTGTGATCTTACTGTGTATATTTGGTTTTAAAATACTATGTTCCTTTTAAGCCCGTTTCACTTTCCTGAACAGTTAAGTGTTCTCTTCCATCCTTCTACTGCATGGTTCCTCACTTCACTTTCTCACTTGTGTTGAGTCTAGTACTGCTGTCATGTCCTCTATCTAGCTTAGGCCATTGTGCTCTTTTTTAAAAGGTGAAAGCAAAACCAGAATTCTCACGGACTTGCTCTTTCTTAGGTCTCACTGAATGCAAAACCAGCAGCAGGAAAAAAAAAAAATCACTTGACTGTATTATAACAATTGCCAGCATGCTGTGGTGGGTTTGTTTCAGTCCAGCAGAGACAATGTTGTACAGAAATAGCAAGCTGAAATCTCCAATGTGGAATCTGTTGGGGGTCACCCATACTTCTAGTGGTTGTTCCTAAAACAATCTGTAAAACATGCAATCACCAGCTTGTCCTTGTAAGATTGTTTTCATACTTTTTTAACTTGACACTTTCCCAGTAACATTCTGTAAATAAAGTTGATTCTACCAGCTGTCTGTATCAACTGCTCTTAAACTAAATTATAATGTCAGTATATTGACTAATTTTTAGCATTGTTCTTGTTTGAGCTGAATCTGCAGAAAAGTTCCATGTTTTCCAAGTAAGAAAACTTATCTTCCATGTAGGGGAGAGGAACAGTCTGCTTTGATGAAGGTAACTGGCCTCACTAAAGACGTACAATGGAATTGCTGCATTTAAATGTTTTTGTACAGCCATGGTTAAGTGTAAGGAATGAGATTCCAGTGTACCAGAACAACTCGTAAAACTAACCAGCCCTGAAGAAAGGGTGAATGAGGTTTGCTCTTCGTAGCTTCTACTCTGCCCCCTTCCAGTCAAGGCTGATAACCCCAGCACAGCTGCAGTAGTTCAGCTGACTTACGCAGGAATCTACTTCTAAGCTTAGAAAAAATATTAGGGAAAATGTTTTTTTACCAGGCTGAGTAGCAACCACTGTTGCAAGGATTTAGTACTTGAATGGGTGTCTGAAATCACTGTACTTCTCTTCTTATATGCATAGTAACATGAGAGGGAGCATTTCTGACATATTTAAGTAAATACCCCTACTTCCTTTTTGTAGGAGAGGAAATGCTAGAGGGTGATGCATTTGATAAGCTTTTTGCTCAGGTCAGAGCTCTAACTTTATTCATTTCTACTAAAAAGCAATAGATCCACTGCCTTTAGAGCAGTCTGCTTCTCTTGTGCAACTTATCTGACTTCTTAAAAGAATTTCCTGCTTAGTTTAGAGAAAACTTAAAAGCTTCCAGTCACTAACACAGTAGAACACAGGCATCGCTTACTTCCACTCATGAACAACTGAAAAAGTGACTGCTCATGAGTAGAACCTACCATCTTTTCCATAACTGCAGAACTATTGATAGCCTTGAAGTATTCAAACAAGAGCTAGAACTGTGTCCTCTAGCATTGTTTCATAAGATATGGTTCTCCAGCCTCTGCTCTTCATGTTTTGTTCTAATTTAGAACAAAGTAGTTTCTGATGTGTGAACTTTTTTCCCATTTGGATAGACATGTACATGCAGCAGAAAATCATCCCGGGCATCAAAGCTTCCTTGTAAGATCTTGCCCTTGTGAAAGTCACTTAACATGAGTTTCTCATCCGTAAGTTCTACCAGAATGGGACGGTGCAGTACACGTTGGCCAGAAACATCAGTTTTACCATGCAGTAAGGTACTGCCATAAAAAAACAATACCCATTTGCTATAGATTTGAAAGAAACAGCCTGTTCTTTGCCACTTACAACTAATGACAAATTCCAGGCACAGTGGCAAACCACGTCAGAACAACTTTATTTCTTCACAATCTGAATAACATCCTCATCTTCAAGAGTATGGTCTTTACCAACTTTCTGAGGGTTGTGTTTAACAGATGAACCCCAGACCAATGCACTGAAAGGAGAAGAAAAATAAAATTTGAAAGGCTTAGAAGTATAATACGCAAACAGCAGAACAACAGCTACTTCTGTCACAAAGCTAATACAGAAAGCAATACTTAAGAGCTCTTTTTGTTCTGCAAGTACCTGGCTGAGTGGTCTGTGTGAACCAGAGTACAAGCAGATCAAAACAAAGTATGAAGTCATTTGAAATACTTGTGCATACAGGATGATGGCCCATAATGCTGCATCTAGTGCTGCTTTCAAATATAAAGATAAAACATTTTCCCTGTAGAGGAAATTTATCCAGGAAAGAGCATAGGAACATCAAATACAGTAATTTAAGTATTAATTGTCATAGGGAGATCTAGTCCATTCAGCATCAAAAACATCAAACCCTGTTTTCCCTTCTAGTTTACAAGAAAATGAAAGAATATACCAGGAGGCAGATTATTTTCTATTCTCTATAGATTATTCTTTTACAATAATACTTACTATTTAAAGTCTTTAATGAGATTTTTGTGGATCTTCATGCAAAAATCCTCCACTGTGGTCTTGCAGTAAGGTAGTACCACAGGAGAGGTGTAGTCTGGGAGCTGCCCTTTAGGTTTGGTGTAGCTGTAACGCAGATGGAACAGTCAGTCAATACCAACCAATTCTCAACCCATCGTGAAATTTCATAGGTTATTCGCACTGTCATCCTAGGCGCTTGTGCTGAGTTCCACTATTTCAGTGGTGACGATAGATACTCTGTAAATTGTTTGGTGTTCTTAAGCTGAAAAGGCACCTGGGTAGCCAATGGCTGCAGCAGGTTCTCCCTTGTAACTGTGAAGGTTTATCCCTAGAGTGAGCTTTCTGTAGTTGCTTAAAAGAAGATGAAACAGGAATAGTTGATGGAAAAGAACATCTACAGTATTATGGTTCTGATTTGTGATTTTTTTTCTGTGAAAAACTCTATGTATATTAGGAAAAAAACTGACAAAGTCTATAGCCCAGATACCTAGACATACTAAATCCCTTTTTACAATAATTTTATATTGTCACAAGAAGACAGATACACGTTTAAAAGACTACAATTACTGCATTATGAGTATGAATAGATTCATCCATAAATTCACCTAAAGAAATGCATTAGTAGTATGAGGTAAACCTGTAATAACATATAGTAAAAATACCTGAAAGGCTAGATGAAGAACTAAATTCAGTTCTGTTAAGAGAGCTGAATGCATGTCACTCATGACAGACTGAAAAGAGGTACCTCTGAAATTCATAACTTTGCACTAAATTTGACCAGAAGTCCATGTTTTCAGGATTTTTTTAAAACTTATTTTGGACTTGATTTCACAAGGTCCTCATTTGATTCCCCTATAAGAAGTTCAAAACACAGCACTTGTGACTGTTAGGAAACTCTGTCCGTCACACAACAGACAAAGAGGAGCACAATCTCCGATTTACAGATTAAACATACTTCAGTGACAAAAGACATCATCATTTGAAAGCTAGAGCTCTATGCTAGCAGAAAACCATTACAAAATAATCATCATTCATCCATTCTTGAGACATTCTTCAGTCTCAGCCTTACACTTAACTCCGCAGAAGGCAGCAACTGGGACTCACATTCGTACTAGCTTCAAGTAGTCCCAAATTTTCTCCAGCAGATCGTCAAAGTTCCAGCGATGATGAGCAGATATTGGTACACAGTGGGGTACTTTGTAAATGATATCTAGTTCCTCAATGGAAATCTGGTCAATTTTATTTAGGACGTAAATGCATGGGATGTAAACTCTGCAAAGAGAAGGAAATACCATTACAGCAGCCCAGCAGCAATACACCGCTACCTTCGAAAAAGCTTCATTTTTTAAAAGGGCAGTAAGGTGCTAAACAGCACTTGTTGATACCACACTGCTAGCTTAGCTTCCACGGGAAGCAAACCTCAGAGACAGTTCTTTTCTTTGGAATATAAATCGCAAGTATGCCAAACCCAGGGTCCCAACAGTACCTGTTCCCTTCAACAACATCAATTAGGTCATCAGCAGTGGCGTCGCTGCGCAGTGTGACATCAGCATTGTGAATTTTATACTCTGCTAAGATGCTCTTCACTGTTTCAGTATCCAGCTCACTCTGAGGACACTGAACATAGACACAGTATTAAGGAATGGAAGCGTTTACAGTCAAATCAAGTATTACAATTAATAATGCTATCACCTAGCAATCGCTGCATACAGATTACTAGAAATAATAGCTGCACTGTAAGTTATTGGACTTGACTATGATTTTACCATAGTTAGCCTCAGGAAAAGGAAAAAAGATTTAAATCCTAACAGCTTTATTTCTATTAATGCCCCACTGATAGCTGCAATCAGACATTTCAGAAGTAGTGTTTCCTGTCAATGTGGGACCAGTTGCAATACAAACCCACGTATCTACTAGTTCAGTGCCCAGACAACTACGTTAGATACCTAGATCCCAGAGCAAAGTTCTGATTTTTGGTATCTCTGGCTATTTCTACGCTTTTGAAGATTCAGTGGGAAATGGGAAATGAGGAGTAGTCCAGGTTGCAAGGCCTGGGACTCTGAGCAATCTTCTCCAGAAGAATGCAGTAGCCACCAAGCAAGAGGCAGTTTTTGCACACTCTCTTTTGGGCCTCGGAACTTGTAATTGTTGGAAAGCAACCAAGCCTCTGATTTGGGGGTGGGGAAGTGGTCAGGCTCCTAGGGCAGGTATGGATGGCCTCCAAGAAAAGTAACTGACTACAGAACAGTACAGCAGTTCAGCTTCTAAAGAAGTCAGAGCACAGGAATAGTCCCGGGCACACCATTAACTGCAAACGCCTCTTTCTTCAAGCAATTTTTTTTTTTATTTTGGTTAAAGAAAACTTCTAACTTACTGTGGCTGTAAGGTTAATGCCTCCTTTATCCTTTTTTTTAAAGCCGATATTGGGGGGTTTACTATTCAGACGAATTCCAAATCCCTCCAGTTCATTCTCAATTATTTTCTTGTGACCAAGGGGTTTCAGCACATCCAGAACAATCAGAATGAGATTACAGGTTCGAGCAACTAAGAATCGGAAAAAGAAAGTCATCTCTCAAAAAAGTACGCTCACACAATCTGAGACAAAACAACACAAAATATGGCTCAGTGGACTTGATGACAATATTAAACCCCTGAAGGACAGTACATTGCTTATTTTTAAATTCCAGTAGAAGAGTGAAGTTTGTAGTGCTGGCCAAGCATCACTGATGATAGACAGATCCTTACATGTTTTAAGAATCACAGAGGCTGAAAAAATCTTCCCGTCTACATTCAGAGCCCAGAATGATGACAATAAGCTAGGTAAAGAAATTAGGACAGCAGCCTTGTTTAATATGGGATCATATGTGCCTTCAAAATTGGTAACATACTTTCACTGCAGTATCAATGCCGAGCATGAACTCAGCAAATGCATAAAGCCAGAACTGAAAACAGAACAAAATAAAAATGGCTACTGCTTCACATCAGGCAGCTCAATTCCAGCATACAATTCAGCTTTTTAAAGACATCAGAAACAGCGATTCAACCCTTCATTCTCATAAGCTGTACTAACTGAACCAGTGATAGGATGCTGCCTCCAGCTCTAATATACTCACCTGCAATGACTTGCCGTCCTCTGCCTTTACCATCCTTGGCACCTTCAATAATTCCTGGGAGATCAAGTAGCTATTTGTTCAGAAGAAGGAAAGTAACTCATGAGAAAAATATTTCTCTTCATGGAGAAAATAAATCCTACTTTTACCTTTCTCCTAAACCAGCTGACTCTACTGCAAATCTGAATAGAATTGTTTCCCCTTTGATTCTTATATATTGTATTATCCCTGGTGCCCTATTAGTACAATGCAACAGATCATCTCATACAGAATGTGAGAACTACCACAGGAACTTCTCCCCAGAGCAAAGTGAAAAGCAGGGTAAAATTAGTACCTCAAGGCAACATTTCCAATGTATTCTCAAGCACTTCTACATGTCACTTCTAACCTGCTGATGTCAGGCTAGACCATTCAGCCGTAACACCACTGCATCTACATACACAATCTTATCCTCACAGACACAAAAAGATCTCACCTGTATCTTTGCTCCTTTGTATCTAATGACTCCAGGCACGGTAGTTAGTGTAGTGAATTCATATGCTGCCACTTCAGAGTATACACCAGCAAGATTACTTAGAAGAGTAGATTTCCCCACTGATGGAAAACCCACAAACCCAATTCGGGCATCACCTGTCTTTGCAACATCAAAACCTGCAAATAAGGAGCAAAAATATTCGTTTGAAGATCAACATTTTCTATCTTCTAAGGATCTGGACAGCGGTCCCGCTACTACTTTTAATATTGCCTGAATGAAAGCCAAATAAGCTTCCCTAACAAGGAGAATGAAAGTATGAAACAGAGAGTTCACAATCTATATTGCCTTGCACCACTTTGTCTGTGTAACACTCCATGGCATGTACCTGTCAATAAAGTGTAGGCTGCAAGACTTCCCAGTGGGCTATACTTGACTTGGGTGTAGGTGGAGCACTCCCTTTAAGCACTGCAGCTTACGCAATTCACACCTTTATATATAAAAATAGGTGCCTGCTGCAAGATGCTTCTTCATGTAAAAACCCCTAAGACTTCTGCAAATACAAGATTATATTAGCAAAAACGCAGAAGTCCTTTCATTTACGATTCAACAAGGGCTCCACCCCAAAGCCCTAGAAAGGCCTAGAAACCACAGCTAAGGTCCTGTACCGGGAAGGACAAGAGGGAGAGAAGGCGGCTGCTCCGATCTATTCAGCGGGGAGTCTGTAACGACTTGAGCGGACAAGAGCCACCCCCGTTAGATCGATTTCCGTCACACACCCCGCACTTCAGCTTGCAGGAGCGGCCACTTCTGCAGAGGCCGCCGAGGCGGCCGGAGCCTTCCCGCAGAACAACGCACCTTCCCCGGGGCCGCCGCCGCCGCCTCCCTTGGGGGTGATGAGCTCCCGGCGTAGCTTGGCCAAGCGGGCCTTCAGCAGCCCCAGGTGGTGAGCCGTGGCCTTGTTCTTCTGCGTCCGGGCCATCTGCAAGAGCACGGAACCGAGGACTCACCACCGGGAGAGGCTCTGCCGGGCCGCACCACCCCTCGGCTCCCGCGCGGCGCCTCACGACCCCAACGGCGCCGGCAGGGCCCGGTCACCCCCTCACGGAGTGGCACCGCGGCCGCTCCGTCCCCCGCAGCCGCCCCGCCTAGCGCTTCATGCCTGGCCCATCCCCGACCGGGGAGAAGGCCGACGCCTTACCTCAGCCTCGATCTCCGCGATCTTCGCCAGCGTGCCGCTCATCTCGGCGGCAGGTCTCGGTCTCGGTCTCGGCCCCGGCCGGCAACCACCGCAGCAGCGCTCCTCCTCAGACCCGGCCCGGCCCGGCAGCGGGCAGGCGCAGAGCGGCCTCTCGCGGGAGCGAGGCCAACGCTCGCGAGAAGCAGCGGGCGCGCGCCTCAACGGCAGGCGGGAAAGAGCCCGCGGCGCGCGGCGCCCGGCTCGCGCGCCTGCAGCCCGCGCGCTGACCTGGCCGGAGGCGCCGCAGCGCCCCCTGTGCGGCCGCCGCCGCAGCAGCAGCCCTCGCGCCGCCTCACGGGAGCGGGCACCGGTGTGAGGGGAAGGGCGCGGCGGGCTACGGCGCAAGGAAAAGCGAGCGAGGGAGAGAGTGTGTGATACGTGTGTGTGTATGAGAGCGCGAGGCTGAGGCAGCTGTGGGGGTGTAGGAATCGGCATGAACCTACGATGCCGGGTGTGCGAGAGAGCCGACGAGAGGCTCGGGGAGGGGGGTGAAGGAGAAAAACGGTCGTTGTGAGGCTGAGGTGCTCATCTGAGAGAGAGGCGCTGGCGTTGTGGCGCTGGGAGCGAGCGTGGCAGCCGACGTGAGGCTGAGGCTCTGGGTGTTGGTCTATGAGAGAAAACGTGCGCGAGGTGTGGCGAGAGCGTGCGGCGATAAGAGGGAGAACGGCTGTGCGTGGTGAGGCAGGGTGGCTCGCAGGCGTGTCAGCCGGCCTGCGCATGGAGCCGGGGGCGCTCGCCTCCCGTGAGGGGAGATGGCGTGTGCCTTTCCCTGTGGTTAACCTGGACCTGGCGCTTCGACGTACGCGGAGATCTGCCTCTGCCCTGGTCTTCCTTGTAGTCCACTTGCAGTACTGCTCATCACCAGGTGTGTAGATGTGCATATGTGCATATGTATTCCACAGCCCTGCTGAATCGGGTAGAGCTGCTACACTGCTCGTAGGAGAGCCTTCTTTAGCTGGTGCTTTATAAAACCAGGACTTCCATACTGAAGCTTTCTCGCGGCTCCTTTCAGCTGAGCCCAGGCCATACCACTTAGCCCCAGGGATATCTGTAACTGCCCATTGAATGCAGGCTAATTAAAGAGATAAAAGGATTTTTTTAATGGCCTCTTCAAGCTTTAAAGAGCCGAGTATCTCCAGCTTTTGACTATCACAAGAAGCCAAACGGTTGGATTTGGAATAAAAAATATTTTTATGACATAAGGAAATATATTTTTTATAAGTTTTCGGGATTTTAGAGTCTCCAAGTTTGTTTCCCTGTTGTATTTTGTCTGAATTGGAACCATTTATAGAAACCTTTCTCTCCATACTCAGTAACCTTTCCAGGAAGGCTCTTCTGTCTCAATTTATTACAAAGTCTGTTTTTATGTGACATATCTAAATGTAAAACTTAACATGTTTTTTAAACAAAAATATACTCTCCTGGGCCCATACTGTAGAAGTGTTTCTAATGATGCTTGCAGAACCACCTGCCACATCTTCAGACAGGATTCCAAGTATTGTAGGATTGACAAAATTTAACTAACCTTGTAACAATTTGGTTAATAGAATTGTTAGGGATCATTAAATCTTCTTCAACTTACAGTAAAAAAAAAAAAGAGTGCTAGTGCAATGGAAACCACACTGCTGTGTGCTCTTTCTGCCTCTGCATATCCTCTTCTTGTCTCATCTTAATCAAAAAAGCAGCCTTCAATGTCATAAACTCTTTATAGAGTTTTAACTGTCATTAATATAAGCTTATACAGAGCTTACTAAAATAGAGTCTCGTATAAAATGGGATTACTATTCCTGGTAATGTTAGCTCAGCTAAGCTAGGGTAAATATAAATGCACCTACCAGTGTATATTTGTTCATGGTTTTCTAATCATTCATTGCGAACAATATCTGTTTTCAACATAGGGCATAGCAGATTTGGTCCTGGTATACATTTTTTCATACTTACTTCAGATGGAATTGGACTTTATGCTTCAGCTGAAATCAGCCATACAATCAGTCCACGTTTGTGGTCCCTTTTAGTAACAGGAAAAACACTGAGAAAAATGCAAATTCTGAATGCTCAATCAGGGTTTAAGACCACCTCTATTTTTGCAGTAGGTGTTGGCTAACTTCAGAACTTGTTGCTAGCAACAGTAATAGTTGTTCTTACAAACTTACTCCAAATCCCATATATTGAGTCTAACTAAAAATTGTTTTTCCAAGTGTGGGCTGACTGAACAAAGATGTCAATAAAATACCTGGTTTGAAAATTAAGTTACTGGGTGGGTTTGGTTTTCCTGGTTTAGGTATTCATAGTGTTCTTAATGCACAACTGCTCAGTATATGCTCTTAAATCCTTTTTTTTCGAGAAAGTTACTCAGGCGAAGATCCTATAAGGAATTTAGGCACGTAAAAACTTCTTTCAGTGTTGAGTATTGTCCTTAATGACCTGAAGGGAGTAAGAGTTTAGTTAATAAAGATAATTTGGCTGGGTTTTTTTTCTAGCCAAATTAACACTTTCTAATTCGTTAGAATATTTAAAGTAGTTCATATTAGTTTGTAACAGCACCCTCTTTTAAGTGTCAGAAAGGCTTGTTCAATAGAGATTGGTTCCAGGTTGTGAATAGGGTGTAATTATTTTTATTTACGGTGATGACTGTTGTGAATTTTTTAATATAAAGGTGTTTTATGTTATGTGATGCTTGGGGAACAGGGTGGTTATGACCATGGGAAGTTAGATGTGACAACTGGGAAAGTGACTGAAAGCTGGGTAATTGGGAATGGATAAATGATGTCCTCTGAGAACAGCAGTCAAAACTAGAAAAAGGAGAGCAAATGATAAAAGTTTATTAAAAAAAAAAAAAAGGTCAGTCAGAGAAGGGAAAAATCAAGGAAAATATTCATAGAAAATTGGATATAATGTCAGAAGAGGAAAAAGCCCCCAGTGGAATCTGAGAGGAAATGAAGAGAGATGCAAGAGACTGAGATCCACTCAAAAGGTTAATTGAGCTTCATAGTGGGCGCTGATGGAAGATGGAGTATGTGAATTGCCATTTTTTTCTTAAAATGTATATGTATGTTTTTTAAGTTGAGAGAATTCCATTTAAGAAATCTAGATGAAGTGCAAGAGGGGGTATATTTCCAAAGGTTGTAAATTGCACAACAGTTGCAGAGTCAATCCCTCAGGTGGCCAACTGCCTACTATGTCAGACCACACCAAATAAAGATTCAAATATGGAGTAAAAAAGCCCAAATGATCAAGTAGTCATAGGAATTACTAACTGATAAACTGAAAGTATATAACATAAGCACTTTTCTAATAATATTTTTAATAAGGTAAGGGAAACAATAAACTACAGGGTGTTTAGAAAATGCAGGAAAACTGCATCTGAAATAAAGGCTGTCTCATCAAACAGTTAAACATGACACAGTACAGAATCAGTGATTGGGAAAAAACAGGATTTTGTGTTTCATCAAGCTACAATGACAGGAATGTGACTTAAATGGCACATATCTCATTAGTGAGCTCTGAATGATGAAGGCTGTAGCAAAAATGGGCTTCAGAAATTCATATTCTATGCACTCCAGTCCTGCTGACTGGATTGATTTTGAGCAAGTCATTTCCTTTACTTGTGCCTCAGTTTTATTTTTGCACAACAGGAATGTGCAGTTGCTGCAGAATGATTGAAACTTTTAATGTTTCCATAGCACTGCCCTGTGAGAATGATAACTGTCGATCACTTCAATAGGAGAGCTGAGTAGTTAATGCATTTAGTGTGTTTTCTGTCAAACTACCAATTTTAAATAAGCTGTTTCATTATGGGCCAAATTCTGAAATTCTTTCTGAAACAGCTATTATTTTAGCTTGAGTAAGAGTTTTACTTATGTGAGATGCAAACTAAGTATGTTGAGAAGCGGCTTGCAAGTCTTTTGGATAACCATGTAAAATTTACCATTGTAAAATACATGGTAAAAACTGTGAGTATGAAATTGTGATAACGTGCATTATGTATGCTTCATTAAAATCACATAAAGACCCTTCTTAAAAATAAGCAGTGCGTGCTTGCTTAGTTAGGTATTTTTAAATTATTTTTCTTTTCCTCCTTTTTATTCTAATAAATAACTTCAATGGCAAAATACTTGTGGATATCAAGTCTATTCACAGTGCACTGAGAAGGTCGTTTTAGCTTAAGAGCCACTCTAGTAGTACAGCACTTGTGGTTTTGGTAATTCACCTTACGACAGAAGCTGTAGAATATACCAGCAAACAGCTGCACTAATGCTACATGTGTGTTTGTGGACTTGCTAGGGACTACATTTCTAGCTTAGTGGTGGGGATTTCTGCAGGATTTAAAAAAGTGGGAGGGAGGTGACCGGGAGGAAATCAAATCATGATTGCAGGTGAAACAAGGCTCTTGAAATTTCATATCATCTCAGCAATTATCACCAGCCCAGTGAAAAATAATCTGTATCAAATTATAACCTCGACCTGACTATTTATGATTTTAAGAATTATGGGTATGGGACTGTAACCAACCTGCCAGAGTTCCCTCGTGAAAAAAGGGTAATTGCAAGTTAAGGCATATCGAGAATCTGTTAATTTTAAGGTGATTTTTCTGTGTTTTTTTTTCTTTTACAATTTTGCAACTTACCTTTGGTTTTTTTTCCATGAATTGTACTTTGATTTGAGAACTGGCTGCTAATTAACCCTATTATTGTACTTCAGGGAAGAACTGCTCATGCTGAAGAGGAGACAAACCTTTCTAAGGTGTTTATAAGGAGCTGACTAAGGGCCAGCCTCATACCTGTTTGGAGGAAAGAGGTTTTGAGAACCCGCTATCAAAAGGTAAGATTTTTGAGGTCCGTACTACTGAGTCTTCAATGGAACCATAATACCGATTGCCTGAGGTGAAGCGACTCTCCCAGTTGATGCAGTTCACATCTTCATTGACTCATGAGGCAATAGACAGAATGTTGTGTATCTTTTGAATGTTGTAAGAAATACAGATGTATCCATCCTTAGTTGTCTTCCTGGATTAATTTTTTTATGCCAGTTTACTTGGTATTTATGGAGAGGTCCTTCTCAGGACAGCACAGTAGTTTAGCAATTAATCCGTAAATACCAAACATTTGCTACTTGCATTGCATATTTAGGATTGTATTGTAATGTATGTTTTACATGAGAAAGTTGTCTGTCAGGTTTGCTTAGCTAGGCATGGATGCCTAAACCATGGGGAGTCGATTAGATGGAATCCTAGGTTGTATTCCCATTTTGACCAGATCCTTAATGTGGCAATCTTGTTTTGAATGGCTCAGGTTGCTTTGGTTCCAGGCAGTCTAGAATAAGTTAAACTGGGCAGAGTGAAGAAATGAGGGGAACAAAAGGGAGATTAAGTATGGAAGGTTGGCTTCCAAGACTGTGTTGAATTAGTTTAACGACAAAAAGTTCTGTAGTTTAGCATCAGCTCCCCAGACTTTGTCATAGACTGCCATGCAACAGATGGATTATACAACGCATGAGTGCAGTGAGGAGAGTGATCAAACAGAAGAAAAGCAAACAGTGCAGTTTTCCCTTTTTAAAAAACTCTTTCTGCATACTTCTCATAGCATCATATACCTTCCTATTAGCAGTTGCTGTAATTTTTGTGAGAATGCTAGGTATTTTTAAACAAGAGGGTTGTTTGTCTGCTTCTAGAGGAGAAGGCTGACAAATCGCTAACCCACGTCTGGATTACAGAGGAAACTGCTATCTCCAAGTCTGAGAATCCTTGCTGCTAGGGTTAGCATTCTCGTGGGATGATTCCCAATAAAATGAGCAAGCTTTAAAAAACTAAATTTAAGTAATAATCAACCTAACAAGTAATGAATGCTGAATTAATTGCTTGTTAGATCAGTCACAGTTAATTAAAATTCCAGTGAAAGCTCAGAAAAAACTGACGCTACTCACTGAAATTGCAAGTGTGCCATGAAATGCACAGTGTTATACATTTCTGCGGAACACACATAAAAAGGAAATGGTTCATATGACTGAATTAGCTGGCACAAGTGCTATGCAGAAATGTCTCTGCTAATATTATAATCCATGTGAAATAGTGACTAACTCACCTTCTTAAAGAGTATAATAATGGAAACTATTCTGAAAAAGTTCAGTAGCCTCAAGACCAACACAGATGCATGAGTTGAGAATGTTCAGCGAATAGGTATGACTCAAGTCTGATTAACATATACCCAAATATATTTGAATAGATTCGACTGTAACGCAGTCTTTTGTTACCTCCTGTATTTGCAGACCAATTTAAGGTCTGCACTTCGGAGTAAGGCCAGTAGCAATTGATCTGCAGTGAAGTGAGCCATGTACAGTGTACAGTCCCAAATGGTACACATATGTTCAGAGCAAAAGAGGATTTTTAATATTATTGCTATACCAATCAAAGTGCTTCAGCAGGGACCAGACAGCTGCAAAACATTTAGGGACAGCTCAGGAATTCCCATGAGCAGAAGTGAGACAGGAAATAGTGAAAAGCTGAATAAAGTAGCTGAGGAAAATGCCTTTATTTTGAGAGGTGAATTCAAAAGCAGTTCAGCAGATCCCAGTGCAGAAGATGTCAGAGAAAATAGATTAGGAATCATCTGGAAAGGGGAGGAAATTCTGTATACTGAAAATATAAATTTTTAAATTAAAATTTAAACCTCTTTCACATCATCTGGAACTTTGTCTTCGAGACAGTGACTAGCTAGTTGTGATGATAAATGAGTTCAAAGGTAATCATACCTGTACCCTTACATAGTTAAGTATGGGGAAATGACATTTAGTCATCACATTAAATGTAGGGAACTTCATCTTCCAAGTCTGTTTGTACTGATGAGCCAATTTTTGTCTCAGTATGGCACAAACTGCTTATTTGCAAATAGAAGAAATTTGGCTACATTGTAACAAATGCTAGTTGAATGACTACTTTGAGTCTCATATTCTGAGACGTGGTAAGTTTGGGACCAGATAAAGTTCTAAGAAGTGGTCCTTTAAATGTGTTGCTGAAGCCGTAAGGCGGGGGAGGCCAGTATAGTAAGAGTGGAAGTACTAAAAGGAGAGATCCAGCCGTTACCATGTCAGGGTGCTGAGGAGCTAAGGCGAATGGCTATGTTGGTCGCCTTGTGATTTCCTTGGGAGTGCAACGTGCTGGTGGTCATCTTTAACGAGCATCCACCCACGTACTCAGAATATGAGCTCCCAGCATGCTGATCTGGCATCCTCATGGCAAGTGTCAATGGGTCACTTACCAAGAAACAGCCATGCTTTGGGGTGAAAAGCTTCTTTTACCTAAAGAAGCAGGCAGGGTGTGTTGGATGGTGCTTTTTAAGCAGGAGGGCTGGAAGCTGAAACCAGAACATTCCATGGCAACTGGAGAAAGTTCTGAGGAAAGTGCAGTGAGCGCCCCTCCCCCTGCCTAGAGGAGAGACAAAGAACGGGCAAGGAGGGAACTGAAATAGGAAGCAGGAACCATGTCAGGACGCTGGGGACTAAAAAGAAAGCAAATTAATAAACCACTGGGGGGAAAGGCGCACAACTGACCAAAGCCACTAGGAAAGATAAGCAAATTCCAGATTCTTTAACTGCTCTACGTGTGTGCGCATGCAGCCTGGCCAGTACGTTTAAATATAATCATTTTCCTCACTGTAGCAAGTACAACTCTTGTGTCTGTGGCACACACACATGCAGACTTACAGGATGTGAGCACTTTATTATCTATATAATACGGTGTATTTGAGCTGGGTTTGTCAGCTTTGCTACCACTCAGACAACCTCAAATTTCTGAAAATACATGTTCATATCAAGGTGTGTGCATACATAATGCAGTAATAAAAAGCTACCGATAATATTCTGCAAGCAGTAAATAGTTCCTATCAAAAGCAGGAGAAATCCGGCATACAGGCTGAGGGCACTGTGTGGCCTTAAGTGTTAATGCAGTATTGCATTTTGGAAGTTGGAAGCTTGGTGCGCTCATTTGCACATCAGTACCCAGAATGCTTTTTCAGTTCCACCACTATTTAATTCAAGTGCTGGGTTCGAGCTCTTGGAAGGCTCTGTAGTTTGTGATGCCCTCGCATGTGCTGAGTTCAGTATTTTCCACAGAATAGTTTAAGTGACGATATTGGATTGTGAATAGGTCATCCAAGGATTCTTAATTAGGCTTGATGTTACAAATGCAAAAAAGCACCCTTGAACACTTTTTAAAGTGTTGTCTTTAACAAAACAAAGAGCGAACTCTGTTTTGGGAGTGTGTGTGTGTACGGGGGGGGGGGGGAATATTTCTTCAAAAGTAGAGAAAAATTCTTCACCAAGGCAGAAAGCAAGTTTCAGCTGAAAATGAGTAATGATGATGATGTTGAAATAGAAACTCTTTGTAGAGAGACCTTGAGCACACAGGGAAGATTCAGCACTAGGACAGTCCAAGCAACCCCCGCCAGTGAATTACAGTAGTGCATTGTGGAGTGTTTAGGGCCTGGGGAAGGCTAACTTCAGGGGAGCAGGAGCCTGGCAGCGCTGGATCGTGGGGTGTGCTGGGTGCCGTGGGAAGCCCCGGGCAGCACGGGGCTCAGCGGGGCAGCAGAGTTTCCCCAGCATGGAGGCAAGCACTGGGGGCTGTGCAATTGCCCGTGCCTCCCGCAGCCCCCAGCCCGCGGGTACCGTTTCTCCCAACTCCTCCCGAGAGGAGGGCATTTTTGCACTGGAAGAATTCCCGCTGTACCCCTTCCCTCCCCCACAATGCCGGCGCCTCGCTCTTTTAGCCAGGCTGAGAGTTGATCCTAGTAGGGGGGGTGGGGGCGAGACATGCAATGAAAGACCGGGGGGAGGCCGGTCTGCTCTGCAGCCCCTGGCCCCTCTGGGATCGGCTCTCCTCAGGCGAGGCGAGGAGGTGGGGGCCGCTCTGCGCCTCTGCAGCTCCGGGAGGGTTTGCATTGGACGATGTGCGCCTGGGGAGGGGGGGAGGTTGCCTGCAACCCCCCCCCCCCCCGCCGGCCCCTCCTCCTCTCTCCGGCGGGAGGGGGGCCTGGGGGGCGAGCTGCAGCCCGGATATTTGGGGGAGGGGGCGAGCGCAGCCCCGCCGCCCCCGTGTGCCGCGGGCGGGGGCCTCGCTGCCGGCTCGGCATTGGAGGATCGGTGCTGGGGAAGGGGGAGACTGCAGCCCCCAGCCCCCGCGGGCGGGCGGGGTGGGGGCCGGCCTGCTGGCTCTGGCTGCTCTTGCATTGGCGGATGCGGGGAGGGAGGGGGGCAGGAAGCGGGGGGGCAGGGGGGAGCCTGAGTGGCTGGAGGGGGGGTCTCTATGAATAGGGTGGGGGTCTTCTCAGCCAAAGAAGAGAGGAAAGTTTGCGGCGCCGGTGGTGCGGGTGCAGCGAAGCGGGCGGGGCCCGGACCGGAGCCGGCGGCGGCGGCGCTTGGTCGGGGAGCAGCAGCCGGGGGGCCCCCGCTGGATTTTTGTAGGGGGGGTGGTATCGCCCCCTCCTTCTCCTCCCCCCAGGGGTGAAAGTGCAAGAGGAAGTGCAGCCGCTGCCATCTTTCCTCCGCTCCAAACACACAGGGACGGACGGAGCCGGCAGCCCGGAGCCGCAGCCGCCGGAGCCCCCTCCCTCCCGGCTTGCTGCAGCCGCGCCGCGCACGCCCCTTCCCGCGGCGGCCTCCGCGGCCGCAGCGCCTCGTGGCGGCCGGGCCCGGGCGGAGCTCGCGCGCCGGCGGCCGCGGCGGCCCCGCGCGGCGCGCGCCCCTCCGCCGCCCGAGCCTTTTGTCTCGCCCCCCCTGCAATCCCCTCGCGCTGTGCAGGGAGCGCAGCGCGCGCCGCCGCCGTCGGCCCGGACAGGGGCGGGGAGGAGGAGGCGGCGCGCGCCGCCGGGCGGCCTGAGAGCGCGCGCCCCCTGCGGGCGCCAGCGGGGCGGCGCAGCCCCATGGAGCGGGTGAGCGAGGCCGCCGCCTGCGGGCCCTCGTCGGGCTGCTACACGTACCAGGTGAGCCGGCACAGCGCCGACATGCTGCACAGCCTCAACCAGCAGCGCAAGAACGGCGGCCGCTTCTGCGACGTGCTCCTGCGCGTGGGCGACGAGAGCTTCCCAGCGCACCGGGCGGTGCTGGCCGCGTGCAGCGAGTACTTCGAGTCGGTGTTCAGCGCGCAGCTGGGCGACGGGGCAGGTGGCGGCGGCGGCGGCAGCGCGGAAGGGGGCGCAACGGAGGCGGCAGCGGCCGGCGGGGCTGCAGCGGCAGCCGGCGGGGCCCCCGGGGGCGGGCGGGAGCTGGAGATGCACACCATCAGCTCCAAGGTGTTCGGAGACATCCTGGACTTCGCCTACACATCGCGCATTGTGGTGCGGCTGGAGAGCTTCCCGGAGCTCATGACGGCTGCCAAGTTCCTGCTGATGCGCTCTGTGATTGACATCTGCCAGGAGGTCATCAAGCAGTCCAATGTGCAGATCCTCGTGCCCCCCGCACGCCCCGACATTATGCTCTTCCGTCCAGGGGCTGCTGACCTCGGCTTCCCGCTTGACATGACCAACGGTGCCGCTTTGGCACCCAATGGCAACGGCATTGCTGGTATGCCTGAAGACGAGGCCACACGGGCTGCGCTTACTGCTGCGCAGTCCTCCCTACCTGTTCTGCAGGGTGTGGACCGCCTGCCCATGGTGGCGGGACCTCTGTCCCCACCACTGCTGGCCTCACCCTTCCAGAATGTTGCTGCTAGTGCCCCCACTTTAAGCACCAAGAGGGGCAGAGGGCGTCCCCGTAAAGCCAATCTCTTGGACTCCATGATGTTTGGTACCCCAGGGGGCCTGCGAGAGGCTGGTATCCTGCCTTGCGGCCTCTGTGGGAAAGTATTTACGGATGCTAATCGTCTTCGTCAGCATGAGGCTCAACATGGGGTAACAAGTTTACAGCTGGGCTACATAGACATCCCACCCCCAAGACTGGGCGAAAATGGTGTCCCTGGTCAGGATGACCCTGATGCACCCCGAAAAAGAAGCAGGACAAGGAAACAGGTGGCCTGTGAGATCTGTGGCAAGATTTTTCGGGACGTGTACCACCTGAATCGGCACAAGCTGTCGCACTCTGGCGAGAAGCCTTACTCTTGTCCAGTGTGTGGCTTACGGTTCAAGCGGAAAGACAGGATGTCCTATCATGTTCGATCTCACGATGGCTCTGTGGGAAAGCCCTACATCTGCCAGAGCTGTGGAAAAGGCTTTTCCAGGTAAGAGAGTACTGAATAAGGACCATAGACACAAACGGAGACCTAGGAAGTTGTCTTTCCTATCCCTTGGGAAACAAGAACAATTTGCACTTAGGATAGTTTGACTGTTCCATTTTAAAATGTCTCAAGAAATGAGACTTCCATCATTTCCGCTGGGATGCTATTCTGCAGTCTCTTGAAAGGGTTTAAAAGTAATTAAGACATAGAACTGGGAGTCAGCTGGCTTCTGGGTAACATTCCCAGCTTTGTCCCAGGCTTGGTGTATGCGTGTCCTTGGGCAAATCAGTTAGTCTCTCCCTCAGATGACTCTTCTGTGAAATGGGTATTGAAATAACCACCTACCTCACATAAGTGTCTTAAGACTACTGATTTGCAGGTAGTTTGAAGGTGCTGTTGAAGTGCAAAATATTAATACATCTCAAGATTATTATTTTTCTCGTATCCATTTTAAATTTTCTTTTTCTTAACTTCCCTTCGTTTCTCTTAGTTCGTAATGTTTTTTATCACCCAAATGTGAAGGAAGAGGTGAGATTTCAAAGGCTGCAGCATCAAGTATCTTTTAATACATGATCTTTGTGTCCTTTGGGTTTACATCCTTCTGAAGGGGATCCTGTTTCTGCCCTGCAACATACGTAAGATCTGTGCATTTAATGTTGCTGATTTTTTGTTGTCGCTGTTTGTGGGAGTTAATTTAATAAGTAGTTTGATACACGTAGTCGTGTTTAGCGGTATCTTATAGTCTGAGTTAATGAATTTGAAACTTTTTTGGAAGTTTGATGCTCGCTTTGAGACTAGAAGTAGTGGGGGGAGGGGGATGCGTACACTCTGTGTTACTTTTGTAGCAGCAGTCGGTTTTCTACAGCTGTCGATTTGCTCTAGCAGGAGGGAAGGAATCGAGATGCAAAAACAAATCAAAAGGCTACTAGGGCTAGAATTGTCCCAGCTGTATAAATGTAGGAATTGTGCCCCTGCTAGCTCTCTTTTTGATAGAGGGACTTTTTGTTACTGAAATAAATTAAGAAAATGTAGACTCTTTTTTCTTTTTTTTTTTTAAATCAGCAATAATTAGGGGTCCATTTTCATAAGGACTACAAATTTAGTGATGGAAAGTCATAAACCAAAGATTTCATCTGTAGCTAGAAGTGAAAGTATTTTTCTTACTATAGTGCTACCTGGGATCATCTGCCAATTTTTATTATTTTTATTCACACTTAAAGGTTTCTGCTGTTGCTGTGTGAAAGGTTTTTGTCAACAAGGGAAAGTGAAAGATACATGTTGAGTTCTCATTTTTCCCAGTAAGTTAATGTGAACAGGCAGGAATGCTGTTACAAAAGTAAACAACAAAAATGTCTACACATCTTTGTAAAATCAAAGTATGAATGAAAAGTAGAGACTCTTTCTTTAAGTTTCAGTGTTCAGTCGTAGGAGCAGCCAAAGGAACTTGGAAGCGTGATGTCTAATTTTAGTATCCTTTCCTTCATTCAGTAGCACAGCACGTGAGGTTGCTAGGCTTGAGGTACCTAGAAGGACCCCCAACCAGTCTTTCCGGTTACACCGCTCCAGCCCACTTGCTGGAGCATCAGGTTTAACAGCCTGACTGCAAAGTTCAGTCTATTTTCTGTCTGCAGTGCGTGAATTCCATCCCGCGCCCTCTCATTGGCGCAGCTGGAAAGTTGGGGGAGGAGAGGGTGGAGAACTTGTTTCCAAGCAGTTTTGGCCTCATACAATGAAAAGCTTTCTTCCCACTGGGAGAAACTCCCACCAGGAAAATCTGCAGCTATTCAGTCCTCTCTTCTTCAAAGTAGGCTTTACTGATTGTGAAGAATGGTCTAACTTTTTTCAGTAATAATTTGCTCTTCCATTGCACCTTCTAGTTGGGACCTTCAGAGCACTTTATTTGTATTAATGCAGTCTCCCCACCAAGTTGTGAGTTAGGACAGTATTTTTTCATCTTGCTGGTGGAAAATGTGTCACAGCAACAGAGTTTAGAGTCAGTCTTTTTGCACAGAGGTGCTGAAAGTTGGCTTCTTACATCCATGTTTGGGACACAAACCAAAAGGGTCTGATTTTCAAATATTCAGCAACTGTAAATCAAAGTGCCCTGACCATCAAGATCTAAATAGGATTTTGGAAGGGGGACATACAGGCTTGAAAATTATAGCTTGTATTTCCTGTTTTCTCTGATCATTCAGTCATAATTTCTTCCTGAGAAAATGCTGCCTTTTTAGCAAGTTGGAGAGGGTACTTATCAAGGTAGAGTCCCAGTTGTTGGGGATCTGGTTCTTGGAAAGTTAAATATCACTACATTTGTAATAGATCCACCACTGGGATCTTATCTCTTATCTCTTTCTTTTTTTGGTTAAAATTGTAAGTTTATTTTTAGTATTTGTTTTAAGTGTGCTTATGTGTATCTTCTTTTAAGGCCAGACCACTTGAATGGACACATCAAACAGGTGCATACCTCAGAGAGACCTCACAAGTGTCAGGTAGGAGCTGGAGGGGTTTAGACTGGTGTATGGGTAATCTTTGGCATTGCATTTATGTGTGCAGACAATTATGAAGTATCAGTAAAAATACCGTGTATGTGTGAATTGGGATAAATGTTTGTAAATAACAGTGTTCAACAGTGACAGCTGTTTTACATCCCTCCCGTCCCCCAGCCCCTTGTGTCATCTACAGCTTTGGTCCTCCTGCCTCCCTCCCCTTCTACCAGATGTTCTTCCCTGCTGCTCTATCCCAGTCTCACCCTGGATCTCTTACCCAGCCACCTTGTCCCTGGGCTTAGAGTCAATGTCACAGATGATTTCCTCTGCCCCCACCCCACCCCCTTTTTTTTTTATTGCAGTTGTTGCCAACAGGAGGCTCCAATGCTGACTTCTTTTTTTTTTTTAGAATAATTTCAAATAAAAATGGTAAATTATCATAACTTGCCAAGATACTCTTTTTTTTATCACATAGCCTTCAGAACATTGCACTGAGCAAAATTGGAAGCTTTTTTTTATTCCAGGGAGAATATAAATAACAGCATCACAGCATTGTAATACAATGTCATAATGTTGTATATAGTTTTTTACAGTTAATAAATAATTCGCTAGGGTTTGAAAGATCAAATCAAGAAAGATATTTTGTGATTCATTTGTAGAGAGATTTAAAAGGTGCCTGGAAGTATTAATTAAAACCAAAGTTGGGAATCAGCTTCCACTATCACCCACTGCCTTCACATAGTTGTTGGGCAAACTTCTAAAATATTTGTTGGGCAAATTTCCAAAACATTTATTGGGCTAACAGTCTCCATGCTTGGTCTCTGAAGAAAGATTTATTTAATTATTTATTTAAAGAAAGTTGGAGCAAGATCATTTTCGTTTTCTTTGAAGACAGTGAAGGTTAGAGGATTTCTTTTCTTCTAAAATTTTTAATCACATTTTCTGAACCTAGTCAATCCTACATGACTGCTGCCTCCTGATCTACGTTTTTTTTTCCCATCTCTTGACACACCTCTCCTATGTTTCCTCCAAATTGTGAGAGTTTTGAAACATTTTGCAACTTTAATAATCCAGTGAACAGTTTTTCAGACATATAGAGCCATCAAAAGGTTTCTGTTGACCTCCATATGATCTGTGGAAGCCCAGCACCTTTGAAAATCAGGCCATAGAGCCTTCACATTGATTTAACTGCATATCCTATATAAAGCCTTAGGTTAGTTTAAGCTTCTTAAGATGATTTAGGGGTGTTAGATTTATATAAATTGGAAAATTCCACTCATAAAAAGACTTCACAATTTGGGGGTAGCAAGGGGTCTGGGTGGATGAACTGAAGATGACTACAAATTTTTTCCATAAGCATGTATTTGTGTGCAAGTACAAAAATGAATGTTTAGGTCCCAAAATAAACAGAAACTCATCAGTCTTTTGCCAGTTGATACCAGCTGTAAGTTGTAACTGATCAACTCTGTAAGTCTGAATCAGAGGATACACTGAGAGCTAGAAGGTAAAGAAACACGGAAGCTAAGATAGTACAGCCAAGCTCAGCTCTGTCTCCTTGCACACATGTATTTTGTGATAGTAATTTCTAAGAACAGTCTTTCTCATTGTGTGTTGTTTAAAGTGCCATAATACTGTATGCACTGTTCATTTCAGTTAAAAGGTATAGGCTATTGGTTACAAGCATCAGGACAGAGTTGAGGTGGTCATTCAGGCTTGGTTTGCTCTTGATTTTTGACTGCTTAACCTTGCAAAGTTAATTTTTCATGAATCTTAAGGTGTAGAAAATTTGTTAAGGAGCTGTTGTGTGTCTTTGCAAAAAATACTTCATAATATCCTGTCAGATTTAGAAAGACTTCTTAAATACGCACAGATCTGATATACACGGTACAAACCATGGAAGGCATGCTATCACACTGAAAATTTGTTTCACATCTGAAAGCTGATGTATAAATTGATAAAGTTCTCCTTGTGATTATCTCATAACCAGTAACACTTCTGTTCCATGACGTGTATCTAAACACAGAATCTGGCCACTAAGAAGGAAAATAGCTTAATATTGGCATGCTGTTTCCCCATTTTCCATTCTCATTTTCCATTGATTTTGTTTGGCAAATTAGCTCCCCATGAGAGTAGCCTGAACAGCATTGAGCATCCTTTTTGAATCTGTTGAGTTCCTGTTGAAAATTCCTGTTATTGTCATGCTTTTGTTTATGTTTACTGCAAAAGAGAAATACTCTGTCAGTAAACAGAAAAGCTTTCCAGAATCCTCTGTCATAATGGCATTCTTGGAAGTGGTGCTCTGTTACGATTTAAACAAAATCCATGTAGCTTTGCAAACCAGTGGATATCTAATGTTTTGTTGATGTGGCATCATGGTACATTTTGGACTCCCAAAACAAAAGCTTGAAGGTGTCAACCCAACTTCAGAATAAATAAAATGAAACTATGAGAAGCAGGACAATTGTAAGCTGAACATCAGTGCAACAGCTATAGTTTTCAGTGCTCAGTGTGTAATCCTGCACTCATCCCCCTAAAATAATGGTTGTGCTTCACAGATCTTTGAAAAACTATCCTAAGTTCCAGCACCTGTAGCGCCTGATGCCAGACAAAGACCTGATTCCAGCTTTTTCGTTACTGTTAAAATAGACTCAGAATAGGGAAGGCCTCCACAGAGCCAAGGCAGCTGAGAAATCGGATCCAAGAAGTTGCTTTGGTGTCCAGACAAGACACCAAATGGCACTCTGGATCTTTTCCCCTGGATTGTTGTGTTGGTGATTTTTTTTTTTTTTTTTTTTAATCTGACAGTTGAGTTCTGGATGTAGGAGAAGGGGTAAGTCAGTTTTCTGGCCATAATGGGATAGCTCAGTTTGCTGATTCGTCACGGGAAGGGGTGAAGGTGGGTTGTTGGCTTTTGAGTGTGAATGGTATGAAATTTAGGCTGCAGTTTGGGAGGAAATGGTAATCTGAAAATCTGTGGACGTGAAAGAACAAGGGGAGAAAACAGAAGTTTGCTCCTTCTCAGAGACAAGAGACAGGTGATTCTTCTGGCAATTTAAATAAAAAAGAGAAAAATGCAAGTTAAATTAAAGCAAAACTTTTGACAAAGAAAAAGATCTAGTTATTTAAGTAAACCTAAAATTGGCATCCCAAGTCCAGTGCTTTTCCCATTGATTTCAATGCAAAATGAGTTTCT
This sequence comes from Aptenodytes patagonicus, assembly GCF_965638725.1. Classification (NCBI taxonomy): domain Eukaryota; kingdom Metazoa; phylum Chordata; class Aves; order Sphenisciformes; family Spheniscidae; genus Aptenodytes; species Aptenodytes patagonicus. The sequence continues at coordinate 12,461,717 of NC_134963.1, forward strand.
TCCTGTCCTAATTTCTCTTACTTCCTGCCTATTAGCAGGAAAATGGCAGCCACCATGGAATAAGCTCAGAGACATCCACATCCATAGAAAAGTTGAAACTTCAAGAGGTATTTCTTAAACAATGTTTTTTAAACTTTATATATATTCTTTTTGATCTATTTATATACCTGTGCAATGTTTGATAGGAAAGCACTGGAGAGTTTTCTTCTGTGATTAACAATTAATGATAAATACTTAGCACTCATTTAGCACTTTACATCTTTTGTAAAATAAAACTTTTTTTTTTCTCTATACCTTTTATAAATATTAACTATTTGAACATTAACTTTGGGGTTTTCTTTAAGTCTAGTCCTGTCTCCCATTGTTATGATTCAGCTAAACTGGTTCTTGCTTTCTCCACTGGACTTAATTTTTTTTTTTTTAAGCTTCTTCGCAGATATACTTACTATATAGCTTATCCAAAGGTGAACTTTGCACAACTCAGCAGCAAGAGTGAGAAATCAAACACAGAAATGATTATATTGCCTTTCCCTAAGCTTTCAACTTGATAAGTTCAATATGGGACAGATAATGGTTTTACTTCTGGCATCCCTGTATTTATGTGGTTTGTCTCTGGTCTGCTTCATCAACTAATGCACTCCCAATGCTTTTGTATGGACGCTTACTGTGGCTCAATATTTTTAGACTTATTGATGATGGATCTCTTGGCTGTCATCTTTGATTGTCTAGTTATATATCTTTAGTTGATATCCAACAGATTGATTAGTAACAGTGCTGGAATCCTGCCTTAAATGAGTGTTTACCTCTAAGATCATTTTAGTAAGTGAAAGCTGCACCTGTTTTGCTCAGCGCTGTGTACTGAGATTTCAAATTAAGATAAATCTTTCATGTTCAAGAATTTGCCTCTTAATCTTCACTACTTGTAATTTATGAGTCTTTGTCTGTTGAGCTTAGTTAAACTGTGTGTATTGCAGAAATTCATATAATTTTACTGTTGTCTTTTTAAGTTCATTAAGTCCTGATCCTCTGAGGTGCTAAGTCTCATGCTTGCCTCAGCTCTATGGGAGTTTACCATACTTAAGCATCTCATAGGATCGAACGAGTGTAAAGCCTGTTGAAATTGATAGGTACTTTTCAACTGCCTTCAATGTTTTTTGGATTAAGCTCTTGATTAACTAAATTATATAAAATGATATGGGTTATCCTCTTCTGTATTATCAATTTCACTTACTTGAAGTTATAATTTTATAATTTTACTAGGATTGTTGCTTTAACAAGCCTATCTCTGCTGAAACAGTTGTTTAATTACACACTGATACTTGAAAAGACAGAATATATCCAGTTCCCAGGTCACTTAATAGTCTCATGTTATCTCTTATGGGGTTCTGGTTATACATTTTAAAACTGTGTTATTTTATATAAAGGTGGTATAAACGAAACACTGTACACTCTTGAATGTCACTGTTGCCTGCTTGGTCTAGTCATTTTAATGTATGTTTGCTTTTGTTTTTCCTCTTGCACTTGTGAGCAGTGGTTTCAGACTATATCTTTAATAACTTGTACAGTGTATTGCTGGAGATTTATTTTCCTTCACATGGAGACAGAGCAAGCCTTTCAGAACTGGCAGGCTGTTGTAGTAGGCTATATACATGCCTGCCTGCCAATTGCTGTGATTATAAAAATGGGAGGGAGCCTTCACTCATATGGATTATGGCTGGGAAGTGGGCAAGTAGAATCAATTTTATCTTATGCCAAATCAAGCTTGTTTCATGGTAGTAAGTGGAATATGATACCTTGATCAGGGGTAAGTTATAAACAGATTACAGTGTCATGCAGTTATTTTGATACCTGCTCAGTTCTGAGGCTTCACTTCTACAATTTGTCTGCACTGCTACTGTGGATACCAGGATGGTTCTTTTACTGTCTTTCGTTATGTTCTCATACCAACCAGTTCTCTGATGCTTTGTTTGTATGTCTTCATACTCCAAAGGGATTCTGTGTACTGAAATTAGATTGATCAGATCAAAGAGTAAAATTTAGGAAAATGACAGAGAGGACATTTTGAGCGGTCTAAAGTGATTGTAATGGCTCAGTGAAATGGCAGAATTTACTGTAAATGGAATGAAGTGGTTTGTGCTATTTCTTTTGTTAAATATTACTTTAACTTTTAGTATCTTCATCCTCAGAGAGCAGCTAAGGCCTTACAACTCTCTTGATTTAAGTTTTACTGTCTGTAGTATGTTAGAGCTGTTTTCTTGCTTTCTTAATTCTTTCGAGTAGTAACATCACATCTTGTGCAGTATGTTGGTGATCTGAATTTTTTATTTGTGGGAAAATAGCTTGTGCATCATGTCATTTGTGTGTTTGCACAGGGTCTAAGGTATTTATTCTAAAGAATACTAAATATATTCGACAATATCTGTGCTTTTAGCAGCGTTGATGAGTCACACGGTTCTCATTATACCTGCAGACTTGTAATGCTTCCTTTGCCACTCGTGATCGACTGCGCTCACACCTAGCATGTCATGAAGACAAAGTTCCGTGCCAGGTGTGTGGGAAGTACTTGCGAGCCGCATATATGGCAGATCATTTGAAGAAACATAGTGAAGGACCAAGCAATTTCTGCACTATCTGTAACCGAGGTAATGAAGAAACTATTGTTTTATTTCACTGGGACGGGACAACACTTGAGGGAAGCTGTAAGGCTACATGACTCTGTCTGCAACAGGAGGAGGTTATACCATATATGTGTACCTATTTTTTGTTTTTCTTATTGAATGCGTAACCTTGAAACTGATGGAGCTATAGGTCTGGCCTTTTTACATGGCTGATAGTTCCTGAAGAAACTCAGTTTATATCTGAAGCAAATTGTTTCTAGACAGTTTTAAGAATTTTATTTGCTAAATAGCCAGATCCCTATAAAGTAACCGTAGTATGTTGCCTTGCCACTATTCACCATGCAGCTTTTTTTCTATACCTGGTTAGACTTGAGTCCTTGCGTTCAGTTTGGAAGAAGAATCTTTGAAATACACACCAACTTGAAAATTATACACTGTACATACAAAAAAAATTTACATTATTATCAGTCTCGCTTAACCTCCTGGTGCAGCAGTAGAGTCAAGCTGCTTCTCCCTCTTAACCCAAGAAATTTCTTTGTATTAACTTACATGTCTAAAACAAATTTTGTAAAGAGCACTAGAAATGTGCTTTACCTTTATTTGTACAAATACAGCTTTTCATAGAATCATAGAATATCTCGAGTTGGAAGGGACCCATAAAGATCATCGAGTCCGACTCCCTGCTCCTCGCAGGACTACCTAAAACTAAACCATATGACTAAGAGGGAAGCTTTTCCATCTGTTTGTGGTACTCTTCAATTGGAGAGAGTTGTAAATTTAGGTTTTGTGGGATGTAAGGCAAGCTGGGAAAATAATTTTGACTTACAGGTGTCTTTTTTTTGAATGATGAATACACAACTTCAAAATATATTGTTGGCTCACACAGGCGTACATACCTAGTAAGTGTAGGAAGAGGTTGCTGCTCTGTTTTGGGATCTTGTTTTTTCTGATGAGTCATTTTTTTATGATGTGTGTTCCCTTTTCTAATTTGAGAGGTGAAATCTTTTGAGAGAATAAAGCTGTTCTGTATTTAATGTGAGGACTGTACAGTGAGCTTTTGGATGACTAGGAGTTGATGAGTAATGAGAGACAATAAATTGCAAGGGAGGTATTTCCAGCAGTCGAACCGTCTGTTAGGTCCTGAAAGTGATGTTAACAGTTTGAGTGGAAAAGGCACCTGCGTTGAAAATATTCAGATTCTGAAGCTCCAGGTAGATGGTACGAAATGAAACTTGGCCTCCTTTTCAGCTGAAGGCCTATCTTCTGAAAAACTGCTTAAGCTTATCCCGATTCTTTTTGTGGTAACAACATGGAAGACGCTGTCCAAGATCCAGGTGCTATCCTGCTTTCCTTCAGTTGAACATGGTGCCAAACAGAAACTCATATGGGTTGGGAGGAATTGTCTTGTTTCCAAGATTTGTAAGCTTGAGTTTCAACTTAACTACCACTGGATGTCACTGCAGCTCTTTCAAAATTCAGCCAGCATGACAAAGACAGATCTGGCATTCAAACAATGAAATGACTAAATGGTTTATTCACATTTTACAGGTTTAAATGTACAGTGGAAATTTAAATAAAATACACATTTCTCTCTAGAAGGATAGGGAACCTGTTGTACAGCAAACTTTAAGCAACTACTTTCTTATGGTTTGTGTATTTCATATGTGTTGCCAGAATTTAGTCTGCTGTGAATTTCAGTTTACATCAGCACTTAGAAAATATAATTAATCTGATGAATTATTGTTAAATATCTACCCAGTGTTAAAATTCATAGGAAAGGGAAGTTACAGACTGGATTTATCAAACAACTGTGTTATGAACTCATTGTTATATGCTGTGAATTTTGATTATAGGTTTATGATCCATGACAGCAGAATTTTTAATCCAAAGTGTTCTAGAATCAAATTATAATGTTCATTGTTTTAAATAGATATCTTTTAAATTGTAGAGCCTGGCAAGATGAAGTATAGTGGAAAATTTCTGGATTAGAAACATCTATTCCATAGGCATTGGTGCAGTCAGAAGCTACGTGCCACCCCTCCGACTGTGGTTGTGCCGTGGCTATGGTGCTTGTGCAGTGGGATTTTGTTTTGTTCTTCCCTCAGCTAACGTGCTGGTGTATTTTTGTATTGGAACTTAGCTAGTGCTGGATATAGTAATTGTCAAACAAGAATGCTCAAGCTGCTTGTAGAGAGAATTTTGGATGTTAGCCCACCAAAAAAAAAAAAAGTGGATGAAAAGGTGACTCTTACACAGCTGAACATATCCTAGTGTTAAAGAAAGAGCTTAGAATCCCTCCATTTATCCCATCAGGCTGACGGCTTTTCTGTGGAACTTAATCAAGTGTCTCACATTCTTTTAAAGGTTTAACAGATTTAGGAGATGGGGAACTCAGTAGCTGACTGAAAGCAGTAGCCCCTGGTTTGCCATGTAATGCATGTACCCATTTGCTGATTTTATTTATTTATTTATTTTACAAAATGGCAGTATAATGTCCAAAAATTACCATCTGTGGGTTGATGTTTTTTCCAGGTTATTTTCTCACTTAGGGTCTTCATGCTTAGAATAATTATGGAAGCAATTAAATCTTGTTAAATCAGGGAAGCTGTGCAATGTTTTTTTCCTGGGATTTTCTGTTTGTTTTTTTTTAAGAATTCATCTAAAATGTGCTTATGAAAACTAATCCTCATTTTTTAAGACAAATTCTCTTTAATCAGTTTGAATAAAAAAGACCTGTTCCTGCTTTGTTGTTACATAATCTTCTATTACCATCCTTAGGAACTTTATTTGCTTGTGTGGGCTTTTTTAAAGAACTTGAGAGATTAATGACTTTGGCAAGTCTAGAACTGGTACTTTGTAATAACATGTGCAACTCAGAAGATTCACTTTCTGTTTCAGACACATACGCATTGTTTGTTTCACAGAAATCAAATTAGTGAAGGGTAAATATTCCAATCACAAGTTAGATGGAATTTTTTTTTTTTTACAATAAGATGAATTCTTGTATATTTCATGGTGGATACAGAGTTGATTAAAGCAAGACACATTCTCTGGATGTTCCAGCTAAATCCAAATTAGAATTTTTGAAAAAGGAGCATCCTGCAATTATTTCTATAGTCTGTCTCCTTATAGATGCTATCTAAGACATCAAGGGATAGATCCCATTTATATAAAGCAGATCATTTCCTCTCTATGCAAGTTTTTAATGTTGGTTCCTCTGGTATGAAGATTTCTTCATCTGCTCTGCAAAGCTGAGATGTGTATGGGTAAAGCAATAAATACATTCCTCCTTTGAAAAATACTGCCACTTTATCCTCTGCATTAACCTGACTTTTACTTTTAAAAATCTCTTTAAAAACAAGGATTATTGTCTATGAATCCCCCATCTTCCTAAGACAGGCATTCATAATTAAGGTCTGGTGGGAAAAAAGAAAAAAAAAAAAAGGCCAGTGCTAAGTGCTTCAGAAAAAAATTAGGATAAAAACAAACAAACAAAAAAACCCACTTTAAACAGTTTCCTATGAAGCAGTTGGCATTCTTACTGCTTTGATGGAAGTTGATGACTCACTTGTTCATCTGCCAAGTGCATAAAGGGGAGCTAACACACTTTGCAGGCAGTTTTCATTATATAAAACAATGTACTCTACAAATAGAATTGCAGAGTTCAGAAAAAATACTGTATAGCAGAGATTACAACTTCAGATTTTCCTGTGTCGATTGTAGTATAGAAAAACACTGAATATGTGTATGAAGTCCTTTTTTAATGGCTGGCAGTGAGATTTTAATGCATTGCTACATAAAGAGGCTCATCTCGGCATGCATGTGGTTATTAGACACATGTATGAAATAAAGGGAAATACCTTGTAGTTGGAAGTATCACCATTATATCTGTACATTGTGTCCTTTTCTCTACCAGTCAAACACTGGTTCTTTCCATGCCTACAGTCAATTTTTGGTGTTTGGAAAAATGTATTCTCTTGTGGCCCAGTGAGATATTCAGTACAGCATTTTGTGTCTGGGGGTAGGTCTTGCACTATTTCGGAGGATAATATCCTTACATTAATTCCCTGGATGACTTTGCCTAGGTGATTCTGCTCCATTGTATTTTGAGAGTCTTATGTTCTTGGTTTCTTCAGTTGTGATGTATCTACTTTTCTGTACTTTTATCTTCAACTCGGGGTCTACAGTAACTATCTCTTGTTCATTCTTGGCAACCCGCCCTTTTTCCCCTTCAGCAGGTTGCTGTGGAATTCTGTCTTGCTCTGCAGGTCCTGTACATATAATTCTTAATTATGCCTGAATACCTTTGATCCTGGCTTTGAAGAAAAGTCTGGGTAGAGGGATATTCTGTTGGGTAGGCACAGGGAATTCTAGTGTAAAGCCACGTTCATTATTAAATTCAGTGCCTGAAACTAACAGCTGCTGTCAGAAATCCACCCCAGAGAGGTGTGCCAGTATTGGGTTTGCATCCTTTCTAATATATTATGTATCATCAAATGTAAATGCAGTTATATCACTATAAAAATGGCCTTACAGTAGTGTATCTATTCATATTTAAAGTGAAGCATTGGTGTGAAAGTTCTCTTGCAAGGGCTTGTGCTGTAAATGCTGTATTGGTTTAAAAAAAAAAAAATCTAGGTCTTGGGTTTTCTCTATCCAGAAAGGGAACCTGGAACTGTGTCTGTGACGGTGAAACTTGTGTTATGTTCTCAGTTGTTAAAGGAAAATGTTTCTAACGTGAAAGTGCCATAATACTCTGTTCAAAATTTAATAGAAAATTAAGATGGTTGTTGATAGGCTTACCTGTGTAGGAAGTCTTTAAAACTCTGTCCTCCTTGTGCCTTGTATATGGTCCAAATGTACTAGTACTAATTGCAAATCTTGTTAAAATCTGAATTTAAAAACATTCCAAAATATATGCGAGATAATCTATTGCATTAAAAGAAAAGGCCATATTTGTGAGACTTCAAAAACAACTTAAAAAAAGCACATGCACAAGTGTAAAATATTGTTTTGTTCAGAAATCAGTTGTTTGAAATACATGGTTTTTAATTTCAGTGGTTTGGGCTTACAGATCAGAGCTAATAGAAATATTGAAATTTTCTTTTAATTTTTTTTGTTAACTGCAGACAAAATATGAGTTTTAGTATGTTTTTTTAAAACTCAGGATGAGCTGAATGAAGGAAGTATTTTTCAAAAATTACTATAGAACAAAATTATATACCTTAAAAACTCAGTAGTTTTAGCTTTCTGCCTTCTAGGATTCACTGTAAATGCTAGAAACCTAAGAGGAAAGCACACTAAATACCAAAGAGGGGTGTTACTAGATGGCATTCCTTCAAATCTTAACAGCATAAAATAAACTAATTTGAACTGTCTTCCAAGGTATTATCAGATGATGAAGGCATTTTTAATTAAAATAAAACAGCACAAAAATGGTGAAGAGACAGGGTTGCCTTTTTGTATCATGTCTCTTCTGCCTTTTTTTCCAGAAAGTTTCATGTCATCTGCTAGGTTTGCTTACATAGGATTTCTTTCTCAAGGAGGCTGTTCTTTCATCATGACTTCCAAAAAGCAAATGAAGTCTAATGAAAGGTATGCATTGCATTCATTGCCTGATTATGTCTAGGAATCCTACTTGAGCATGTTGTAGGTAACCAGAAACCAAGCTAGTATAATGGCAGCTTTGTAATAGGGAGTAGGAGCAAGAGAAAGATTAAAAGAACAGGGAAGGCAGATGTGTGTCTTTGCTGGTGGCAGGATCTCATCTCCTTTTATCTTGTTTAGGTTTCTCCTCTGCCTCCTACTTAAAGGTCCATGTTAAAACCCACCACGGTGTTCCCCTTCCCCAGGTCTCCAGGCACCAGGAGTCCATCCCGAATGGGGGAGCAGCGTTCCACTGCGTCAGGACCTATGGCATCAAAGGCAAGAGACTCGCTGCTCTGCACCTTGCTGCTCTGTGCAGAACTTTGTGTTGTGGGATGTTGGGCTGGGCATGAGAAAGGGGAGGGAGAAAGGACAGGAAAAATACTGGAAAGAAGCTTAGGGAGATGCAGAGAAATTACATAGCATCACATAGTATGTAATATCTGTCCTTGGATAGCCAAATTAACAAGTCTGGGGGAAGGAGATGGACCCATAAGGGTATGTGAATTTTTGGCATCCTCTCTGATTTTAGAGATTGAAAAAGCCAGTTAGTTCATCTTGAGCATCTTCCTAGGAGCAGTCGATACTTGAATTTTACCTGAGGGGTGCAGATCCTTGACAGTTCTTAGTCCCACTATACTTGAATCTTGCGTCAGTCAAACCATGTTTCTGATTTCTGATGAAGGAAGGGGGAGCTGCAGAATGCAGTTCATAAAGATTCTTCGGCAGTGAAAGCAATATTCATCCTCAGGTTGATGAGGAGCCACGCAACTATCTGTAGTTAAACTTACACTTTTTAATGCTGCTGTTGGGGAGGAGAGGTAGAGGATCATAATAGTACTGCTACTTTTTTTGGTTTTTAACCTGCATTTAACTTCGGGGGGGGGGGGGGGGGGCGGGGGGAAGATGTTATTGTAAGAATAGCTAAAGAGTATTTAACTTCTGAATATGTAAAGCTGTGTGTTAACCTATGTAGAATAGTTTGCTTTTTGCTTCTTGGTTTGAGCTGTTAGTATTCCTGGTGAAGCTGAAACATCAGAAAATTCTTGAAAACCATGGTTGTCCCGTGTTGTGCCCAGGAGAACACAGCAGGCTGGGTTAAACAAAGTCTGTGCCAGCGGAAAGCTACAGTTGTGTTATTTTTTTTCCTGTTGAAGTCCTGATAGAGTTACTACAGAAGCCCTTTGGTTCTGGGTGGTGTGCTGACTTAACAAGAGATTTACTCCAGCCCAGTGGTGTATTGATTTCATGCATATCCTGTTTGGTTTGTAATGCCGAGTCCAGAGCAAATCTGTCTTTTGGGTTGTGCCAAGTGGTTCTTTGGTCTTTTAGAGTTAATAGTAGTTACAGCTTATTTGTATTCAGAGAATTGTTTAGGGAGTACGTCTGGGTTTCCCACGCTCATTCATATGTGCTGAGCAAAAAGTGTGGACAAACTTTCTTGGCATACTGCCAGAGGAGAATGAAGAACACTCCAAACATACCAATGGCTTTGCCAGGATCTGTATCCAAATGACTTAAAATAGTGTCCCTAACCTCTCTCCTGTTTCACACTACAGTATTTAAAGATGGAACAATTTTGGATTATGAAGTTCACTTCTAACAGCGTTGCACTTAACTTGTAAAAAAGAGTTCCTCAAGACTAAATGGAATTGCACTTCTTAAATTGCAGTAGCTCACTGCTGTTTTGCTGAGTATTTCCAGGTTTCTTCGCATTTTGCTGCAGCCTGTTATACTTTATTAGGTTTCTAGGCTCTTCCCCAAAGTATCAGCAATATTTCAGAAGTGTGGGAGTGACTTGTACAGTTAAAAACTCATCATTAGGTCCATCCTTTTGTAGTGCCTGAGGTATAAACGTTGTGAGACATCTTTGGGATTCAGAAACATATTATATAAACCAGAGACCCAGTATGGATGCATTCAGCATCATGACAAATCCAGAATAAAAACCTGGATGTTGCTCTGATAGCAGCCCGGTGGTTTGTAAAGAGGACCTATGATCAAGGGCTTTAGAATATGAGGGGTTGCGATACTAAGTGTGTATCATTCTGTCATGACAGGCATTAATGAAATCAGGTGGTAATCAATATCATCTATTTGGATGCATGTTAAATAATTTTTTGGGGAGATAAGATTCTGAAAACTTCTCTCTTTTCTTTTTCCCGTAGAAGGCCAGAAATGTTCACATTCGGACCCGATTGAGAGTTCTGATTCATACGGAGACCTCTCTGACACCAGTGACCTCAAGACTCCTGAGAAACAGAGCACCAATGGGTCCTTCTCGTGTGACATGGCAGTCAGCAAAAACAAAATGGAGACGGAAGGAGAGAAGAAGTACCCTTGCCCTGAATGTGGCAGCTTTTTCAGATCAAAGTCTTATCTGAACAAACACATACAGAAAGTTCACGTCAGGGCCCTTGGTGGCCCATTGGGGGACCTCGGTCCTGCTCTAGGATCCCCCTTTTCACCCCAACAGAACATGTCTCTCCTGGAATCATTTGGGTTTCAGATCGTCCAGTCAGCATTTGCATCATCCCTAGTGGATCCAGAGGTTGACCAGCAACCAATGGGGCCAGAGGGGAAATGAGATCAGTTTGATCTTAACAAAGCAAAGCAGCAGTCTGGCTATAATGATAAGATGCTGTGAATGAAAGAGGAAATAATGAAATCTGGTTCTATAGCTGAGAATTTTTTATTCATTTTAGCTTCCCTCTTTGTCTCATGCCCTACCCCACCTTTAAACCTTCACTGAGGAGAGGGAGGAAATGCTTCTTAGCTGATAAATTACAGAAGATGGTGACCTTGAATAGGAGACATGACCTAGAACACCAAATGGAGCTTTAGAGGCTGCTGCTGGTGTTTTGTCATGATCTTCTAGAATAAACAGAAGTTGCCAGCACTGATCTGAGAATTAGACAGTCCTAGTAACTGAGGCACCTGGGGAGCTACAGCTACAAGGAGCTATTCTTTTGTACTCTCTCTATTCCCCACCTTTCCTAACCTACCCCAGAAAAACAGTAAGTTTTAAAAACAGACCCATTATTGATCCATTATTGAATATAACATTAAGTAAAATGCCCCGTGGTACCTAGCAGGTTACAATGCAGTTGTCCTTTTAAAAACAGAAAAATTTAAAGAAGGTGAGAGAATTTGAACCCCTTCTGCCATTTGTGAGGCTGTGAGTGCTGCAGCAGGACTGAACTGCTGAGAAAAATGACCATTCAGAACAGGTTGGTTTTGTTACTTTTAACCATTAAACTTGCTGTCAGGTTTTTAATTCTCTATTATTATTATTTTAGGACCTGTTGTAGTGAATTGCTACTGAAAAGCCAGTGTAAGGCGATACACAGAGCACTCTTAAAGCAGCAGTCACATTAGGGTTAGTATTAATTTTTTTTTAGATGTACCATAATTAATAACTTGGCTAGTTGATTGTTTTAAGTCTATGAAAGAAATAGTTTTATGAAAAAAAAAAAGAAAAAAAAAAAAGGAAGAAAAAATATCATTGCAGTCTGGTTGACTGGTGCTCATTTTTCATGTGGGGACCTAGGGTATAAACACGATCAGCTATCGGGTTAACACTATGTACCACTGACTTGTTTAGTGTGAATAAACCCAGGGGTTCACAGAGTGATTTTGGTTTAATTGGATTGGACTCTATTAAAGAAGTTAGTATGTTACTTTGCATCCCCTCGTTTTGTCTGGTTTTTGAGCAGTTCAGCCACCTGTCCAAAAGGTGTGCAAATGAGAACCAGTAAATAAGACATTAATCCCTCTCTACACTGTACTGTATTCTCAGTGACCTGGGCTTTTTGGCTACAGTCATGCTCTCCTGATCTGCCTCTAGTCAGGTTTGCAAAAGCCAGTCTTACTCCTTTCTTTTCCAAAGAAGAAGGTTTCTACTATAAGAGATGGGAATTGCAAACAGCATATCTCTGAAAAAGAATTGATTACAAAATGCAAAGAAGCTGGGCTCTAGATTGTTGGAGGTTCTGTTTAATCTGAAAATACCACTTGTGCAGATATAATGTCCTTTCTTGGCCCTCCCTCTCCTTCCATGTAACTTGTCAAGGTCTTTATGTACCAAATCCAGGTATAAATGTTGTTTAATGAACACAGGGTTAGGAGTTAGGAATACTCTGAGTTATAATTATGGTTCTGCTGTTGATGCTCAAGGTCACATAGGACAGCTCACTGAATTTATTCCTTAATTTCCCATCTGTGAAAAGTTTACTCACAGTTGTGGTGAGGGTTAATGAGCAAAGGTTTAAGCAGTAATTTGGTAAACTGACTTGCTGTGTGTACCGAATGTTTCTAGAAAGGCCATTCTGAAGAGCCCAAGTCCCTCACCAAACTTGCATTCTATGAAACAGTAACTGTCTCCATCATTAATACAATGCTGGAGCAGGATAGACCACCTCAGACCAGGACCAACATCCTCTGCAGGAGATATGTCTGTATTAGATGTGGACATAGCTACAAACTGCTGTTGTGCCACAACTTGCGTTGCCTAGGTGCTCCTAATCCAAACCCTGCAGCTAATGCATAACTGAAATAAGACACATTCCTGTTTTGTTTTTATGTTAGAACTATAGAGCCTTTTGTAAGTATATGGATTTTGGAATGACGTTCTAAATTCTACAGACTCAGAAGCCCCAGCTTCTCTCTTGTAAGAAGCTACTTTTTTGTACTTGCTCTCGAGTATTATAAACCAAGGATGAATAATCAATGGCTTTCTCTTTATAGCACCAGCACTTTCTAAATTGAGAGCATGTTGCAGTGGACTTGATGTTTTTCTATTAATCTGTGTTGGGAGACTGAAGGACATGTTCTTCTCCATTCA